>NC_056526.1:71630678-71856300 GCF_019175285.1 Sceloporus undulatus
ACAAGTTTTTTTAAAAACCAATTAGCTAAATAGTAATTTTATTAATTTGGTTCTAAAGGCATGCACTTTCAAAAGTATATAATGTAATGTTACCATCTTCATTAAAAGAGTCACCCTGTAATCAAATTTGGATACCAACAGCACTACACTTTTAATCATATTAAATGATTTATTGATATATAAATTGAAGAGTTCACTTTCCCCATGGTCTTTTTACATTTTAATCCTGGGGTGAAAGAATAAACAAGTGGGAAAATCTGATGAAAAGAGGAGTGACAAGACTTCCGAAATATCATTATATCATCTAACTCTTATTACTTAATGAGAATTCTCCCTACAGTTTTCACAAAAAGATACAGCTGATTTTCAGCTTTCTGAAATTTAAATCTAATTTAAGTTTTCACTTTAGACTATATAAATATGTTCCCTTTGTTCATCAAGGGTGTCGAAACAGTAATTCATCATCCTCATCCAACAGTGCATATAATGCAAATTCTTCTCAGCCATTGGCATCGTATAACCTGGGCTCATTATCTTCAGGAGCTGGAGCTGGTGCTATTACCATGGCAGCAGCTCAGGCAGTGCAAGCCACAGCACAGGTAAGGAACTCAAATTATGTTTTTAAGCAGCCTGTTTGGGGAATAAATTTTATTTGGTTTACATTACTATTGGGAATTTAGGAATTTTCAGTGATTTTCGTTTCTTTGCAAGTTGAAATTTCATGGCGCTTGGTTCTACCAGAAAAGAAGCATTGCTTTTATTCAGGGAATTCAAAATGTTTCCACTAAAGTCAGTTGTACATCTGAAGTGATTAAGGTACCCAGGTAGCTTAACCTGCAGTCTTGTGCACACTTAGCTGCACGTGTACTTCCTTTTGAAATGGTCTGTAATGGGCAGGTGGGAACACCTAACGTGACCTCTTGAGGCATCTTTTATAGGAAAGATGGCATAAAGTTTTAGAAACAACACTTTACTCTTTAAATAATGCTGTGGCACTTGATTTCAGAACAGATTTTAAATGTTTCTAAGCAACAGTACATTGTGTGTTGGGTCCAGACTTAGTCATGGACTATACTGACTGAAATAAAGGAGACTTAGGCCCGAAGCAAACAAGCCAAATAAAGCAGGTTATGGCCACTTCGGTGGCATGACGTTCAGATGATGCATGCCCCCAAAGCAGTTGGAAGCTGTGGCAAGGCCATGCCAAGCTGCGAAAAGCCGGCCTAAAAAGGAGTTCATTTAGATCAACTTCTGGCCAGCATGGCTTGGAACTGCAGTGGTGGTCCACTTTGGGAGTGGGCTTTGCAGTCGCCGTGGTCCCGACCCAGTCAGGGCTGTCCAACTTCTTCACTCCTTAGTTATAACTAACTTGTCCCATTGATTTCACCAGGTCTATTTGAAGTGTGATGAAGTGCCACTCTATATTAATATCAGCGTTTTTTCTTGTAGATGAAGGAAGGAAGACGGACATCAAGCTTAAAAGCAAGTTATGAAGCTTTTAAGAACAATGACTTCCACCTTGGAAGAGAATTCTCATTATCCAGAGACTCAGCTGGATATTCATCATCTGCTTTGGCATCTACGTTGTCACAGACATTGAATTCTACAACCACAGATTCACGGAGTGGTCGAAAAAGCAAGTAGGTTTATACAAATGATAGCTTCTTTACCATTGTCCATAGGAATCAGGAAATACAATCTATTATCAATAATATTGAGGAGTCTTAAATGGAAGTCTAAAATAGGACCCAGTGTTTTGTATTGCTGTTCTTGGCCCAAAACACACTGTAGAAATAATCCAGTTTGAGACTGTTTTAACTGCTTTGGCTCATTGCTAAGGAATCCTGGGAATTGTAGTTTATTGTGGCACCTAAGCTCTTTGACAGAGAAGGCTAAAAGTCTCACAAAACTGCAGTTCTCAGTATTCTGTAGCATTGAGCCAGGACACTTAAAGCAGTCTCAAACTGGATTATTTCTGTAGTGTGTTTGCAGCTTAGTTAACTTTTGCCTGCCATAATGCCTTGGAGGGCGAAGCAAGTTACTTTTTAAAAGGAAAAAAAATACATTCTCAGACTTACGTATGTGTGATGCTGTTTGGGTTTAGAGCAATCTGATACATAAAGATGCTTGTGAAGGTAGGATAGATAGGTAGCAGATAACAGTAATACATATATGCATGATGGTTCATCTGGTAGTCTTTCTTTTTCACTGAACACTGGCTACCTCAGCCATTTCTTTGCCCAGTGGTTCCTTTTTAGTAATCTTAGTAAAATCTAGGTTAAAGGTACAGTGGTACCCCGGGTTACGAAAATAATCCGTTCCGCGGCGCCGTTCGTAACCCAAAATCGTTCGTAAGCCGAAAAAGCCATAGGCGCTAGCGCTAAAAGCCGCGATTTCGTGCGAAAAGGCGCCGAAAAGCACCAAAAATTTTTTTCGTAACCCGAAAAAAAAACCGTAAACCGAAACAGTTTTTTCCTATAGTATTTTTTCGTATCCCGGAAATTTCGTAACGCGGTGCTTTCGTATCCCGGGGTACCACTGTAGTTTGTAAATCTTCTCGGCTGATAGTGAAATAACAAACTTACTGTACAACAACTGTACTGCAAAGTTCTATCTTCATACTTTAAATTTAAACTGTTTTATGGATAGTAAAGGGGGAAATCCCTGGATATATATTTATTTTTCAGAAGCAACAACAAGTCTTCTAGTCAGCAGTCTTCCTCATCTTCTTCATCTTCATCTTTATCATCATGTTCCTCATCCTCTGCTCTGGCACAAGAACTGTCTCAACAAGCAGCAGTAATACCAGAGTCAGAAGCTAACAGTCAAGTTGATTGGACCTATGATCCAAATGAGCCACGTTACTGCATCTGCAATCAGGTATATTCTATAAAATAATGTATAATCAAATACAGTGCGTTCTAATTATAGTGCTGTAGATGGTTTTAAGTCTTTAATAGCACAGATTAGTGGGCTCATTGATCTTGGCTCATTTGCTAACAGATGACCACTTCAGCTCGCAGATATTATATAATAAACTATTCTGTTGAAATTTTAGTGTTTAAAATGCTATAAAATGCTTGAGTCTACACATTATAAAGGAGTGGTTTATAAAGCTGTGCAGTTATAATCAGCATGTGTTGATACGTGCAGAATGTGCTCTCAAAAAACCACAGTGAGTCCTTGGTTTAGTCCCTGGGGTTTGGTTCTAGGGTTCCTCCCCATTGATAATAAAATCAATGGCTTCTCAAGCCCCATTATATACAGTGGCATAGTAAAATGGTGTCCATTATATAAAATGGAAAAATCAAGGTTTGCTCTTTGGAGTTTATGTATATTTTTAATATTTTCAAGCTGTGGATGGTTAAATCTGTGGATAAAGAATCCACGGATACAGACGACCAACTACATTTGTATGATAGTGTGCCTTTAAATAAAATCTTTCTAATGTATGAATAAGAGATACAAGGGCTACCATTTACTAACTTTCGTGCTCTGTGTTTTTGGGGCTTTTTGTTGGTTTGGTTTGTTACTCCTCAGCATCCCCAGACCTCTTTTTTTTTTTTTAAAGTTTTGTGCACAAAAATGATTTGTAGTTTAGTGAGGAAATGTAGCATTTACTTTCTTACACAATAGCATCTAAAGTAGGAAAGTGTATATGAGGAATGTTGAATGTTTGCTGCAGAATCATAATGCTTACAAAGTGTATACAAAAATGTTGACATTGAAAAAAATTAAAAGCAGAAAAAAGATTTGGCTACAGACATGAGATAAAGATAAGGGAGAAAGGAAATAAAACATAAAGAAGAAGATGACAAAGGTCTGAATAAACAGTTTTTCAGGCGTTTGCAATACCAAGTAAGACGAAAGTCTTAAACGCCTGGCAGCAGGGCTTTCTAGAAATGACATACTGCAAGCACACACATACAATAGCTATTTGCATGCCCTCTTTTAAAAATCTAAAATCTAAATGGACACTGAGGGTTTTAATACTTTTGAATTGTTTCATTAGAAGAATAGTGATGCAGAACTGATTCAGACCTGGAGTAGTGGAGTCAATTGTTTCAAATTTTGATTTTAATATTGGTGTTGGCTCATTACATTTCCATTTTTTATATACACACTTCACTCTAATGTACAGTAGCTCTTCCTTCATAGGTATACTTGCCATCTTAGATTTTTTGCTCCATGTTTGAAAGTCCAACCCACCCTGTAAAACCAGTGATCCAGCTTGGATCATCCTAAGGGTAAAACTGTAGAAGAGTTCCTGGCTGAAAACCAAATATACCTGCAACCAGATTTGTACATACCCAAGATTGGTGCCAATCTCCCCCAGGACGGTTGAAAATTGTATCTAGAAATCTGGGCTTTTTAGACTTTTGTCTAAAAATATATGACAGGGCTTTTTGGTTAAAATGAAAGGCAAACATGCTACATAAATAAAAAAATATGACTACAGATGTTAGGGGTGTTAACAAGGAAAATGTAGTGTGTGCTCTCTTAAAATTGTTACTTTTGTAAAACAAGGCAGATGAGTATTGAACATGTTTCTGCTAGCTTCTCCCCTGGTAGCCTCTATCACTCATATGACTTAAAAATCTGCTCTAGAAGGTTTCCTAGTCCCACAGTACAGTTTTGGGCACCAAGGGGGAATGAGGAGAAGAATGTTTCAGTGCTTCTGTACGATTAGATTTAGCACACAGTGGTCTCTTAATCATTATAAAAAGGATGTATTTTCATCATTTGGTGGTTTTGTTATGTCTAAAAATGTGTGTGGAACCAAAAAGCAAATGCATAACATGAATGTATATCAAATATATGAAAGTTTATAGAGTGTAGTATCCATTTTCGGCCTATCTTAACTCCTTGATGTCAAATATTTTTGAGAGTGGAAAATGTTTAATAATTTGCTGATTGATGTGTATTGTGTTTTTTCATAGGTCTCCTATGGTGAAATGGTGGGCTGTGATAACCAGGATGTAAGTACAGCAAAACTGGAGCAAAGCGATACTGTTGAAAATTCAAGTTTTCCATTTAAAATCAGAATTGCAAACTGTATTTTAAAGAGAGACTAGGCATCTAAAAAGGCTTGTGCATGTACCAGGATTTTTTTTTCTAGCAGTAGCTCCTCACAGTGTACCTGATGAGGTGTTAGGTTCAAACCTGGTTAAGCTGAGAACAGACCCATTGAAATCATTGGGGCAGTTTAGCCATAACAGATCTACACTCACTTATTCATACTTGATGTGTGACAGTCTAGATCCAATCCATTTTGTGGACATTTTTAGCACTATTTTGAGTTGTAGAGGCTTTTTGTTAGCTTTACTGTTGAAAGGTGATAACTTACAAACCCATTGCATGCATAGAGTACTTTAGGTAAGAGCAACCATAATTTTTCAGTAATAGAATAAATGACACTGCTGATATAACACATAACATTACAGCGATGAAGCTTTCAGAACAGACAAGGCTTTCCCCCCCTTTTTTCCTTTTTTCTTGTGCTGTCCATTAAAGCTAGGAATTCTGTTCTTTCATACAGCAAAAGTGGAGCTATGAATGCCTTCCTAAATCTATACAGTACTGTGTTAAAGAATCTACTGCTGTGTTCTGTAATAATCAGATTCCAGGAGTGAATGCAGTACAGGCTGTATCTTCCTTATCCGAAACGCTTGGGACCTGAAGTGTTTTGGATTTTTTTTCCTATTCTATTTAGGAATACCTGTATTTGCATATATTTACATAACAAGATATCTTGGAGAAATCTAAATCTAAACACAAAAATCGTTTATGTTTTATATACACCTTACCCACATAGCCTGAAGGTGATTTTATATAATATTTTCAATAATTATGCGCACGAAAGGAAGTTTGTATGCATTGGACCATCAGCAAGCGTAGGTATCACTATTTCAGGCACACATGAAAAAGTTTTGAATTTTGGAAATGGGGGGGAAGGAGGGGAATTCTGAATAAAGGAGATTCACCCTGTATTTCTTCTTCTTTGTTTTAATTTGTCTTACAGTGTCCTATAGAGTGGTTCCATTATGGCTGTGTTGGATTGACAGAAGCACCGAAAGGGAAATGGTATTGTCCACAGTGCACTGCTGCAATGAAGAGAAGAGGCAATAGGCACAAATAAGTGTCTTGTTCACGTCATGCCAGTGAATAATGTCATGCTACTTTTGGGGTGTGGGGCAGGAGGGAATGCTTCTTTGCAGCCAGTCAAAGGAGGATTGATATAGCTGTCATAAAAGTTTTTTCTTAATTTTGCTAGCTGTGTTTTAATATTGTACCTAAATTATTTATGCACTATTGTGCTATAAATACTTTTCCAATTAGCCATGGATTGGTCCGGGGCAGATATATGCAGACATTCGTACTCAAAATGTTTTCTCTAAGCAGTGGGCATTCTGCAAACCTTCAGTCTTCAGATAAACCAAGCAAATGGAGAACTTGATTGGCTTTGTATTCAACCTGCATTCTGCTGCATGTCCTGTACTCAAGAGCTGTTGTGTGGAAGTTTGTGTCTATAAGCAGTACAGAAAGTCAGAATGTAAAGAAAAATGATTTCCCCCCCAGATGCCTTTATAGATTTGTTCCTTGTTGAAACTGAATTCAGCAGGCTGAAGAAAATGATTCTTGTATTCTGGATTAGTGTCCTTTAGAGTACTTAAGTACATGAAAAGAAACGTGTGTACACTTGAAACAAGCAAAAAAACAAAACTGTACCACTAGTCTTGTGTGTTTGGGGCCATTGAGGGCACAAGTAATTAAAAATGGTGTTAAAGTGGAAGACTTTTATACCAAATGCGTTTATTTTTATTTTTTGTGTGCAAGTGATCCTTTAGATTGAAACTGTATTAGGTGTTAAAAATTTTTAAAAGTTAAACGCTAGCATTAATGCTTTGCATACTTTATCAAAAAAAAAACAAGTACAGTAAAACATTTCATGGAAGCTTTCATAATATGCTGTCTAACTGGAGGATTTTAAATAGTTTTTATTTTTTTAAAAAATATATATAAATAAAAAGTTTCAGTCTAACAAACTAAGCACAATGTTTCTTGTGTGATTGTTTTCTTCTGTCAGGATATTTCCGTTCTAATATTGCAATTAATATAGCAAATAATATAGTAAGATTTAGGACAAGCCTTTTAAAATAAAACCAGTTGTAAATCTGAAATTAAATGTTAGATTACTCATAGGTAGTTCATACAAAGAGAGCATTGGGCTAAGCTCAGTTCAGAGTTAGCAATTGGCAGAATTAAAGGATTTAATGAAGCCATTGTTTTTGTCAGCAGAAATATCGCTTGATTGGCATTCTGCTTCAGACATTTCCATTGATAGACAGAGTGGGAAGATGATTTTCATCCTTTTTCCATTCCCAACTCCATATGTCAGATTGCTTCATTCTTCAAGTTCTCCAAAGTGGATGTGAGTGGGGGGGGGGCGTATAGGGAACTGTGGGAAAGAGATCATGAAAATTACCACCTTTGCCTGTCTAGAGAGTATTACAACATTTCCATGAAGGAAAGAGCACTTCCACCTGTGGGAGAAAAGGTCTGGATTCAAATCAAATTTGTAACATGCCCTTGAAAAGTTGAACATTGCAACACTGGCATCCAAATCCACCAAAGGGCAATACATATGAAAATAGTGTGGCAGATGATTTCTCACAATATATTATCTTGTCTTCATTAATTTTGTTTGCTGAATTTAGTCATCCATGGGAACCAGTCAGTGTTTCAGGCAACTTGTTGTTCTGTGCCTTCAAATCATTTCCAGGTTTATGACTGTGGCTGACAGTATGTGACTTGTCCAAGACCACCCAGTAGGTTTCCATAGCTCAGTGTGGATTCAAACCCTGGTCTCCAGAGTTCAACATTCAAACCTCTATGCCATATGGGCTCAGGAAACTATCAGTATAAATTGCCTTATAGCCTTGCAAGATTTAAAAAAAAACATTTATAGGGCATATCACATAGTAATAAATGAAATTAAGCCTATCAAAAAGTGAATTTACTTGCGGGATACAAAGAACAGATGAAATTTCAAAAGTGCCCTGAGGCAGTTCATAGATCTACTGTGATAATCTGTTACTAACATCACATGAACAAAGAATAGGAGATACAAGAGCTAGTGGTCTTGCATGTAATTTGCATTGCAAGTGTTCCTTCTTAAAAATCAAAGTCTCTTTGAAGGTTCTGTTTTACAAAGAAAGCAGTTGGCAGAAGTAGTTGGTCAATTACGTAACAGTCTCCTGCCTACAAAACTTGAGCTTGAAACAGAAATATAGTATCATCATGATGGTGTCAAGAATTACTTATTTAAAAGTGCATTCTGTTACAATAAAGGATATGCTTCAATATAATGTGTTTAGGCATGAGTTGACTTAATTTAAAAGTTTACAAAATTGGATAATTACTCTTTTAACACTCTTTGCTCAAATCATTGGATCCTACATTGCAGGACTGGTTCATGCGTTACATTTTTCCATCACTGAAGTAATATCATTATGAAAAATCTAAATTAAACAAGTCTGGTTCCGAGATAACAAAACCATTTGGTTTATATTGCTATAAATGAACAAAATGTTTTGGATTGCACCATAATTTGCAGTGAATTTGAAGTGATTACCTATTGACAGCAGCAATGCACTGAATGGTAATTTCATATCAATGTTTGACACGAAAGTGCTTTAGCAAGTCCCAAAATATCCTTAAAACCTCAGCTTAATAATTTACTCCCTTGTCCTGAACCCCTTTACTGCTTGCTTGGCTGCAAATCTGATAGCATTTTTCATCAAAGGTGGCCTTCCTCCTGGAAGTTTTGTATCTTGTCAATCAAAAACCAATGGCCTTCTTTTTGAACATTTTTCTCTTTATTTTGCATCTTGAAAAAAGAAGTGGGTTTGGGCCCTATGGAAAGAATTTGCAGAAGAATTTGCCCTTTGGCTTACTCTTAATTCATCATTTTGCAGGTGATAGTATAGAAGTTAACATGGAGTTCCTCTGCCTGTTAGGCTTTTTCATCTGTGGTGTCACAGCAAGTTTTTATAGTTTCTTCTGGAAAATGATCTGATCAGGCCACATCATTATTGTGCAGCAGGGAGAACAAAAACTGGGTCTACACTGCTACTCTGTGCTGATAAATGGCTCTATGAACTTGAGATAAGCATTGTAAAAATGGTTTCACATTTTCCTTACATGAGATACTTAAATTATTGTTGTGTTCCTTCAAATTATTTCTGCCTTCTGACGACCGTGTCACGGGTTTTCTGAGGCTGAGAGAGTGTGTCCTGCTCAAAGTCACCCACTGGATTTCCATATCTGAGCAGGGAATTGAACCCTAATTTCCAGGGTTGTAGTCCAATGCTCAAAGCACTACACTACACTGGCTACTTAAAGAACAGTCTTACCTTTGATGTTGGGAAATAAAGATCTCATTTCATCAATGGAAATTCTGTCACCCAACATATATTGAGTTCATCAGTTTGAGCCAACACGGGCAGCAATGATGGGACTTGCAGTCCATCACCATACCCCCTACCCTTTGTATTATCGTAAATTAGAGGTTATCGCTGAATTGTCACCCTGGTATATATGGTCAAATCTATGTGTGCAAAACCAGAGTAAATCTGTGTTTTAAGATCCCATAGGCTCCGCAGCTTAGTTGTAAACAAAACAAGAATATAATATTCTCGTAAATATAGATGCAGGTAGAGCTAAAAGTACTCCACTCATTCTCACCTTTCTTGTTTCAAATGCATCATCTTTAAATAAACCTGCCCTGTCACCTAGACTTTAGGTTGCACAATAGCACTTTTTCAATTCAAATGCATCATCTTTAAATAAACCTGCCCTGTCACCTAGACTTTAGGTTGCACAATAGCACTTTTTCAACCTATAGCTTGCAGTTTTTCTTTTAATTATTCTTTTTTTAATGAGCATATTTCAAGAATTGGGTTGTTGGAAGACCATATGGCAAAGCTAATGCTTTAAAAGCCTGCCTGCCCGAGCATATTTGTAATGTGTTTATTAAACACATATTTATTAAACTGTTAACAAATTGTATTCAAAGTCTTTCTCGTGATAGACAATTCCAGCACTTCTACTTTTAAAAATAAAAACACAACCCCAGGTACGTTTAAAAGTATTGAAGAGACACAGGATGAATTTCTAGCATATTTGGAAGATGAATGTGTACTATTGCTGTGGGTAAAATATGGATGGAGTTCCTGATGTAACCAGTAGAGGTTACTCTTGGCAATCTTTGTTGTTGCAAAATTCCATATTAGGGTAAGAGTAGAGTGCATATTTGCATAGAATTAAGCCCTCCTGGCTTAGTTGGGCATCCCTTTTGCAGTGTTTACAACATTCTGATATACCATAAGAGGTAAAATAATTAACTGTTATAATACATTAAAAATATGTATAGTAATTCTGTTTTTAAAAAAATAATAATAAATTACCAATTGGAAATGCATTTCTTGTAACGTGAAATAAATATGTGCATATAAAAAAAATCAATTTTGTAAATTTGGTTTCTTTACTATAGATTCATAGGCCTGTCAGGCCAGCCTTGGATCACTCACAAAATGTGCAAATAAAGCAAAGTGTTTGTTTGTGTATTGAGAAATTCTAAAAAACAGGGTCAACCTGATTTGATCTTGAATCTCCAGATACATCTCTCCTGTGAAACAATGAGTTCTAGTTGGAAAATGTTTTGCATTTAGTAACTTTGCATACAGATTTCTAAGTGCATTTGTAGAAGGTTTACCTAATGCTATTTATAACTTTAACCTGAAGCCAATTTAAACATTCAGGGAAAAGGCATGTGGTACAGCCCTACTAGTACAGCTGGGAGTGATGGAATGTTTGAACTGGAAACAGTTCCTGAATCTGCACAGAAAAAAACAACAACCCACCCACAATATTTGTTTCAAAATTGTTCTTGGTTAATAAATAGGACCTTTTAGGAATGAATGGGATAAGGAATTGATTATTTTAGTCTGCCTGGTCAATGGATTTAAGGCCTTGGTATAGCTACTCTATCTCTTTTTCTTCAGCTGGAACTTAGTTAAAAAAACAAAACATGTCCCTGTTATATTGGACACCATAATGCTTCATCAGCAAAGGTTGTGCAAGTATTTGAATAGCCAGTGGCATCAGTAGGCAGGTGCAGGGTGGATGGTACAGGCTTGACTAGGTGACTTCTCACAGAATTGGTGACACCATAGTCGGGTCCTCTTCCCACTGTGGTCGAGAGGTGAGCACAACGAAGTCACAAGGTGCATGTTTGCCCCTTTACTGCCCTTGCCACCATCTTAGCTCCCTCCTTGGGGACAGAGCGAGGGCTGGGGCAAAGTCACAAGTGTGAACACCCCCCTCATGGCTTTGCTGCAGTCATGCCTCTCTCCCCAAGCAGGGAACTAAGGTGGTGGCTAGGGTGGTGGAGGGGCAAGCATGCACCTTGTGACTTCGTTGCTGGCTTAGCTCTCTCCCCATGGATGAAACTACAAGAGGTGAGCAGTGGATGTGGTGGGGCAGGCTGCTGCCCCAGGGCCCCCCTTGCCATCTGGATTATCTGGACCCATTTCAAACCGGCTTTCGGGCGGGTTACGGGGTTGAGACAGCCATGGTCGCCTTGGTCGATGATCTCCGTCGGCATCGACGGGAAGCGTGTCCCTGTTGGTGCTCTTGGACATCTCAGCGGCTTTCGATACCATAGACCATGGTATCCTTCTGGAGCGCCTGGTAGAGGTGGGAATCGGGGGCACTGCGCTCCAGTGGTTCCGGTCCTACCTCTCTGGGAGGTTCCAGATGGTGCAGCTGGGAGACGTTTGCTCCGATAAGAGGGCCCTTACATCTGGTGTCCCTCAAGGAGCCATTCTGTCTCCCATGCTTTTCAACATTTACATGAAACCGCTGGGAGAGATCATCCGGAGACATGGGGCGTGGTGTTATCAGTATGCTGATGACACCCAAATAATTTTCTCTATGTCTCCGACTGATGCAGTGACCAGGGATGGCATCTCTCCTCTCGTGGCCTGTCTGGAGTCGGTAATGGGCTGAATGAGGGAAAACCGACTCAGTCTGAATCCAGAGAAAACGGAGGTACTTGTGATAGGTTCCCCTGGTCCAGGAATGGCGGTGGTTCCACCTGTCCTGAACGGGATCACGCTTCCTGTGAAGGACTCTGTGCGCAGTCTGGGGGGCTTCTTGATTCGCCGCTTCACCTTACAGCTCAGGTGAATGCGACGGTCAAGAGCACCTGTTATCAGCTTCGGCTTATTCGCCAGCTGCGCCCATACCTGGCCCAGAGAGACCTTGAAATGGTGGTACATGCTCTGCTAACCTCTCGATTGGACTTCTGCAATGCGCTCTACATGGGGCAACCCTTATACCACACCCGGAAGCTACAGATGGTACAGAATATGGCAGCCAGACTGGTCACTGGTACCTCCAGGGCCAGTCATATTACACCTATACTTAAAGATCTGCATTGGCTGCCCATCCGCTTCTGGGCACAGTACAAGGTGTTGGTGATTACCTATAAAGCCCTACATGGCTTGGGCCCAGGATACCTGAAGGACCGCCTCTCTCCATACATTCCGCCCCGCACCCTCAGAACGTCTGGGCAGCAACTACTGAGGGTCCCAGGGACTAGACTAGCCTCCACAATGAGGAGGTCGTATTCCATCGTCGCCCTGGCCCTCTGGAATACGCTGCCCATAGAGCTCCGCTCGGCCACCTCCCTGGCCCAGTTTAGAAGGGAGTTAAAAATCTTCTTATTTCGATCAGCATTCCCCGAATTAAGTTCCAGCTAGTCTTCCCCCCTTCGACGGCAATAGTAGCTGGCTGATAGGGTTTTCGTTTGGATTTTAACATGGTGGTGGTGTATTTTTATTGTGTATTGTGATGTATTTTATTGTTGTTATTAACATGTTGTTCACCGCCCTGATCGTTGGAAGGGCGGTATACAAATAAAAATTTTATTTATTATTATTATTATTATTATTATCTATCCCCCCCCCCCAGTGACAGACACCACCAGCTATTAGAATACTCGCCCCCTCCTTGAACCGGGGAGAATACTTGGGAGAACATGCCTTCATTCTCTCCCTGCCTCCCCCATTTGTTTTACCACCACAAGGATGGGAAGAAAATGCATGTGGAATTCGGAGGAATGCAGTAGGTTCAAGACTCAGAGGTTTCACATCTGAGAAAGAATCTGCTAACTGAAAGTTACAGTCTATGAAGTTAACTTTTCCTGGGCCTGCAAAGAACAAAGGTGCCAAGGTGATTGTAGTATCTTTTTCAAAACCTATATTACTATATATTTTTTTTAATTTTAATTGTTAAGTCAGATCAAGGTTTGTATATAGTTTTAAATACATTTTAATATTTTAATGTGTAATTGTTTTAACTTTTTAAATTGTTTAATGCTTTTTCAAATTTTATCCTCTTAAAAATTGTACTGTTTTAAAAATTGTAGTGTTAGCTGACTCTCATCCCTATATTGGGGAAAAGGTGGAATATAAGTAAATTGTTATCATCACCATCATTGTTATTTTTGGGGGGAAATTGGCAATAAATTTAGTGCACTATTAAAACACACAGATGGTGGCTGAAGGGAAAAAAAATACTTTAACAAGAAACATTATAACAGACAATGATGGTAAGCAGATATTACTAATATCTTATTATTTGCAGAAGGCTGAAGCTGAGAAAATACTGGTTTGCCCATGACCACTTTGTGTAACTCTATGGATGAGGTGAAATTTGAACTGCAAATGTACACATCTCTTTCTTAGCTGATGCACTACATCACCTTTATACAACTAAAGATTTGGTATTCCTACCTTGCTGCTTCTTGAAGTGCTGACAGAAACTAAAAGATAGGATATTGTAGACAATGGAAACAAGACAACTTGCAAACCACAAGTTCAATAAGGCCTTTGATAAGGTCCCCCATGATATTCTTGCAAATAAGCTAGTAAAATGTGGGCTAAACAATGCAGCTACTACGTGGATTAGTAATTGGTTGACCAGCCGAACTAAAAGGTGTTCAGCAATGGCTCCTCTTCATCCTGGAGAGATGTAACCTGTGGGGGGCCACAGGGTTCTGTCCTGGGCCCAGTTCAGGACTTTATCAATGATTTTTATCAAAGAATACATACTTATCAAATTTGCAGATGACACCGGGAGGAGTAGCTAATACCCCAGAGAAGAGGATCAACATTCAAAATAACCTTAGTAGATTAGAAAGCTGGGCCAAAACTAACAAAATGAACTTCAGCAGGGGAAAATGTAAGGTATTACATTTAGGACAAAAAAATGAAATGCATAGATATAGGATGGGGAACATCTGGCTTAGCAACAGTACATGTGAAAAGGATCTAGGTAGACCACAAGTAGAACACAAATCAACAGTGTGATGCGGCTAAAAGGCCAATGTGATTCTAGGCTGCATCAGTAGAAGATCAAAGGAAGTAATAGTGCCAATCTATCCTTCTTTGGTCAAGCCTCATTGGAATATTGTGTCCAGTTCTGGGCACCACAATTCAAAAAGGATTTTGAGAAGTTGGAGCGTATCCAGAGCAGGGGGACCAAAATGGTGAAAGGTCTGGAAATCATTTATTACTATTATTATTAACCTTTATTTATGAAGCGCTGTAAATTTACACAGCGCTGTACATACAATCATGCCATATCAGGAGAGAATTAGGGAGTTGGAGATGTTTAGCCTGGAGAAGAGACGGGTAAGAGGTGATGTGATAGCTCTGTTTATGTATTTGAAGAGGTGTCATATTGAGGATGGAACAAGCTTGTTTTCTGCTGCTGCAGAGAATAGGACCTGGAGTAATGGATGCAAGGTACAGGAAAAGAGATTCTGCCTAAACATTAGGAGGAACTTCCTGAAAATAAGAGCTGTTCGACAGTGGAACACACTCCCTCGGAGAGTGATGGAGTCTCCTTTTTTGGAAATTTTAAACTGAGGCTGGATGGCCATCTGTCAGGGATCCTTTAATTGCGAGTTCCTGCATTGCACAGGGTTGGACTGAATGGCCCTTGTGGTCTTTTTCAATGCTATGATTCTACAATTCTATGAAAGTATGGGAACTCTTTTGCTATTTAGATTTTCTCGTTGTCTAGGCTGAATTTATGTAGCTCCTCTGTAGTAATGTCTTTGTTTTCTTTATGTTCAGTAAGCCTGCCTTTGCACTTTTTTCCTTGATCTTCCTTAGTAATTGTTCCTGGTCCGTGATGTTTTCTGCTAGTAGTATGGTGCCACTGACATATCTTAGATTGTTGATATGCATTCCTCCTATCTTCATTCCTCCTCCTCCTGTGTCCGAGCTTGCTCTTTGTATGATATTTTCTGCATACAAGTTGAACAAGTAAGGTGATAGAATACAGCCTTGCCTGACCCCCTTTCAGTTGGGACCCATTCTGTTTCTTCATCTTCTGTTCTGACAGTGTCTTCTTGTCCAAAATCTAGATTTCTCATCAGGACTATAAGATGTATTGGCACGCCAATGTCTTTAAGAGCCTTCCATAATTTCCATGATCTATGCAGTCAAAGGTTTTGCTATAGTCTATAAAGCACATGCTGATTTTTTTTCCTGGAATTCCTTGGTATGCTTCATTAGGCATTGTATGTTTGCAATGTGGTCCCTAATGCCTCTTCCTTTACTGGACCCTGCCTGTACCTCTCTCCGTGTGTTGTTGGAGTCTGTGTTGTAGAATTTTGGGCATAATTTGCTTGCAAGGAAGATTAATATTATGGTTCTATAGCTGCTGCAGTCTGTTGTGTCTCCTTTTTTGTGGATGGGGATGTGTATTGATCATTTCCAGTCCGCTGGCCAATTTTGTTTTCCATATTTATTGACATAGTTAACACTAAACTTGATTTGTTTATATGGATTGTAGCAGTTGAATTGGAATATCATCTGTTCTTCGTGATTTATTTTTGTCAGTTTCTCTTATTGCAGCTTCTGCCTCGCTTTTTAGAATGTGGGGTTCATCTTCATATGGTTCTTCAACCCATGTGTCATTCATGTTTTTGTCTTTTTTATATAACTCTTCTGTTTATTGCATCCAGCATCATTTTATTTCTTCATGATTGTAATATGTTCTTTTTATTGCCATAGAGCATCTGGCCCTTTGTTTGAACTCCAGTACAGTTAATAATAAATTGCTCACCCCTATATTATAGTTACAATTAGACATTTTAACAACATGTTGAACTGCTTGATTTAAAATAGAAATGAAAACTTCCAATCTTCTGGAAGAGTAGTGTGCAGCACAACTCCAGGATGTGTGTGACATTAATTTATGGCTTTGCATCATGTCCAAATACAGCCAGTCTGGCCCTGACTGTCTGCATGAGTAAGTAAATCATTAAACGTAAAGCTTTCTCTGGTGAACCTTCTCAATCCACCATCTCACAATATAATAAAAGCCTACAATAAAGCCTTTTATAGGATATGAGGTCAATCTGGCTATTAGATCTCCCCACTCTAGCTCTGAGCTAGGGTTTGATTTGTCTGATCTGGCTCACATTCCCATCCCATTCCTCTTGAATCTGCCTGCTTAGTGGAAAAGACAACTGCCCAAGAAAACTGTACTGTAATTCTTCACTGAAGGATTTATTGTAAGCATCTCTATAGCCCTTTCTAGGACATTCCTTAGAACAGAAAACACAGGAAGAACAATATTTTGGTGCCTCAGTGGTCAGATTACAATTCTGGCTAGGAGATTCTGAACGCTGCAGTCCAAGAATGCAACTTTTCCAAGTTAAGAAGCAAGTGAGGTTTTGCTGAGTTTAGTAAGAGACACATGTGGGCTTCATAGGATTACAGACTTACTCCTGAATAGGCGTCTTCAAATCAGCCTATGCATTGCTATGTCCAGTCCAGCACATAATCTGAGACTTCCTTGAAGTGGTTTTTAAGTGTAGAGTAATTTTGTTTCCCAGTTTGTCATTGTGTTACGCTTGCATTGCATACTTATGCCTGGGTTTTCTGTAACCCGGCCACTTTTTGTTTTTTATTTGTTTTTTTCTTTTTGCAGTTCCTGTATAGTTTGGAAGGATAGCGCACGAGAGGGAAAAGGACATTGTTTCTGTGATCCAGCACAGCTTCCAGCATGTAAGCCTTTTCAGAACTTGGTAAACTTAACCCCACCCCTCAGGGCAGTCCTGCTTTTTATTTATATGTCTGTGGTCCAACTGAGTTCAGATGGAGTGCTGTGTGCGTGTGTCAAGATGAGCTGGAGTCATGAGGCTGGGCTGTTCCGAGTGGTTTTAATCAGCCACCCTTTGGGAGAAAATGGAAAACCTCTGACAGGGCTAAGAGCTGAGTAAGTAAACATAACTTTGAACTCAGAAAGTTACAGAGAGGGAGAGAGAGAGAGAGAGAAGTCTAACAGAGGGAAAACTAGCCTTTCAGCTTTTTAAAAACAGGGAGCATTTTCGGTGAGGAACGGCTGTGCACGTTTGCCGACAGGAAAAAGGCAATTTAAAAGATCTGCAATGAAGGAAATGGTATATTGGAAAAAAAAACCCAACAGAATGGGAATTGGACATGCAAGAGGGGAAAAAACTGCTTGAAAATCCTTGACACTGTTCGACTGTGTACACACCATATAATAATGTTTCACTTATTGCTTTCTTCTTGAATACATTTCCCCCCATGACACTATTGTGTGGGTAAGTTTTCTTTTTCTTTTTTTCCTTTTCCAAAGGGTACGATACCTTCTGTTAACATTGCAGGATGCTTAATTCTGTTTGTTCACAATCCACACGGTGACTTCTTTCACTCTTTCCTCCATTCTCTTTTGTACAGATTGGGCAATGCTTCTGGAAGGATTGTTCATCCTGGAGTCCTGTAACTTCTTACCACGGGAAAACTCAGGTCCAGAGATGACAGAGAGAATTTGAGCTATTGCTGGAGAAAGCCTACATTTTTCTTTGCATTTCATGCTGAAGAAAAATAGCCGCTCTGACTGCTATTACAATGTGGAAATGGGGCGAAATTAGAAACTTAAGGTGGCCATGTCTTGCTGGCAAATTCTGCCTGGACGGAGATGGTGTCGACTTCGCCCATTCCTAGTAGTGCTGGCACTGGCTGCCTGCCTTTTTTACCAAACCCTGACACCTTTAAGAACGAGGAGGTATCTTCCAGCAGTTGGCAATGGGGTTCTATCAAACAAAGTGGTTGAAGGCCAGCATAGGACGCACAAGGAAGTCTCTGAGAAGCAAGTCCATTGCTTCCTTTCTTCAAACAACCTACAAGCATGGAAGGAGGTAAGAGAGCCTGGTGGTATTGAATGCAAAACTGACTCAGAAGCTGGAGGAACGTGCCTGGCAGGCACAGCTAAAATTAACCTTTCAAATAAGCTGAGAGGGATCTGTTTTCTAGCTAATAAGTGTCAGTGAATAGGGAGCAGGGAAAAGTTTGGATTGGGTTCCTTTTCTCAGTGATTCCACCAAAATGACATTGTCCCAAAAAAATGGTGGTCTTGGGGCAGCAGGCTGTGCATGAGAAATGTAGACACAGACAGACAAATACGTGGAAGGATATAGACTGCACCTGCACTGTAGAGATGATACAGTTTGACACAGCTTTAACTGTCATGGCTCATGCTATGGAATCCTGGGATTTGTAGTTTGATGGGGCACCAGAGCACTCTGACAGGGAAAGCTAAATAGTTTACAAAACTACAAATCCCAGAATTCCATGGCATGAGCCATGACAGTTAAAGCAATACCAAACTGCATTATTTCTGCAGTGCAGATGCAGCCACAGAGTGCCATGGCCTGACAAGAATTACAACACTCCACCTGAGATTAAGCATGCTTCTGTTGCCCCCAAACCCAAGGTGTGATATGAGACAAGAGTAATATGAACTGGCAAAATAGGATGAAGGAAGCAAGAAACAGAAGCTCTCAAAGACAGAGTATTGTCCAACCCTCTGGACAGAGGAAGTGGACTACATATGTGCTTCTTAAGATATCTGATGTTCGAGACTGCCCATTATTTTTTCCCCCTAACATGCCAAGGACCAATTGTTTCTTTCCTGGAAATCTGCTAGGGACTGGCAGCCAAAGGCTCTGGGACGAGCACTAGACCAGGGACTACCAGTTTGAGTACCACTAAATAGCTCCCACCAGCCCTTTCCCAGTCACAAACCACACATTTTCATAGTTTTCATCATAACTATGGAAAATCTTGCAATGGGGTTAGCTGGCCAGAGAGTTTGCCTTTTTCTGAGCGAATTCAAACTGACTCATATCAAAATACTATGCATTTATACCAGACGTAACTCCTATTGTGACCAGTGGGACTCACTCTTTAGCCAATGGATTGTAGCTTTGATTATATGGATGGGATATTTTCCTTCTCTATATGCTGGCCTAGTATGATGTTCGCTTTGAAGTCCAAATCATTTGATGTTGGCATCTAGGGCAATTTAACCTATATTCTCCTGCTGTACTCATTGCGACCTGGAACAACTAACGTGAATTTTAGCACAGCAGCTTGGATAAGTAGAGGGGTAAACTTGTCTTACCCCAGCCTAATTTGTCAACCCCATTCAAATCAAGGGGCTCATTAAACCATATTATATATCCTCCATCTGTCCCTGTCCCAATTTTGTAGAGAGAGCCCTGATTAATCATCTGTTATCCCACCTTTATAGCTGCTTTTAAAATGTCAGAGCTTTTTTCCCTTTTCCCCACTTTCCTTCTTTGTCCTCAGATCACTTCAACTGCTGCAAACTGAGTCTGCAAAAATTAATTTGTACCCAGTTAACTCAGCAGCCAGGTAGAGGAAGGAATGAAAAAGTCCTACCTTTCCCAGTGAGTCTGGCAAAATCAAACTGCTGCAGCCCCTCTCTGCATGTATGCTCTTCTTCATTAATAACCTATGCTGTCTGATTTTGCTCAGTCACGTGTGTCTCAACAGGGACGTAGTCAAGGGGGGGTTCTTGGGGTCCGGACCCCCCTTCCATTAGAAAAATGAATGTTGTGTGCTGCTGCGCCGCCACGCCCAAGCCCCATTATAATGGTGGCACTTAGTCTGGACCCCCCCTCCCCTTCCTAAAATCCTGGCTACGTCCCTGGTCTCAAGAATCATCCTTGAAATGTTATGAGATTTCATTACAAACACGAAAGAGTGAAGGGGTGAACTGGAATGGTGAATGGGTAAATGCTATTTAGTTGGTTATGGTTCTGTCTGTGGTTCTTGCTGTGGGTCTGGTGCGCTACACATAACACAATGAATGTACATCAGAGTGTCCTGAATTTGTACAGTGAAAAGAGGCTTAATGTTCATTTTCTTGAAGAAAGTGGGGGTTCTTGTAGGTTTATGAATAATTTTTCATTATATTTCTTTCCTCTCCATTAACAAAAACTTCAACATGTTCCATCTCTGAAGATCTTTCTTAATATCTTTCCAAAATCTTTCAAAATTATTTTGGAACAAGTAAAAGTTTTTATTTGTCAAATCTATCCCTAAGTATCTCATATTTTTCCCACTTTATATCCAGAAAGTCTTTGTGATTCTTTTATATGTTCTTTTATCAAGTTCTAAGTTAACCTTTTAGTCTTCCATTTATTAATTTTAGATCCTGAGAGTAATTCAAAATCTATCAATATTTCAAGAAGAGGCAATGTGGAGTCCAGTGGATCTTCCAACACAATAACTACATCATCTGCACATGCTCTCACTTTAATTGACCCTTCCTTAAATTTCAAACCCATAACTTCCCATATTCTTCTGATCTCTCTTCCAATGTCAATATAAATAGCAAAGGTGACAGAGGACAACCCTCATTTATTTATTTATTATGTTTGTTTCCTGCCCTGCCCTGCCTTCCAGCTTTAGAAAGTGAAAAACAAGACATTAAAGAGAAGGGAAGAGCAGAGAAAAGATACAGAATGTAGATCAGTTCTTCAAGGCCAGAATAAAGTTATGATTTATATGGGGACACTTACTTTGCATCCAGTTCAGATGAGATTGTTCTTGCTTTGTCTCCTTCTCTTGTCCCCAAATCTTTGCTTCTGTATCTCAAGGGCTACTTGAGAAGTTGAGTCATGCACAGGATGGCTTCCTTTCCTCCATCCCAGAAACCAGGAAGGTTTGCATTCAAAGCTAGCAGAGTTTGCATAGACCTGTGTATTCCTGCACAGCAAAAGACAGCTGAACTACAGTAGATGACCTTTGTGGTCCAATCCAACTCTACAATTTTATTATTGTCTTCTTTGCTTTGATGATAGGATGCTCTCCATTTTCAAGGCAACTCCACACACTGAGCAAAAATATTTTATTTACACAGGAATAAATTGCACTACACACTTTAGAACTGGGGTGGGGGAACCTTAGGCCTGGGGCTGAATAAAGTCCTCATTGGTTCCTTTTCCTTTGGATTCCTCAGGAAGTCATGAGACCTTGATGCCATTACCAGATTTTGCATGGATACCCTCTCCCTACTTGCTTGTGATGTTCCATCAGGTTGACTCCAATTTATGGTGACCATATTGTGGGGTTGTGGTGGTGGCAAGAGGAGGTTTGCTGTTGCCTTCCTCTAAGGCTGAGTGTTATCTGCCCAAAGTGAGATTCTATGGCTGAATGGATTTGACCCCTAGTCTCAAACCCACACTCAAACCACTACACAACACTGCTTCTCCTTAGGTTTCGTAACACAGTAAGAGCTTCAAGTAAAATATTGGTATTTGGGACCCCATTCCTTTGGCCTCATCCAGCACTAGAAAGCAGCTCCTGAGAAGTTCTCTGAACTTGAAGTTGGCCCTCACATTGAAAGAGGTTCCTCACTTTTGCTTTATGAAGTAGGGAACAAATGCATTTTATTCTACCACATATATCTCTTGCTGTTGGAAAATGTATGTGTGAAGTGAATGCTCAGTGAACTTTTAAAAGGAATTTACCTCTGCCCTCAGTGTTCTGCTCTGGCATTATGAAAACATTAAAGGATATAAAATCTTGGTTCTTCCAACACAACTTTTTTTATATAGTCATTGGAGTGAATATTTTGTACCAATCTTCAAAATGGAGTTAAGGATTTTATAGAGCTAAGACACACAGATCAAATGGTAAGGCTTCATTCAAATGACCTGAAGGTTAATTAGCACAGTTCCTTGTCCTCAGATAGCCCTCCTGAATCCAAGTAGATTTACAGTATCTTAAAGCTAAGAGAAAGTCTATTTTCAGGTTCATTAAACAGCCTTCTGGAAAGCTACCAAAATGACAAGAAATCAAAATAAACTTCATGGGTATGATCCAGATTGAAACCTAAGGGGCTTAAATATGATGAAAATCAGCTGAACTATATCTCTCCCCCTCTTTACATCCTACTCTTTGTTTATGGATCCATTGTGCCTGAAATTAGAATTTGTCCTTGAGTTACCTACTTCAGTGCCATGTTATACTCTTGTGGTGAAATATTTAAACCTCATTCACTTGTTTGATAGTTATTTATGAAATGTACTAAGTGTACTCATGATACTATTAGCTATTTTTATTGTGACATCTTTGATTAGTCTTAGTACAACTGCATGACTTCGTGTTACATCTCTAGGAAGCCAAAAATCTGCTATAAAATGTGTGCATGGCTTTTAAAAATTAATTGTCCTCCAGGCTATTTTTCTTATTACAAAAAAATGCATCATGGCTATAAATAAAATAGACCCTTCTGTCCTAATTATTATGTAGCTTGCCTCTAGATAGACTGTATAATCCAGATTTGTTTCCATATAAGAAACTTGAATGTTCAGGTATTCTTTTGCTGGTTTGCTGAGTAACAAATCCAAGGAAAATTTGATTAAATCATAGGAAAGGGGAAATACATTTTGCACTCAAATTCCTAGGATTTCCTAGCCACAAGAACCAGTGTCCATGCTGGATGGGGATAAAGGGAATTTATCCAAAATTAATCTCCCCCCCTCGGCATAGTTTTCCTCAGTTCTAGTAAGAAAAATGGCAAGGTTGTTGTTGTTGTTTTTAAATCCATAGAAATAAAATTCTTGGAGTTTTACTACAAAAAATTAAAATTTCCAAGCTCTAGATCTAAAGACAAAATTGTACTTGCAAGCACATACAGCAAATAATCTGTCTCAATGTTTAACTGCCTCAGTGTATAGATTACATACATATCCTCCAATGTCTGGATTTGGCTGAGACAGTTCAGATTAATTCTCTGTCATCCCACTTCATCAGCTGCTTTTAAAATGCCCCAGTTTTTCTTTACTCCTCTGCTTCTCTTTTTGTCCTCAGCTTACTTCAATTGCTGTAAACCAAAAACAAAGTGAAAAAATAGTTTTCACTCAGTTAACTCAGTGGTGAGAGGGTAAGAAAGGGGTAGAATCTTCTTTCCCAGTAGATTCAGGCAAAGCCAAGTAATACAGCCTTTCCTAGCTTATATGTTCTTCCTTAATAATAACATTTGCGCTCTTGACCACACTCTGACTTTTCTTGGCCATATGTATTTTCATCTGTGAAATGTTGGAGGGCATGTGTCTATCTATACTAATTTTAGATTTTTCATATAGATTTTGAAAATTTGGGTAGGTTAATCACCAAAGTTTTGCCATGTTGTAAATATCATTAACATTGGGGGCAAATATCTAGTTCTAGGGCAGAAAGCCATCCAGAAAATAAAGCAAGATGCAGATATGGGATAAAAATTGATTCAACGTCTGATAAAGCTTTCAGAAGCTTTTCTGGTGTTGTTGCATGCTTGCTGTTGCACCTACTATCTAATATTAAAAATGCATTCAGCCATTTTCTGGCCAATTCCTTTGGATATTTTTAAAAGGCAGTATAAGATCAGATGTTGCCCTGAGTATGGTTCTTCAAACAGTCACAGAATATGTTTATTGCTATAGGAAGTTTTTTCCAGGGATCAGTTCTGAAGTGCTGGATCGCCTCACCTCTGCAGTTGTCACTTCACAGAGAAACCATGTTCACATGATATACACAAACACAGACACTCACACAAATACACACTGATATGCTATTGTTTATACGTGAAGGCTTTAGCCTTTTGGTTAAAAATGTCATAGTTAAACAACAACTAGCATAACTACTAATAAAAATTTCACTGTTATATCAGATATGTCTGCAAGCCTATGCATGGTTGCAAACTTACCTGGGAGTAAGCTGCATTGACCTCAGTGATGTTCTGACTAAGCATTAACAAAAGATCTTCGATCAGCTGTCATGCAACTTTAAGCTCTCAGTCCAAAATTCACTTGCAAAGAAACTGTACTGTTAAAATTTCCAGATATAATAGGTAAATAATATGTGGTACAAACGTTTTAACGGCATCAGACAATCAATCCAATTAAGACATCAATTTTAGAACATTGATTTAAAACAAAAACATGTAAAACACATGTTACATATTAAAATACAACACAGCCTATGTGCAGCCTCCTGCCTGAATCCATCACTAAATATCTTGAGGTCACAATGCCAGATCCAGCGGAAAGTCTTAAGGAAAAGGGGGGAGCGGGGAATGAAAGGAGCCCAAGAACTGGAATTTTCCAGCCAATCTAGAAAAGGGATCTGTCATGGTGCCCCTTGACTTTTCTGACAGAAACTGTTTGGAGAGGGGCTGGGGCATCTCTGGCAGAAGCCCGCAAGGCCAGGAAGGGGCATAATCTGTCTCATGGGCCAAGGGTTCCTGACTTCTAGGTTATATTTCTTTTTCTTCTTTATCAACTACACTGATTTCCTGCCTTGCTTCCAATAATGTTAAGGCTGGTTCCCCCCCCCCTTGCTTTCTTCTTACAATCTCATAAGGAAAGGAAGAGTAAGAGAGAGCGAGACTGGTCTAAAGTCACCCTGTGAATTTTCATGAATCCCCAAACTTCTCACTCCAATCCTGCAATCATTACACCACATTCATTTTACACATGGGCTCTCTTTATATTGTCTTTGTGTATTGCTGTTGTTGTTAACTGCCCTCGAGTCAATCTCGACTCATAGTGACCCTGTGGATGAGACCTCTGCAAGACCCTCTGCCCTCAACCACTCTGATCAGGTCCTACAGGCTCATGGCTGTGACCTCTCTGAATGAGTCCAACCATCTGGCATGCAGTTTTCCTCTCTTTCTACTGCCCTCTACCTTTCCTAGCATTGTTGTCTTTTTTTAAATGATTAATGCCTTCTCAAAATGTGGCCAAAGTACAACAGCTTGAATTTCACCATCATGGCTTCTGGGAGAGTTTGGGATTGATCTGTTTTAGGACCTATTTGTTTGTCTTTTTGGTTGTCCATTGTATCTTAAACATTCTTCTCCAGCACCACATCCCAGATGAATTGATTTTCTTCTTGTCTGTTTTCTTCACTGTCCAGCTCTCACATCTATACATGATGATGGGGAATACAATGGCTTGGACAACTAACTTTAGTGCTCAGTTGTATATGTTTACACTTTAGAATCTTGTCTGATTCTTTCATAGCTGCCCTGCCCATTCTTAGCCTCTTCTGATTTCTTGACTGCAGTCTCCATTCTGATCAATGTTTGATCCAAGATATGGGGACTCTTTGACTATTTCAATTTTCACATTGTCTAGGATGAATTCTTCTAAATCTTCCATGTTTTGGGGGGATTTGGGCAGGTGGTTGTATTCAGCATTAATCGAACCTTGGCTCTTTGCCTTTTGTCAGCAATTGCTCCAGGTCTTTGTTTGTTTCTGCTAGTACTATTGTGTTATCTGCATATCTTAGGGTTTTAATGTTCTTTCTCCTGTTTTCACTCCTCCTGCCTCTGATTCTAAGCCTGCTCTGCATACGATGTTTTCTGTACACAGACTGAATAAATAGAATAATAGTATGCAGCACTGCCTGACCCCTTTGCCAATTGGGAACCATTCTGTTCTCTATACTTAGTTGTGACAGCAGCCTTTTGACCTAAGTATAGGTTATGCCTCAGGATAATAAAATGTAGTGACATTCCAGTTTCTTTGAGAATATTTCATAACTTTTTGTGATCTATGCAGTCAAAGGTTTTACTATAATGCATAAAGCACATGCAAATTTTCTTTTGGAATTCCCTTGTGTACTCCATTATTCATCATATGTGTGCAATGTGATCTGTAGTGATGCTTTCTTTCCTGAAACCAGCTTGTACCTCTGGGATTTCTCTCTTGGTATATGGTGTGTGTGTGTGTGTTGTTGTTGTTGTTGTTGTTGTTGCTGTGTGCTTGCAAATAGTTTCCAACTTATGGCAACCTTAAGGTGACCCTATCACAGCCAGCCAGCCAGCCAGAATGGTGTAGTGGTTTGAACATTGAATTATGACCCCAGGGATCATGGTTTGATTCCCTGCTGGGCCATGTAAACCCAATGGGTGACCTTGGTCAATTCACACACTCTTGACCCCAGAAAAATCCCATAATAGGTTCACTTTAGGGTCACCATCAGTCAGAAATGACTTGAAGGCACACAACAACAACATACCACATGCATACATAATAGTTGTGTGTGTTTCTGTGTATGTGTGTGTAGCGAAAAAGGGAGGGAGGGAGGTAGTTGTTGTGTGCCTTCAAGTAGTTTCTGACTTATGGCGACCCCAAGGCTGATTTTGGAAGCTAAAGAGAGTCAACTTTGGTTAGTACTTAGATGTAAGAACACCAACAAATACCAGGTGTTGTAGGGTACATTTCCAAGGAACTGGCAAAACTACCTCTCAGTATTTCTTGCCTAAGAAAATCTATGATTTATGGGGTCACCATGTTAACAGGCAACTTGACGGTACACACACACACACACACAATAATGAGCAATGGCGTTTTGAGCTTAAACACCATCCTGCCTCCCAAGTTAAAATACAAGTGACTGACCACATGAGTTGTCCAGCCCACTCTTGTATGTAGGCACCATGCCAACAATCAAAACATCTTTTATTTAGTAGTTGGTGTTATATTTGGGTAGAAAACAAGGAAAAACAAAGTAACATTCCACTCATTTCAATCCAAATCCCACTCATTCTGAACGAAAATACTAGTGACATAAAAAGCTAACAAATCTGAAGTTGGTTCCAGAAAAACAAAACAGGAAATGAATTTCTTTCTGGCAATGTGGGAAACATCTAAACATTAATATAAAATAAAACAGATCCTAGAAAAACACATGGGGGTCTGTGTACAACTGTGGTGGTCTGGGTAGTAATACCAATATGTATGTTTTCAGAATAACAGCAAAAGGACATACTTGTTATAGTGTTAGCAGCTATTGTGAATAAAACATTGACCTGGGTAACGGGTTTTACTTGAGTGATCTCCTTCTTTGGACTCAATGTCCAACTGATTTGTTTGGCACAAGCAGAAATAAGACAGTGAGAACCTACTATAGTTTCTCACTATTGGCGGTCCCTCTATTTAACTTTAATTCTCTATTTAAGAATTCCCTTGCCATTCACATAAAGTCTGGGTGGTGCACAGCTAGCATAGTGGGTTTGTGCTGTTCTCTATCATTGTGTTCATTCATATGAAACTCTCCACTGTGGTTAGCTTGCTTTTGAATAAATAATTTCACCCTGCATTTCAACTATACTTTTGTAATCATATACCAAAAGCTGTCTACTTTGTTCCTGTGTTATCACAACCATATGGTAAAGGAGAAAGAGAAAAAACAACTTTAAAATTTCATGTTATACCATTATCTTTATTGAAGATAATTGAAAAGGCTCAATTTTGAGTGAAGCTGGGCTCCTAGGCCCAAAAGTAGTCTTGTTCCACCTTGTAATATTTCTCTCAGAGGCCCTGGCTATGGAATATTAGAGTGTGGTCAAGATGGTAAAAGATATTGAGAAAGAACATACAGTTTGGAAAAATTGCAGCAGTTTGCTTTTGCCTGAAGCTACTGGGAAGGGCAAGACATCTTTCCTCTTTCCCCTGCTGAATTAACTGAGTGTAAAACTACTTTTTTGCTGTGGACTCAGGCCTGGTACAGACTGGTGCCTTGTGCTGGCCTGAGCTGATTCTAGGGCCGCCATGTTGGCGTATGTACGGCACAGCATCCAAATGGCACCACACCACACATACATCATCCATGTGTGCGAGGGCGCCAATGGCAGCCTGGGCACATCCCAGAAAGAACCCGCTGGAAGTGGGTTCTCTTTACTCCTCGCAGAGACCTCACCATTTGGTTGGTGTGGCCTCCATCCTGGGTAAAAACGGGCAGCTGCAGGCCACCCTTTTGGGGCGGTCTGTCCAGCACCTCAATTTGCAGCAATTGAAGTAAGCCAAAGACAAAGGCAGAAGGTCAAAGGAGGAGAGAAAAACTGGGGCATTTTAAATGCAGTGGAAAAAGTGGGTTAATGGAGGTACTGCCCCTGCCAAATTGAGGCAGTTGGAGGTTATGCCATTCCCAATAACATTTACTACTGCTTTTGATGCCTAAATTGAGGAAATCTGAAGGCCAACAGATGGAAGGTTATGTTCTCCCACCATTGTTCTATCTGAACATGTGTGTGCATGTGCATGTAAATCCAGCCAAGGCAAACATGATGACCTGTTGAATAAACAGCAGACATTGCAGGGTGCCGTTCTTTTTTAGGCTGAAACTCCCAAACTCTCACAGTCTTTGTGGCCACTGTACATGAAGGCTGGGAAATTCTGGGAGCTGTAGTCCTAATTTATAATGGCTTTGGACTGAATTGTCATTCCAAGCAGTTAATCAACATAACCCAATGTTTAAAATGTGGGAGGGTTGAGCAGATCCAGGCAGACTGTGTTGCTTCCGGGCACCCTCCTCCAGTGTGATTTCCCTTTGTGGGTTGTGTTTCTAATCAAAGTTAGACATAAATGAGGCTGGATTGCTGAAATTACATTTGATGCCAGAAGAATCTTAAAGAAACTCCATCTCCTCCCCACTCTAGTTTGGAAAGCTTCAGCCGTTTAAAGAACAACTCCCGCCCCCTATTTTTGGCCAACAGAACAATAACGATGTCTTTATCAACAAGTTCTTGAGCCAATTACATATTTAAACAGAAACCGCTTTGAAATTATGCAAGTTAAAGAGAGCGCTAGAAGACAGCAAAATGCCTTCCATTAAAAATGAAATAAAAAAGTGTTATTTTTGTGCATACTTGTTTTGTTCTTTTTAATGGAGAAAAGTAAACTGCTGTCTGTTTTGCCATAAGTAGTGGCATTTATGTCATTTCAGCTTAGCACTTATATAGATCTTACAGTTTTATCAGTGAAAATAATAATATGAAGAGGTCTCATTGCTTTCCTGGTTTGTCTACCAATGCTTGGGCTGCATCTGCACTGCAGAATTAATGCAGTTTGACACCACTTTAACTGCCATAGCTCAATGCTATGAAATCCTGGGATTTGGAGTTTGTTGTGGCACCAGAGCTCTCTGTTAGAGAAGACCCTAGAAATACTGATTGGGTAGAAAACACACACACACATTACTCTGTAGAATCAGTATGTAGAGAGATCTTGTAGCACTTTTGAGAATTAACATTTCTGTATTGTACAACAAAATCCAAAATGCACAAAGCAGCAATACTTCTATTGGGCAAACTCCAAAGCATAAAATACACAATGCATTGGCTTTTTCATCAGGCAAAGTCATACAGGAGAAAAAAAGATGACAATGTTGGAGTGACAGGCCTACATTCTGTATCAGATAGTATTGAAAGAACTCACTGTAAACAAAGGCCATTATCCTTCTTCACCATATGAGGACTAGGGACAAAGGGCAATAAAGAGAACTAAGAAAATTTCAACTTCATTAGCAACAAAAAGTAACTTCCCTTGGGATCCAGTTGTCCCTGTCCCTGTATTGGTTTCAGTTCTAACATAAATGAACTGGGAGCATTTTCAGACAAGATATTTATTGTCAAATTCACCTAGCCTCATTCACTGAATTTTGTGGGTTCTGCAGTGCTGTTGTTAGGGCTGTAAAACTTTTTGACTATTTTATTGTCTCATGAAAAGTCAAACAATTTCCATAGTTCTCTAGCCACTGAGTTAGACAAGATAAATTTCTACACAGTTTTCATCAGGTTTTCAAAAATTCCCAATTTTTTTTGTTGGGGGGGGGAATTATTCAGCTCAGAAATACACATGTGTATTTTTAAAGAAAAAACATCCCCCCAGAAACAAAGGGGGTTATTTTGTACAAAAAAGCATGTTTTTGACACAAAATCCAGACTTGCAACCCCCCCATGTATATATTTTGAGGAATATTATTTCCAGAAATGCTGTGAGATGTATGAATACTAGACAAAAACTGTTCAAAATGGTTGTCTTTGTTGCTTCTGGTGGTTTTCAGCTGCGATACAGTTGGGAAACAGTTGTTTCAGCTGGGGAACAAACCACAATGAGTATTCTTTCCATCTCTTTTTTCCTCCTGTTGTTTCTTCACTCTTTTTTCCTTACTGAACAAATATCTGTTAAGGAAAGAGAGAGAGAAAAGAAAGCATTGCTGTGTAGTGGTTTCTAATTTCTAGCATAAGAAGCTTTCTGTCTAGAAACTCAGTGAAGAAAGTTCTTGGAAGGAAAGTTTCCTGGCCCTGGCCCTCATTCCTAATATCAGGTCACCTGATATTCTTTTAACCATAACCTGACAAATCTTGTGAAAACATCTACTCCAATACCCTCCAGGGTTTTAGGTCCAGTCCTTTTTATGTTGTTAGCTGCTTTCAACTTGACATCAATTTATGGCAACCCTATGAATGAGAGGCCTCCAAGGTACTCTATCCTCAGTCAGTCTGCTCAGGATTACAGACTCAGGGCTGTGGCTTCCATGATTGAGTATCCATTGGGAATGCAGTTTTACTCTTTTCCGAATGACCAAGCATTATTGTCTTTTCTAGTGAGTCATCTCTTTTCATGATACATCCAAAGTACGACAGCCTCAATTTACTCCAATTCTAAGGAGAGTTCAGACCTGATTTGCTCTAGGATACGCCAATTTATTTGTCTTTTTAGCAGTCCCAGTATCCTTAGAATATTTCTCCAACATCATATCTCAAATAAGTTGATTTTCCTCCTATCACCTGTCCAACTTTCACAATCATACATAGAAATGGGAAAGACGATTACATATACCATCCTAACTTTTATATTCAGTTATTTATCTTTGCACATCACACTCTTTATAGCTGCCCTTGAGAGTCCTAGTCTTTTTCTGATTTCTTGACAGCAGTCTCCATTCTGATTAATGATTGAGCCAAGATACAGAAAATCTTGAATTATTCCAATGTCTTAATTTTCTATCATCTGTAAATCATCTATGGTCAATATTTATATGAGAGGTGGGGAAAGCGTAACTCTCCCAATGTTGTTGGACTACACCTTCTAGCATTCTTCAGCATTACCTATATGCTAATAGGAGTAGTGTTCCTTTCCAACAACAGTTTACACACTTACAACACGCTAGGGCTGATGGAACTTTCAGTCCGACAATATCTGCAGGACCACAAGTTAACCAGACATGCTTTATAGGTTTTTACTGATATTTCTGATTCTCCCTCTGCATAGGCCCTTCTGCAAACATGCAGAAGTAGTTTGTATTTAATTAACTCAGAGGGGGAGAAGAGATAAGGAAGTGTAATTTTGCCCTTCCCAGTAGGCTTAGACAAAAGCAAACTGCTGCAGCCTCTGCTAGATTGTCTGTTCTTCCCTATTAATAACTTTTACCATCTCCACCATCCTCTGTTGGTGCTTGGTCACATATATCCTGGTTTTCCTCTGTGAAATGTTGGGAGGGTATGGATAGCCCACAGTGTATTGTTACCAAATGAACTAACAATTCATCTATTTCTCGTTCTTTCTGTATCATATGAGAACTGAGATTTGCTCACAGTAGCAACAGATCCTGGTGTTAGTTCATTTTTGGAAAAAAACATGATAGGAATCCAAGCAGAACTGGTTAGTCTCAAGGAAAAGCATAACTGGAGAATGGATAGGTGGATAGGAGGAGGGTGGAGTGATTTTCTTTATTGTTGTAGTTGTTTTCTAAACAGTTGTATGTTTATTGATATATGTCCCCTTCAATCCTGCACTTCAGTATCTATCACAAGAATGGACAACTGTAAAAGTCCCGAGGGGCAGTTTTCTGTACTGGGACACTCTGTAGGCTGCATGGACTTGCAACAATGCCAAACAACAACAAAACCAGAAGTGACCAGAATTCCTGATTTTGCAAAAATTGGTATTTTTAAGGTACAACAGTCCAGAGAATAGGGGTGCAACCAACTGAAAAGATAAATAGTAATTCCTGAAGGGTTCTAAGAGAAATATACCCACATTGTCCAATTACAGAAATGTGATACCATTTAATCTTCAGTGACTCCATCATATGGGATCCTGGGTTTTATAGTTTGATAAGGCTAGTGAACAATACCATGAGAACTTTCTGGCAGAAAATTCCAAAAACTTCATGGAACTGCACATCCCAGGATTCCAGAGGATGGAACCATGGCATGTACAGTGCTATCAAATTGCTCTAACTCTGGAGGGTGGATACAACCCTGGAGTGGAAGACCATTTTTTTTATGTCAGGAAAAATGTGGTCCAAGAAATCTGGGGTTGGAATCTTCTTGCAAGTAGGAGAAATAAGGGCTATTGAAACAATTGGTGTTTTAATACCAGCTGTTTGGATTGAAAGTGGTCTGCTGGTATCTGCATTCACTGCCACTTGTGTAACAAGAGATCCAACAATACTCCAACTTTGTTTTCCTCTCCTAGAAATATGTTGGATTTAGTTCCTGGATTACCATTCTCCCACCCCCATATGTGTATGCTATTTTGTTGTTAAGAGTCCATACCTCTACATGAGTAAGTAATGTCCTGTTTCTTTTGCTTGACATTTCCATCCAGATAAATATATTCTATTAAAGTATCATGTACACTTATCTGTTTGAAAATTTCTCTGGAGTGTGGCAAATCATTCTCCTTTAAGAAAAGTAAAAAAAAAAATCCTCCCACACTTTGGATAAGAGCGTGTTAAGAAATGTAAAGACTAGCAAAAGTATAAATTATTTGAACAGACTCTTTTCATCTCTCAATATGGAGTCTTTTTGTGCCAAGATTTAGCCGGAGGTACGTTTTTATGGCTTCAAAAAGGGAGGTGTGGGGGTGAAGAAGCAGGACCGGCAAACCTTTGCATAAATTGGGACATTGTTTCCATAACATTGGAAATTCTGACAGACTGCAACCAATAATTAGAACAGTATGCCATTTTAAATACAGAATGGTTAACAATTTAATAGTACTCGCTCAGGAGGGGGAAAACACAATTAAGGTTGGCAGACTTTTTAATTAAAATACACTGAATGGATATAAAACACAACCCAAAAGAAGAGGAAAGAAAATATTATTGGCCAGCATTTCAGTGTAGCAAAAATAGAAAGACTACTACTGTTTAATATCAATGTGTTGCTTACAGCAGGCTTCAGTAGCTTGGACTCTCAGATGTTTCTGGGTGTCAGCTCCCATAATACTTTACACCATTAGCTATGTTGGCTAGGACTAATAGGAGTTACAGTCCAACATTTTCTGGAGAACCCCATGTTCTTTATCCCCTGTAGCACAACACAGAACAGACATTTCGAATTTCCCCTAGATTCCCTAAAATTTAAATTCTTTGAAATCTGAAACCGGTTTTCCCAGACTGAGTCCCAAATCTCTGTTCAGGAGATTATACTGGCTAAAGAGAGCCCTCCTTCCACTTTCCACCTTTGTCCTCAGCTTATCTCAGTTACTTCAAACTGAGTTCAAAGTGCAAAAGTACAGTAGTTTGTACTCTTTTAACAAAGCTGAGGGGGGCATAGAGAGGAGGAAAAATCTTGCCTCCCTCCATAGATTCAGGCAAAAGCAAACTGCTGCAATCTTTCCTAGTTTGTGTCTTTTCCCTCATTAATAACTTTTTCCACCTTGACCATACTTTGATTTTGCTTGGACATGTTTGGTTTCATCTGTGAAATCTTGAAGGCTATGGAAAGGCAAACAAAAATTGCCACTAAAGAAACCTAAATTCTTCTTTACTCCATTACCACTACTTGTGTGTTTCTCAGGTAGGAGACATTCATCCCTGAAAAGCCAGATGAATCCTGTTTTATATTATAGGATCCAGGGACGTAGCTAGGATTTTAGGAAGGGGGGGTCCAGACTAAGTGCCACCATTATAATGTGGCTTGAGTGCGGCGGCGCAGCAGCACACACCATTCATTTTTCTAATGGAAGGGGGGGGTCCGGACCCCCAAAACCCCCCCCCTGTTTTATCCCATAGGATCTGTTAAAAAAAAAAAAAGCTAAGGACAGATTTCAAAGCCATTTAAATCAAGTCAATGGTGTTTTGCAAAGACGTTTCTTAAGAAAATGTTTGTACTAATTCTTTCCAGAAACTGAAGAATCTAGCACAAATGCTTTTGTCTAGACTTCTTGGATGAAATCTAGATGATCTATTGTACTGTTTTCCAAAACTGGCTTGTGCAATGATTTCGGAGTTTTTAAAAGAACTATTTTTAACCATTAACACTGCCCGTGATGGAAAATAACTGCTTGGGTTGGATGTATTCCAGTCATGTCATTTATTCCATCAAAATGGTTTTCCCCCATCATTGTTAAGTGTAGAAATGAAAAGATAATTATTTATTTTGGGCTTTCAGTGATAGTAGGCCAGAACTTTTATGATCTCTCTTCTGATGGGTTGTATCATACTAATTTGGCTTTCCTTTTGTGAAAAGCTGTTTTTAAAAGTCAGGTGCTTATCACGCCAGCCAGATGTCATGGGTTATTCTATCTAAAACCACTTCTCCTGTGCTTAGAAAAATAGCAGAACAGTACTGCGTTCTTTTGTACTACTACTGCATTTACACCTCAGAGGTATTAGTTCCTGCATTTACTTTCTTACATTTGAAATACAGCAATGCCATTTACACCAGCCTGTTTGTTCTGCCTTCTGCTCCATGTTTAGTGTTTTGTTAAGGACTTTTATCACACAAGGAAGGAAACTGGAATTAAAGCAAGATATCCTGTTGCTGCTTTGCATTTCATTTGTTTTTGTAGTGCACCTTTTAATTGACAGGAAAAAAAAATCAATGGTCCCTAATATTGCTGCTTAGCTACTAGTACCCCTTGTGTTCTATGTCCCTTCCAATATGATGGCAGTCACTCGCATGGGATCTATGGGCATTTCCAAGCAGGATGTTTTCCTTTCCTATTTCTTTTCTTTTCTTTTTTCTTTTTGTTATTCCACTGCATTGCCATAATTGTGCAACTGCATTTAAACAGCCCTAAAAGGCATGCTGGGTAGGTTATGGGACTGGAAGGCAGGGTTATGGAAGAGAGTGCAGGATCATTGATCATGAAAGTGGCACCTTTGCACAATTACAGAGACATGTGGTAATGAATGCTGCCAAACTGATATATTTCCACTTCTTTATAGCAATAGCAAGTACATTTCTATACTGCTTATCAGTGCACTTAAGCACTCCCTAAGCGGTTTGCAATGTTTAACCTAATTGCCCCCAACAAGCTGGGTACTCATTTTAGAGACCTGCAGGAGGATGCCAGGCTGAGTACTCATTCAGGACAGGGGAAACACAATTAAGGTTGACACACTTAAAGGATTATAAAACACAACCCTTTACACTAACACAATTGCAGCGAGACAGAAGGCTGGTGTGATAAAGTCCCAAGTGAAGTTGGAATTGTACAATTGATCAATTATGTAATTTCAGAATTATATAATGGCATTACTGTGGAACCACCCCCACTCCCTGCCCAGATTGGTAAGATAAGCATACATCATTCCACTTCCCAAAACATTTTCCCTATGCTTTTCCCCATGAACTAACACTTGTCTGGTTCTGCTTTTCTATATTACTGTTTAAATTTTTATGTATTTACTCTTTATTTATTTTTAAACTTTCCTTAAACCTTCTATAGGCATTAATTCTCATCTTAAACATTTGAATTGTACTATTCTCCCCCTTTGGGGGGGAAAACAATTAAAAAACATACCAGAGAATAAACAGACCATGGAAACTCTCAGAAACTCCTGATGTCCTACCAGAAGTAGTCTGGGGTTTCCCTGCTGCAGTCTTTGGTGAATCTCCAAGGGAGGAGTAATAAAACCACATCCACACTATGTTCCCAATATTGCAATGAAGCGGAACAAAACATTCCCACCCAAAGTGGTTACAAAATCATACAGTGATATGAAGTCATTAACAGATTGTTTCAATTGGGAAAAGAACTGATTTTTAAATGACCTAACATTAGTTCAGACCAGTACAGCACCAGGAGAGCTACAACATTGTGAAATAAGCTCCAGGTGAGCTTAATGCAACTGTGATACAGCAGGGTCATGTGATAAGTTCCTTATAATTTGGGAGCAAATGTTTATATTACAAACATCCTTATTAATTTTTTTGGCCAGGAATTCCATGTCTCTGTGGAACCAGAGAGAGAGAAATGTTTTTCCCTCTATGCCTGTGAAATCATTTATTTATCAGTTTTACTCTTAATCATTTTCTTATCTCCACAATATGAGATGGTAGGAATTAGAGAAGGAACAGAAGAAGGGAGGGCTGATTTAGAAAGATTGCACTGTTTCAGTTGTATTCTGTTATATTGTAACATGAGAGCTACCTTCGCATAGTGGTTCAAGTGTTGGAGACCAGGGTCCGATTCCCAGCTTGGCCATGAAACCCACTGGGTGATCCTGGGCAAATCACATGCTCTCAACCTCAGGAGAAGGCAATGACACATCTCCTCTGAACAAATCTTACCAAGAAAACCCATAAGGGGATCACCATAAGTCAAACATGACTTGAAGGCACACAATAACAACATATTGTAAGGGGAAAGACCCTATAAACACTAGTAATAAGAAGCTATCTTTCTTAGAAGTCAGAACTGTTTCCCTGCACAAGGCTGTTTCCAATGAGGAGCACGAGGGACAAGAGAACACATGTCAGGTTCTGAGAAGCTCCAAATGAGAAGCAGAACTGTTAAAATACTTTAGTATCCTCAAGCGAAAGAGACACCTGCACACTGAACAGGCTTTTTAATATTTTCTCCACTGTAGTTCTCTTTCCCATAGGAGATCCTATGGGGAACCATCCAAGTGAATCAAGCTATCTGCTGGGAAGGCTGCAGCTGAGAATGGGTGGAGCCATATATCATCATGAATGGAGCCAGATCCCAATGCAGACAGAATTACATATCTCCCTATCTGGCTCTCTCCTTCTTCTTTTCCAGTGCTCCCCACTCTTTCTCTCTTCCATTCCACATAAAACTAGGCTGGGGGATACAGATTTCCACTCCCAGATGTATGGGAAAATCACAAGCAGACATTTCCTCAAATTCAGTAGAAAAACACGTTTCTGGAAGTTCAGGTGAGGGAGTTTGCAACTGTCCAGCTCTTCCACTGTGTGTGCCTGGATAATATATCTGAAATCACAATCTGGACTGCAAGTAAAATGAATAAAATAAACAGAACATAAATGAAAACCAGTGAACAAAATATTCTTTCATTTAACCAACTTTGCCAAAAGCCAATGCAGATCAAAAGGTTCTGGAATAATTGTAGAGTGTAAGTAGATGCTGGCAGGTTTCCAATGGATGGGCATTCCACAGCTGTGGACTGATCATTAAAAGTGTTGCACTGTGATCCTTTGCTGGCTGTCCTTACCTGGCATCTTTTCTTCAGCATACAGCCTCCATTGGGAAATAGAAGATGACACATAGGTATGTTGGATCCAAGTTGGTACAGGGCTCTGGTTGCTAAGTTCTACTAAAAGTGAAATTTGGCTAAAAATTAGAGTTGATAATTCAAGATTGTCCCAGGTTCTGAGATTTCTCAGCCAGACCTTAGATTTCGGGATGGTCTCTGGTGATGTTATTAAGAGTTATGCATTAAATACCAATGATTGCTTAGAGCTCATAATACAAACACAAACACACACACACACACCGAAAGAGGGAACTGTGGATGGTTGAATCCTTGGATAAAAAATAAGTGGCTATGGAGGGCTTAGCTAGAAATGAAAAGAGAAGTCTTAGCTAAAGGAGCTTTTTACAAGATCAAGGTGAAATGGGGGTTATTCCTTCTCTCTTAGGTAGATGGGAAAAGGAAAATGTAATCTACCCTACTTACTTTTAGCCAAAAGGTGGATGCATAGCACAGTGAAGGATTAGCCCAGGCATTAGAACACTAGCAAAGTAGATAAGTTGCAACAACAAATCAATTGAACCTTACATATTATAGCAAGCTGCTGCTCTACTAGCTGAGCTGGAGATTTGCACACAGAACTTTTCTCTTGCTCAGAACTGAGCCCACCAAAACAGGAGAATTTGAATCTTCATTTTCTTCCTGTAGATGGTCCATAAAAACTGGAGACTCAGGGCCAGGCTCTGAGATCTGGCAGCCATACTCAAAATGCACTTTATATTAAATCAGAATAGCAAGTATGCTAAAACAGCCAGTTACCAAAGCCTGCCATTTACCATGAAATTTACAATATATTTGCTTATCTAGGAAGTTATCTACCACTTTATTGCTTGTGATAATGGAGTTTCTGCATTCTTGCAACATTTTTATCTTCACATTATTTCAATCCTTCGATGTTATATGATCATTCATAAGTCACATCATCCCATAATGATCTTTCTGGCAAGACTCACTGGAGTTTATTCACCAATGGATCTATTGTATTCTAAAAAAACCTTTATATTAAAACATTACTTTTAGTGAAGAATTTAGTGTATGTTTCTCTCCCTCTATATCTTAGGCAAAACTACATCTGACAAAAGAGGAACATGAATGCATATGTGCTCTTTTTAAAAATCTTTATTGAGTTTTATTATATAAAAAAGGGAAAAAAGAGAAGGGGAAAAAAGAACAGAAAATAAAGGTTAAAGAAAAAATAGTGAGGAAAAAAGTAGAGGGAAAAAGGGAAAATATTTGTCTATACACACACATTTAAATACAGAAGGAATTTATCTTCTATATAGATAATCATACCCCATCATTGTTCCAACATTAAGTCACTTAATGTTATTTTCTTGTTTATCATATGAAAAGGTCTTTTTAACCTTTTGCAAATAGTAGCTGGGGGAAATCAATCTTTATTTGAAAGCATAATGTAAACTTTTCTACATACACCTTTCTGTCCAACGAAATCAATGCACACATATCTATTGGGGAAAAAGCATACATGAACATTCTCTAATGTAAATTGGGCTCCCTTGTTCCTATTATCAGCAAAAGTTTGGAGAACTGATATTCATTTTTCAAGTTCTGTTACATCCTAAGCTACAATTTTCAAGTCCATCTATTTCACAGCTCACTCACTGACAAAAACTGACAAACCTAAGATGAAGTGCATTTCTGCCAAAATATATTCACAAATATCTTTGTTCAAATTTGAGTTACTGCACTGTTCATGGAAACTGGAGAGCAAACAAATCCTCCCCTTTCCTTATTCCCATTTGAATATGCATGAAAACCAGCACTGAGTTTATACCTAGAAGAAGATATCAGGCCTGAAGTAGAAAGCATCAGGAGGTTTTAGTAGGCTCCGGATTAAGAATAATTGAATAAAGGTGGCAAAAAATAGAAGCAGAAAAGGGAAATAGAGGATTAAGTCTGCTCTAGAAGCAGGGGTGTTTTGAGGTAAAATAGCATTTAATTTCTCACTACAGGACAAATAGGTTATAAATACGACAAGGACAGGGAGAGGATAAATTACAAGACTGTAACATAACTCCCATGTGCTCATCATTTCCTGTTTACTCCTGTTACTTTTGCTTATGATGACAACATAAATAGTCTTGTTTTACACATTTGTTCAAGATATTTAATGAAATGTGGATGAATTATTTCAACAGCTGTCAACTGTATTGATTGTAGCTAGGGGAAGATACAAGTTTGGCTTTAAAACAGAGAAGCACTAGTCATTCATCAAAGATTGAACACTGGGATGTGTCTGCCTCCTACAAGGAATCTTATACTTAGAGCCAAGTGTAACATAAAACTACTTCCTGTGCATGGGGAAAGGACTGCTGTGAATGTCACTTTATAACTGGCTACCAGGCTCATAAACAACTGGAATTTTTTGAATGACACTTGTTTACACTGAAACATCTGCCTTTCTCCTTTTAGCCATCACCCATTGAGAGATCCATAACTGCTTGTTTGCATAATGCTTTCTATAAACATTCCAGTAATAAATTTAGCAAATATGAAGGTTGCAATGGTCACCTTTCTATTTTCCAGATGTAAAAAAAAAAAAAACCTTTTATTTTATTTGTGATAGATGATGAAAATTATGATTCTGTAAGCAGCTGCTGTTATTTTTAAAAAAGCTAAATTTGATGTCAGACCTAATTAGGAAAGGACTCAAAAGTAAAACTGCCAAATTATGCTGATAGAAGCCCATAGTGTGACCACATCTAGGAACTATGTAAAGTTGTAGCAACCACACCTAGAAAGGATATTGTAGAACTGGCATAGTTGAAGAAAAGGACAACCAAAATGCATAACTGTAATATTGAAAGCAAACTCCCGTGTGACGGAAGGTTACAATTTTGAGGCTGTTTAGTTTAGCAACTGGAGAGTATAAGAAAGTGAATATGATGAAGACTTTATAATACTACAACTCTGGCCATCCGCTGAACTAGAATGGTGATATAGAACAAAAATAAAAGGGAAGCATGTTTTCACACAGTATATAGAGAAATGGGGGAATTTGCTGCTGCAAGTTTTGATACTCTAAGAGCCAGGACACTCGGAGACCAGGGTTCAAATCCTGGCTCAGCCTTGGATAAGTCATACTCTCTCAGCTGCAGAGGATGGCAATGGCAAACCTGCTCTGAAGAAACTTGCCAAGAAAACTCTGTGATCAGTTTTCCTTAGGGTTTGCTCAAGTTGGAAACAACACACAACAAGAAGATAGCTAGCTGGATGGATGGATGGACGGACAGACAGACAGACAGACAGACAGACAGATAGATGATAAAGCTGTCAATTGCTTAGTTACACTGGCTAAATATTAACTTTAGTATTGGTATGAGGATCAGCATATTTGTTGCTAAGGAACAAAAGCAAGAGGATGTTATTTTACTCATGTCTTGCTTGAAGGTTTTCTGTAGGTAATGCATGGCCAGTGTGGGGAACAGAATTCTGGGACTGATAAGCCTTTAGTCTGATTGTTGTATAGTTATCTGAAACCCTTCTATGGAAAATAAATATTGTTTTCTGTGTCATAGAAAATTCCTCTGTCATAATATCTCACAGCTATTTGCATTTTCTTGTGTAACACATAAATCTCTCTTCTTTTTTTGTTTTAGACTGAGGACGCCATTTTTAAACACTTTAGAAGCCAGACAAGAGCGGTTATACTTTACATCCTCTCTTCTGGCAATAAACAAGACCTTCAATTATATCGACATATCCTTGCACAACACAATTATGTGGTTACAGTCCTTGAAGATGGGAAACTGAGCAGACATGAAATCCCCAATCAAGGTGAGAATACATGGTGAAACAGCAACATATTTCCTAACTGTAACACGATCAGATTGTCATATTTAAATGGCTATATACTTTGAGTTTATAAATCTGTTTTTGGTTAAAGAGTTAAATCATATTATGTTCTAGAGTTACCACATACTATATTTACATTTGTGTGTGTGTCTGAAAAACTTATTCAAAAGGAACTCAAAGGCACCTAACAAATCAGAAAAGAGAAAACATTTAAGAATTGTGAAGTCGAAGGCTTCCATGGCCGGCATCCATAGTTTTATGTGTTTTTTCGGGCTATGTGGCCATGTTCTAGAAGAGTTTTTTCCTGATGTTTCACCAGCATCTGTGGCTGGCATCTTCAGATTCTCTGAAGATGCCAGCCACAGATGCTAGCGAAACATCAGGAATAAAATCATCTAGAACATGGCCACATAGCCCCAAAAACCCACATAAAACCATTTAAGAAGTATTTGACATACCTAATAAGAATGACAGCAGAACTCCAATATTAATGTAATAACAACAACATTTTACAGAGGCTGTAGTAGGCATTTTATTTGTAACCTAGCTCAAAAGGGCATCGATTTGAATGGATTTTGCATCTGAAATAAAAAATGGTTTGGCTAGTTTCCCACTCATGGTCAAGTGTGATGTTTCTACCTAGGTTGAGATCCTAGTTGTTCCTCTGGCATAATTATGCAAAAAGGGAAGGTGGTGGTACAGGATGGTGCATGGTGAAGAGCAGTGGCATCACTAAAGGGGTGCAGGAGGTGGCTTGCACTGGGTGACACCTCAGAAGAGGGGTGACACCCAGTCAGACCCTCCTCCCATTGTGGGGTGAGAAGGAGCGAGCATGCCCCTCCTGGTTTTGTCTTGGTGGCTGCTTCCTCCTGAGGAGGAGGCTGCCACCACAGCAAAGGAAAAGAGCAAGTGCACTTCTTTTCTCAGCTTCTGCTCCCACCCTGGCAACCACACACACGCGCACACACACACACACACCAAGTGACACCAAAAGAAGGAAGGAGGAGGAAGCTGTGTCTCAGCTGCTTATTTCTTGAATGTCTGGCTATGAGGTCACCTTAGATTCAAGGCTATATGTGGCAAGTGTTTTGGAATATCACCTGTGCTGGGCCTTGGAGCTGACCATTTCATGGAGGTGTGTGGCTGTTATCAGTACATGTATTAGTCACAACTGCCACTGCTGCTGTTTTTCTCTTTGTACAAGGAGGCATTGAATACCTCCTTGCACGAATGCATAACTTTTCAATTCACTCAGTACTTTCCACTACCTGTTAGCCACTATTGGATCCTGACTAGGTGAATGAGCTATGATGAAACTGGGGCAGACTTTTCCTTTCACTGCCCTCTCCTTTTACACTGTCAATAGGGAGACTGGGGGTTTTGCTCTCCGTTTAATGCTCCATCCAAACTTGGTAAACTTTGGCTTCCTTTCACAGGTTGGTTTTTTAAACTATGGGTTAAATAAATTATGGTTCTTTGAAATGGGACATCATGGGAAAGTGGAAGCAAACTGTAAATTAAGCATTGTGACCAAGGGTAGCTAAAACCCATTTAAAGGCAAAAAACAATGGTTTTATCTGAAGTGGGCCTTTATCTTGCTCTGTCAAATCCCTGCATTCAGTTGAGTTCTTTTGTTTTATATTCACTTTTTACTTGAATAATATTCATTCATGTAGTCTTGCACTAAAAAGTATGAAGAAGATTTAGCTCACAACAGTCTGTATAGGGAGAAGGGGATGCTCTTTGTTTTTAAGAAAGACATGTTGACATGACAGGAAGTCTTATTTGTGTCCCCCATACATAATGGATATTTTTCTGGTGTCTCTAAAGCTAGAACTTTTAAGCATTTTATGAACAAGATGTAGACTCTACAATTTGCTAAAGGGAATAAACTTTTTCAATTCTAGTTTGCAGATTAAGCAGTTCAAAAGATGAATCAAAATGTACCACTTCTAATCTTATTTTAAAAATGTACTTCAGAAATTAGATGCACCATTTTTTCAATTTGGTCAGTTCCCTAAATATGACTTGTGACTGAGCCCTTCTGATAATAAACTGAATCATGGGCAAAATGGAGCCTGTATTCTGGCAGCCATATAATGCATATCTAGGTATGATCTTGGGCAAGTCACATGCTGTAGCCTCAGAGGAAGGCAATGGCAAACTTCCTCTGAACTAATCTTGCCAAGAAAACCCCATGATGGGTTTGCCTTAGGGTCTCCGAAGGCACACAACAACAACAAAGGGCATTTGTTATGGGGCAAATGTGTTCTAGGCATTAGCTGATTAAGAGTGCTGATTAAATTACATACTTATTATTTGTCCTCATTGTCCTACTCCTAGTCCAGAGAAAAGGGTGGCCTATAGTTTGAATATGGCCCCCAATACTATCTTTGAGACCTCAGGAGACCTCAAGTGCCTCCATGTTTTTTGCAAAAACAAACAAACAAACAAACAAACAAAAAGCCACATCCTCCAAGCAACCAACCTTTCACACCTATCTTTAAACAGCTAGTAGTTTGTCCATACCCCCTTGGAGATTTTAAATATTTTGGCCCTTTCTTTAACCAAAAAGTAAACTTGTTAGGTTCAAGACAGCCAGGGAAGCCAGAACTATTTTGAAATCCCCCTATGGCTCCAAGGGGGCCGCAAGGGGGCTTTTGAATGAAAACATTTTTTTAAAAAATAAATAAATAAAATCTGGGATTTGATAACTGGCATAAAAAGCCAGTGAATAACCCCAAATGCCTGACGGTTGCCTACCTCGCTCATAGATTCTCAGACATTCTTGCATGTGAGCAGGACGTTCCCTCTTTCTATTAACCATATGAAATGGATAAGGAAGCAGAGGAGTTTATCAGACAAGGAAATTGGAAGTATAATACAATGGCAATCCGAACGCAATCATGGAGTTTAACATTATTGCGTGATAGACTACCACACGGAATTTCATACAATAGGAAGTCAGTCCGAATGCAATCATGGGATTTTACGTTATTGTGTGATAGACTACCATAGGCAATTTCAGGCAACAACAAGCTATTTTTGGGCAATGGGAAGTCAATTCGAACGCAATTCAAATTCACGTAAATTTGCTGAACTAGAGAATTCACATGAATGCATTCTGGCCCCACTTTCTTTTCATTCGAAATTAAGAGAAATTCCTCCCGTGTGATAAACTCCAGAGAGATAGTGATTAATGCATGGACCAACCCAGGGGGTGGAAACTGTTGAGGGTGCAATGATAATTTCCCCCTCTGCACCCCTCATCAGTTATGAGTAGCCAAAAACACAACAAGAAGTAAAAAAGAAGTTTGGTGTCAGCTTTCAGTCAATCCAGCCAGTTTTCTTGGGGGTTGTGGGTGGGCTGGGAGTATTTTCAAGCAGTTGATGCTTAGGAGCATCAATTGAGCACCTGGCAGAGCATTGACAGACAAGCCTCTTGCCTGTGTCAGCCTTATGGCAAACTTCGGCACAGGCAGGAAGCTTCTTGGTCACTGCTTGGTGCCACCACCAAGAAGGCTATTCCCTACATCGCTCCCTCTAATCTTTTGAATATATTGGAAAGGCTGTAAAGTTTTAAAAGATAGTGAAGTCGTCAGCTTTTTGGCTATAGAAACACTGTACATTTTATGGCCAAAATACACTTGGAAGTTACGGGACATCCTTTTCTTTAATGCACCAAAACCAGAATGTTTACTGTGATAGCTAAAGTAGCCTTATTACACCATGTTATTCATAAGCCACATTTTAGTAAAGAATTTCTACCAAAAACACTGGTGAACTGTGTAAGGCACTATAGTCTGTGATATAATTCATGTATGGAAATCAGGAACAATAATTCCTTAAAATTTTCTCCAGCAGTAACAGATTTAAGTGTGGTATCTCAATATCCAGATGTACCTGCAACTTTCCCATATGGGAATTGTGTAGTAAACATCCAACAGATGTCTTTTTTGATTGTAAATCCTGATCCATGTGTTCTAAATGTTTTGCAGCTCTTCATATCCCCAGATTTAAGATTAAGTTTTTAAAATAAATTAAAGTGAAGCAACATGCTTACATACCAAGCTGGTGATATCCTCTAATACAGATGGAAAATCATTTTTTGTCTTGCTAGCAAATAACATTTTCATGTGCTTTTGCAAGCATGGTACTTGATGTACTGATTTCTGAAGGCACATTGTTTATGTTGTGTCATAACATTGTTTTAGCAGAACAGTTTTAATTTATAAAAATGTGTTCCTTGGAGGTATTACTTTAAAAATTCAGGCAATATATACTGGAATACATAGAGTGGAAATGGCAAGGTAAACATATTTCTTGACTGATATAATTTAGTAGCCGTATCCAGTGCTTTTCCTATTTAGTTTCAAGTTTCAGAGGTCTGTCTGGTTTTTGTTCCTCCTAGTTAAGAAGAGTATCTTAAGGGTTTTTTTTTTTGTTTGTTTTTTAAAAAATCTGGCTCTGAACCAACAGACCAGTCTGAAAGCATATATGGAAAAATTGTAACTTTTCTTCTTTGAGCAAGCCTAGATTAAATCTGATCAGATTGAAATTTTTGAGCCCCTCGCTTTTTGCGGTTCTACGTTATAGCTTTTATATAAACTTTTCTTAGTGTTGAGGAAACTAATATTCCCATATAAGTTCCATTTCATGGGTGGCTGGGACCTTTGCTTTCTGATGGTTCAATGTACACAAACTTTATTTCATGCACAAAATTGTTAATAATACAGTGTGTCCTCGGCTTACACAGGGGATCCGTTCTGGCCCCCCCCCCCCCCGCGCGTAAGCCAAATTCTGCACATGTTCAAGCCCCATTGGAATGAATGGGGATTGTGCCTGCGGCGGCGTGGCAGCACACAAGCCATGGGCACACGCCCCATTCATTCGAATGGGACGCACCGCCCCTTGCGCCCTGTGGCTCTACACAAGTTTGAACGTATGCTCAAATCCATATATAGTGCACCCGTGTATGACACGGGTGCACTGTATTGTGTATAAAATTACCTTCAGACTGTGTGTACAAAGTGTATATGTTTATTTCATAGAGTCATAGAATCATAGGATTAGAAGAGACCACAAAGGCCATCCAGTCCAACCCCCTGCCATGCAGGAACTCAAAAGCAAAGCATCCCCGACAGTTGGCCGTCCAGCCTCTTTTTAAAAACCTCCAAAGAAGGAGACTCCACCACTCTTCGAGAGAGTATGTTCCACTTGAACCACTGATGTGATGAAGAATAATCTGATGGCCACAGATCTTACATTATCACTGCTAAATGATACAAGTTCAATTGCTAGCATCATCAGTATAAAGGTTCAAGTAGGTAGTGATGTGAAACATGCATGCTTGAAATCTTTAAGATCTGCCACCAGTCAGAGTGGATAGTACGGGTTTGTACAGACAAATGATCTTGACCAAGAATAAAGCACCTTCCTATGTTCCTTAAGAAAGAAGATTGCATTTTTAAAATCTAATCCATGGAAGTGTCTATGATCCTGAGGCAAATCTATTGCAGGGTTTTCTTGACAAAATTTGTTCAAAGATGGGTTTGGCCTCTTACCTTCCTCTGAGGCTGAGAGAATGTGACCAGTAGGTTTCTATTGCTGAGTAGGGATTTAAATCCTGGTCTCCCAGTGTCCTAATCCAACACTCAAACCAATTTGTGAACAAGTCTACATAGGGTCCACCAAATGCAGTGTTCAAACACGAATCAAGGAACATGAGAGACACTGCAGACTGGGTCAGTCAGAAAAATCAGCAGTAGCAGAACATGGTTTAAACCATCCTGGGCATAAAATGCTATTTGAAAACACTGAAATTCTGCACCATGTCAACAGCTATCAGGTAAGAATGCACAGGGAAGCCATTGAAATCCACAAACACCAAGACAACTTCAACAGGAAAGAAGAAACCCTTAAAGTTAGTGGTTTGGCTACCAGTCCTGAAAAACACTAACATCAAGACCCAGAAAAATGCAAATGAAAACCACCCAGGGTCAGGGGTTTTCCCAGCATACAGTGATCACTAATTAAACAGACACTAATCCTCTTTGCATATCCTCCCACCCTGAGGCCTTGCCATTCTACAACAGAACAATATACAGATTTACATGAAAATCACTCTTCCCTACACAGGGTCACACTATAGACACACACACACACACACACACACACACACACACACACATCACTCTCTTCCATGCCAGCATTCTCTGAAGATGCCAGCCACAGATGCTGGTGAAACATCAGGAACAAACGCTTCTAGAGCATAGCCTGAAAAACTCACAAAAAACTATGGATGCCAGCCATGAAAGCCTTCAACTTCACATTGGATACCCAAAGTCAATTTTTCTGAACAACCACTTGGATGCGTGGGTGTATTGTACACATCTAGGGATTCAAAGGGGAGTATAAATGCCATTGTCACTCTTGGCACACCAGTGCTATACAGCTGCTAAGGAAGAAGCAGAACTGGACATTTTAGGATGAACAAAAGTGACTGCACAATGGTAATGGGTCACAAACTGAACATGTATCTACAAAGCAACTGCTTTGCAAAACAACACAGCTGCCATTCTGAGTTGCAGCTACTCAAGACACTCTTACTCGTTTTACTTATTGTCTTACATGTCTTGTTTTTATCTGACTTTATTTGACAAGGCTGCAGTCTGTTTTGGCTAAAATCTTTTAGGAAGGACATAGATAGACTAGAAAAGATTCAGAGGAGATAAACAGAGATGATAAAAAGAATATAAAATGCAGAACATACCAGGAAATGCTAAGAGCACTAACATGGTCAGCCTGCAGGAAAACAATACTTAAAAGGGAGAATGTGCCTTCAAGTTGCCTGTCGACTAATAGTAATCACTCTAATTTCATAGAGTTTTCCTAATCATCCTTTAAGCTGCCATAAATATGGAAAACAATTATTCACCTTTACCATTAAAGACAGCAAAAGGTAAGCCGTACAATTCAGTGTTGAGGAAGACTTATATAAATCTACTGACATTGAGCTTTCAGTGTATAAAAAAGAGCTGGGATATGTGAAAAAAGTTTCCTAATGAAATTGCTCTCTTCACTGAAGATATCTGATAAATGTTTCATTATATTGGTCCAGAATGCATGCTGCACTGCAGAAATAATGCATTTTGACATCACTAACTATCATGATTTGGTGCTATGGAGTTCTGGGATGCATAGTTTTATGAGATATTTAGCCTTCTCTGTCAAACAGCTCTGGTGCCCCACTAAACTACAAATCCCAGCACTGAGCCATGACAGTTAAAACAGCATCAAATTGCATTAGTTCTGCAGTTCAGATGCAGCCTTTGTTTTCCACTTCTTGCTCTTCGAATAATTTTTCAAGTTACTTTTTTGACATGGCAGCATCACCCTAAGAAGATTTTACTACATGAGCTTTGTGAATATTTTGTGGTATTTTGCTATCACTCAGTGCATTTTGCTAATAGCTACTGTCTGTCAGAGGAACATGCTTACATTCCCACACCTTTATCACATTGAAACAAACGCAATAAAACACCTTCTTTGTGATTGCACTTTTTCTGGATTCTAGCATTTCACACTCAGGACAGACTTCCTACACACATACCTGTACATATGTAAAAATAGCATGTGACTTTTGGTGGCAGTCAGGTATGTATCTAACAGACTTTAAAAATACAAGTTTTGCTTAACATTAGTTATTTTGTTTAACACAAATACAAATTATAACACAGCAGAAAAAAGGAATCAAAATAGTTCCAAGGAAAGATGCCAGCAGGTTCTCTGAACATCTGGTTGCCATTTTCAGTTATTATTCAAGGATTTTACCTTTTTAAGGAGCTAAAAGATTGGGGGGGGGGGGAAAACTTAAATAAGACACTGGGTATTTTGTTCTTTCATTGCTGGGAGAGGGTTAAAGGAAACATCATGAATAGAGAGGTCACAAGAAGCTCAGCTTTTATAAATAAGAAAGTCTGAGAAATTTAAAGGGAATTTAACTCATGTTCCAGTCATGTAAACAATCCAACAGAATGAAGGTTAAATAAACATGACTGGGGACCCAACTGATGCTAATGCAAGCACAAATGTTCTTGTGTCATTAATAAATCCATCTTTAATAACCACTAGGGAAACATATTAATACTAAAGTTAGACATGAAAAAAGGATTGTAAAGTTAAAAAAAGAAAATGAGTCCTACTATATTTTTCTCTTAAACTCCACATGGAAACAGAAGCAACATAGTTTAAGGAATGTTAGCTTTTTAATTCAAAGGATATATTACATGCATTAGTTTTATTCTGGAAAACAAAACAGAAATTTCAATAGCATCTTTCAGTCCTGTTTTTGTTTTCACAACAAGAAATCTACCCAAAGACTATACCTCTCTAATTGCAATGACTTTTTAAGAAAGTTTAGCCTGGCATATTCAGTGTAGATTTTTGAGATTAATTGACAATGAAAACTTTATGAAGCTTATTATTTTAGAAATACAGAATATCATTCTTTTAAAAAGGGGTGGGCGGGAGAGCATAACCCAGTGCTGACTGAGATCATAAGGCAAGCAAATGATACCATGTGAATTAGTGAGATAGTTGGAATTATATCAAGAATGCCTGTAGCATGTAGAATGTATTTATGCGTACAAAATTTAAAAGGGTATAAACATTAAAAGCAGCAGCATCTGATAATGACAACTTCAGTAAAAATGAAATTAAATATTAGATGTTCAACCCATCTGCTAAGAATAGACTATCACCACCCTTGTGAGCTGGTTTTGGAATCTGGAGATGTGTTGAAACCCTGGGGCACTTCCTAGCATAAATAGACTCTAGTTGATCCTGGAATTACAGGATAAGCTAGCAATAACATTGTTGGAATAACTGCTGGACCCAGCACACAATAGCAGATTTCAACTTTGTGGTGAGAAGTAGAACCTCAAGCTGGAGACATGGGAGCCCTTTCACATAGTCTGTTACCAAATAAATTTTGTAGGGTGGGATGGGTGCTCCTGGCCACATTTCAGTGGATTGGCCTTATAAAGAGAAGAGAAGACAAACTGATGATACCAAGTAAATAAATGGGTTTGTTTTTTTTTTTTTTTTTTGGCACAGCTTGGAAGGACAGATGTACCACAGTTTTAAAAAGCAAATATGTTCCTGAACATTAATTCTTTAACAGAAAATTTGGTGCCAGAGGTAGAAATAACATGGAAAGAACAGGGATAGGTTCCTATAAAACAAAAATAGATGAGAAGTTAAGCACGTTTCACCAAAGATTTTATTCAAAACAGTATGTATTCATGGAGTGATATAACTAGCTCATGTAAGCCTGGCATTAGCAGACACAAACATTTTGAGCCTTCTACAAGACTGCTTGAAAGCTTCTTCCAAAATGCACTGAGAGAATTTTCCCCCTCTTTCCCCAGTCTCTGATTTTGTTATGGTTTGCATTTAGGAGGCAATGCTTTTTTAATAATAATAATAATAATAATTTTTATTTGTATTTTCCCGCCTCTCCCTGCAGATCGATGTATGCTTAATAAGAGATTCTAGGGGCAGCTGCTGTTACTTTGTCCGTTGTAGTACACACAACTGGAGTAGAACTGGTTGAGAAGTATCCCATTCTTTCACAGTTCATGTTTACTGCAGACATGCTGCTGCAACCAGGCAAATAAAATCTGCTGTCATAAATGGAAGCAGTACTTTATCATTACAGTAATGAAATTTTAATAGTTCTACCCCTCACCTAGTTACCCAAAAACTGTCTGGTCCTTCTGCCTTTAACTTGTTATCTGTACATCAAACAGTAATTGTGGCTTGGTTGAAAAGTTGGCAACCCTACCTCTATGATTCCATGACAACACCTGTCACAGAGCTTTGAGGTTTTCCTGAACATCTCTCAAATACACACTTCAAGGAAGCAGTTTGTAATTTCATTGCCAGAGACTAAAATATGCAAGATTGTTTGTATTTGTTCCTTTGCCCAGTGTTTATGATGTCACATGTTTTGTTTCCTTTTGAAATACCCAGTCTTATTTGCAAGCCTGTCTGTCTCTGCCTTGCTGCCCTCCACTTGCCGAATAGTATCTCCCACTCCAAAAGTTCTTCAGATAAAAGAATGTTTGTCTTTCTACTCCTACTAATTCTTCATCCATCTGTATTTTTGTCCATCTCAGGCATTCCAACTGGTCCACTGAGAGGGCAGCATTCAGAAGAATGTGCTATCTTACTGTCATCTGCCATCTCGATTTAAAAAAACAAAAACCAATTCTTAGCCCTGTATCAATGAGACATAACTTGTGTGCTTCTTAGTTTGTAGAAGATGTGGTCAGGATATGGACAATAACAACAAGATCTTATAGGGTGATACAAAGAACCTGATCTCTAGGTTCTCCAAACATCCCACCATATTTACCATACCTTCCCAACTGGAAAACCAGCAGGACAGGAGAGGAGTGATTCCCTCTGTGTACTATTCACCATCCAACAAGATAGTGAGGGGCATATGAAGGGACTTCTCTGTGTTAATCTCTGCGTAGATAATGTAGAAATCATTGGCCGGGAGAGGGAGTGACAAGTGACATCAGGGGAGAGGCTGTATAGTAGTTCTACCTCTGTTATCATCAGGCTTTCTGTATTGGTGTGTCGTGCTGCGGAACCAGCACTTCTCATCATTTATAAACACAGCAATGCCTTATTCAGGAAGGAAAGGAGTGTGGCTGAATGGACATGGCTATCTCTCAGTGGACCAAGCAAGGCGTCTTTGGAGCCCAAGGAAGGGTGCTTATTCTAACTTGAAGCCACTCTGAATGTACAAGAATGCTATGTGTTGATAGGTAGGAACACCATGTCTTGTCAAGACATTTGTCCCCGCTTCAAGTACTCCAGGGAGAACAGGCATTACTCAGATAGTTTGATAATGAATAAACACTTCAAGAGGAGGCTTTGTGCACAGACTTTATATTCCTCCTAAGCTTACCCCCCTCCCTCTGAATTAAAGCATAAGAGATGAACAGGAGCTATATAAAAATATTCTTATACTGATATCCTTTCTGCCTTGTCTTCATGAGAATCACATACAAGGGTTGTCTTGTGGGGACTTTTCAGATGCTGGTGGTCGGGTTTATCTTTAACGACAAAAAAAAAATTAATCTCCTCCACACCATAGAAATACAACAGTTTGACCACTTTAACTTCTGTGATTCAATGCCATGGAATTCTGGGATTTGTAGTTTTGTGAGAATTAGCCTTACCTGTCAGAGCCATTAGGTGCCACAATAAACTACAGTTCCCAGAATTCCATAGTATTGAGCCATGGCAGTTAAAGTGGTATCAAACTGCTTTATTTCTGAAGTGTGACAACAGCCTTTGAGTCATCACATCTTTCTTTTCAGCTAGATTTAGCATATTTACCTTAATTGGGCTTTCTAAGCTATTTAGAAGCCTGATTTTTTTTTTAATTTTATGCATGAATCCTAGTGGTTCACATTTTTTAAATATTTTGTCAGTGTAATTATAGTATGGTGAAGAAAAGTAGGACACACCATGCCTACTTTATCCATAAACAAGTTATCTTTGGTTTCTTTTCTACAGAATTAGTACATACTCATTTTATGGCACCTTAACATATAACTGATAAACACACAAAGGTGTTTCCCTAAACCAAAAGGTCAAATTGCTAAAACAAAAAAGTTTAGGGAAAAGTGGTAGTAGAACAAAGTATAAAAAGGCTTTATTAACCAGTGTAGTGGCAAAATAATAATGTATGAGATCAGCTTTGCTAACAGGCATAAAATGCTGGAAACTAGAAGTCCCAGGTGACATACAAATGTACAAATACAGATAAAACCATACCTGTTTCGACAATTGTCTTCCTCAGTGGAAAAAATAAAATGCACTATAATAAAAGTGCACTATAATCCATTGGAGTATCCAGGGCACTGATTTCTTTATATAATTTTCTTCATACCTATACTGGATGACTCCAAGCTAATAATGATGATATAACAGATTATATTTTTTCCACTGAGGAAGACAATTGTCGAAACGTGTATGGTTTTATCTGTATTCATACATTTGTATGTCACCTGGGACTCCTAGTTTCCAGCATTTTATGCCTATTGGCAAAATTGATCTCTTACATTATTATTTTGCCATTACATTGGTTCAAGACCAGCAAAAGGGCCCAAGCTCGACTCAGGCTTGCATCCTTCCGAGGAGGGAGCTAAAATGAGTACCCAGACTGTTGGGGGCAAATTAGCTTACTTGCTAATTAGCTTACTTGCTGTTCACCGCTATGATCTTTGGAATAGCAGTATATAAATAAAACAAATTATTATTATTAAATTATTAGTATTAGTATTAATAAAGCCTTTTTATACTTTGTTCTACTACTACTTTTCCCTAAACTTTTTTGTTTTACCACCTGAACATATAACACTGAAAGTATGCCGCTCCAGTAAGTATCTCTATTTCTTAGGACAGTGTGACTGTTCAAACCATCCTTGCTGAAATATATACATGTTCATGCTCATGCTCAACTTGGAGTGCTCCTACTTTGAAACAGGTACAGCGCCACCTTCAGACAGGAGCTCCTGTCCCAGTATAGAATTACTGCAGTTTCACACCATTTTAACTATCATGGCTCCATCCTATGGAATCCTGAGATTTGTCATTTGTTGTGGCACCACAGCTCTCTGGCAAATAAAGCTAAATATCTTATAAAACTACAAATACCAGAATTCTGTAGCACTGAGTCATGTTAAAGACATGCCGAACTGTATTGATTCTACAGTGTAGATGCAGCCAGGGCCTTTCATAAAGTGGAGGTTACAACCCACCAGGGATGTCAGAAACGTCCAACACAGGTAATTCTGAATTTGGGTTTCAAATGTTCACCATTTGCTAGCTCTATGACCATTTGGGCCAAATGTATGCAATAATATAATCATCAGTAGTAACAACATTGTTATGCTCAGTGTTTTGTAACTTGAAAAAGGTATGTTGATGTGGAGAGGAGAAGGGATCCCTGGGAAGTAGCTTCTTCTCCTTCCCAATTTCTTGTGCAGCCTGTCAGGATCCAGCAGGACGATTCCCAGGTCATATACAGTATACTAAAGATCTATGTGGAGGTGGTCTTGCAGAATTGTATGTTTGTATATGTGGATGTGTATAGATCGGGAGAAGGGAAGGAAGGATGTAATGACATACTATGACTTGTTTCACAAGAAGAAGAAGGTCTTTTTAAGTTCAAACAATGCACAATATTGTATAATCTAGATTCCTCCAGTTAAATATGGGTGGGTTTTTTTTTTGTTTGTTTTTTTGTTTGTAAATTTAAGGGTAATAGGAAAGAGAGATCTGATGCTAAAACTGGGATTTTTGAGTGTATGGCCAAGATCTTCCATCAGGAAACATAGCTATGCAATCTAGCTATGACAGTCTTCTGTCCAACATCCTCCCAAACCCACCTTTTTTCAGTGGCAATCCCCTACACCTGGTCATTTCCTAGTCAGTGGAGAATAGAAGAACAGCAAATATGTGTCAATTTATTTTTTTTCTGTAGCTGGAAAAACAGCAGCAGGCATCTGCAAAGACCTCTGGGGGTCGTCCAGGAATTCTTGAAGATAATATCATTGCTGTGCAGCTAGCTGTAAGAAAATAGTTGATTCCCTATCTGCTGCCTTCCCATAGTCCATCAGCTGGCATATGGCCAGTTTGGGGGGCTGCAATTGAGAAAATGTGGGTTGAAGGGACAATTTTGGTCATTACATGGTTGACAGTACATTTTAGCCTCCAAAGTGACCAGAAAAAGTGAATTCACCATCACAATGTCAGCATATATCTTTCACTTTCAATAAAAACACAACATTTTTAATGAGGTGGTTACAGAGTACAAGCAATACCCCGAAGCATCATTCACTAATAGCATTTAATTCCAAACAATAAAGTACTCAAGAAGTGTCATTTGTACTATTTTATTTTATTTTAGGTTTACTGCAGTATTTTCTCATAGTCATCACGGGTCTTTCTCATTGTGCCTCTCTTTCATTCCTTTAAAAATAGAATTAAGCTCCTGGGATCTTTTGATTTGCCTGTCTTCCCGAAAAGCTGACCATGAAAATTGCTTAAATATAGTGGAATCGCATCGGCCGATGTTATTGCAGAAGGTATGGTTCCAAAGTACTGTCCATGTCATTTGTCCACCTTCAAGAAATTACTTTTAAACACACAAGGGTGGTTTTTTTTTTCATTTCATAGTTTATTTAATTACCAAGCAGTCTATCAAATGGTAGTTCTGGCATCTTCATTTTAATTCTAATAGCTATCCAACCTCCACTGGAATTTGCTCATAATTAGAGCCAATGCTTTGCATGAACAAAGTGTCAAGTGCAATCCCTAGACTCTTCACTTAAAAGATTTGGAGTAGCAGGGTTGGGAGCAGTGTGTGTATATAGGAAAAACATACATCCACCTGAGATCTTGGAGAACAACTCTCAGAAATAGACAACATGGACATAGGAAGACCACTGGCAGGTAAATTACCATAGTTGCAGACTGATCACACTGGTTCCTGGTTCAATCCCAGCATGTCTATCAAAGGAGATATTTTAAAAGCTAAACTGCAGTGTCGATGGTCAGAAGATGGAAAGAGAGTATGGAACAAAAAATGAGGATAGAACATTTTTGACAAAGAAAAAAAAACTCCTTTGATTGGAGATAAGATTAATTTTTGGCTGCTTGAGGAGATGCTGATAGATGGGATGATCCCTATCTGGACCTTGCTCATCCCTGAGCTAACGGATGTTAAGGTGAGAAAGATCTCTAAGCCTGTTAGTCTTAGTCAAACTATGTGGCACATAGTTGAAATCCTTTTTCAAAAAATTCTAGAGTAAACACATGGGGCCCCAAATGCAAACTGGGCCTACCACATGCAGGAAGCTTAAACATTCCTCCCATCTCATTATTTAAATGTTCCCCCTTTGTTCTTTTAAGAAAAAGAGAAGGGAAAGGCTCAGTTGGAGTCCCCACCCATTTTATAACCCCCATCTGGGAAAAGGGACAAATTGCTAGATTGAAAACAGATGGGTGAAAAGTTTCAGTCTTCTCCCACCCAAGTGCATTGATTTCAGTTCAAATTGGGGCCATATATCATTTTTCAGAGTAAAAAAAAGGAAATATGTATCTAATATGTGATTAGTTTAGCATGTAGCTTGACACTGAGATTTCAGCATGCAGAGTGGGATCCTTAAAATCACTTTGTGATGCCATAATGATGTGCTTTGCTGTTACATAATCTGGATTTTTATAGTTTACCTCCCCCACCAAAGGAATTCAGCTCTCATACATTGTTGGAAAATATAGGATTCCATTGAAAGTAAACAAATGTCTCATTGAGAGAGGAACGCTAGGAAACAAAGGAAAACAAAATGAGGAACATATGCAGAGCCTTTTAAAAGTATGGGGCACCCATTTAACTGGGTGTCAGTGGGTATCACAACTTTTCTTGTCAGGGCAGGCTTGACTTTAACATTTTTTTAAAAAAATACATTACACTTCAACAAATATCTAGCATAAACATTTCTCCTGGGCAAATGCACAACTATGTCCAGTGTCCACAAAGAGCAAACTAAGAGCCTGTAGAGTATTCGAGTAAATAGTGAGTGAACTGTTAATTTAAGAACCCTACCCAATGCCAACAAGGTGGTGGTTTTTTTCCCTCTTCTGTGCACATGGTGTGCTGGATCAGGTTCATGGCAACCACATGCCAAGGCCCCAATCCAGCCTTTCCAGGACACAAAAAGCAGCTCCTTTTTGCGTCTTGAAAAGAGCGTGATAGCATGGCTTGAAGGTGCTCCTTTGGCACTGCATTGTGCAGACACAGCACCAGAGGAGTACCATGATGCCATGTGGTGCATGGCGTCATGGCATCCTGGGGGCAGAGCTTGGCCATGTGTCATGTAGACGCTACACCCCGACTCCACCCAAGGCCAGCCCAAACTGCTGGTCTGCACAGGGCCTTAGTGAGTTTTACATTATCTGCCTGCTTAATATTTGCAATAGCATCTGATCTGGTATACTGTGTGTGGGGGGAGGGCTGTGCATCTAAAAGACTCATAATTTGTTTTTGTTTTTTAAGAGCAAAATTAAGATTGTTTGAAGACTTCCACATAGATTTCATTGATTCAGGGCAGATGGTCAGTGGTGCTCTGGGTTTTATTCCAGACTCTCGAGGAACCGTCCACAGAGCTTGACCTCTGTTGAGTACAGGATCAGTGCTTTGGATAGCTCCTATAAAATCTAGAATAAACCTGAGAATAAATTCACTGCATCTGTGACATGGAAGTCACAGGACACCCTGGCTTGGGTTTTTGGTTGGCTTAAAGCTGTTTCACATACCTCACAAGAGAATGATTCCCATCTCAACATCTCAGCTGAAAAGAGTGGGCAATGCTATACCTGCATTTCTTGTACTGGCACATAAAAAGCATGCTAAGTTTACAAACAAAACAACAAAAACCAAAACAACACCATACTAATTAGAATCTTTTCCATTCTTTTCAGGCAAATGTCCTCCCCTCAATACAACATCTGCTTTGTAGAAAGGAAGGATTGTGCCAGATAGTGAGAACATTTCCAGGTAACATTCTGAGTTACTTTGAAAAAAACTGCTTCATTTAGTTATCTTTAGGTTTGCTTGCTCAGCAGAATGAGAGAACATTGGAATGTAAGTGCATCTCGGTTCATCTTTCATCACCCTAACAAATAAATTGAGGTTATCAACTGGAACAGATTCAACTTATGACCAAAAGCCATTTAAAAAAAAAAAAAATAAGCTATTCTGATAATGGAGAATGGTGTCATCATAGGTGCAGGATAAAGGTGAACCGCTGGGACTGTGCATCACTTCAGGATGCAGACAGGACCTCACTTAGGCTATAATGCTCCTCTGGCACACAAAGCAAATACAAGCCCCAATCTTGCTCATATATGGTAAAACTAAGCATCAGGAAGCCTAGCTAGCTCCCTGGCATGTTAGTTTTCTATCTACAGGAAATCCTTTTGTAGGGGCATTTGATCACATAAACCCTTACCTACTGTTTGAAGTGATAGAGTACAGATTTGTTGACCAACCATGAAATAATGAGATCAGACACAAATAAGTAGATTTAACAGGGGCCATTTTTCTTGACTTAAATCCCATTTAAATGTTTGAGGTCTGGGAGTAAGTGAAATGATAATCAAAAGGTGGGAGCAATCTGGAACGGGTCCAGCTGTGGCCCAGATGTCAACCTACGACACCTCCCCAGTTATCCTTTGGGTGAAACACCAGCTGTGATGCCCAATCCAGGGACCAATTCGATCAGGTTTTCAAAAAAGACATCTGAAATGCAAGGAGCTCCGTGTACATCTGGACTTATAAATAAATCAGCACATGTTTTGGTCTATTTAATCACTAAACCTTCAAAAAATCTGGTTGTTATTGTTTCTTTTAACTTCATATATAAGTCAGCTTGGCCTAGCTGCCCTTCTCAATTGTGCTGTTATACTGAGAGAACATGAATATATGTAGGACACAATCACATTATTGATTGATGTTCGAGAAGGAGGAATTTTCTGAACATGTTCTTCTGAAATAATGTAGTTTCTTTAGCCATAATGAACCAGCTAGGAGAACAGCACTGAATTTGGGGCACAGCTTCCTGGCCATTTGCCTTAAAGCAGTTCTTTTAAGTGTTAGGACACTATTCAAAACACTGGAAACAATGATAAAGAAGAAAAATTCTGAATATGAAAAAATACTGTGATTTCATCACTAATAACCAGATACTCTTCCTTTAAAATACTGAGTTTTGTCCCAGCTATGATGCTTAGGTAGAGTTTTCCTCATTATTGCATTTAAGGCTGTCATACTGCACACGTACTGAATCTTCTCCCTATTATGTGCCTAGTAAAAGACACTGGCTCTGATAGACTTTAAAAATACACAGATCTGAGACTTGAGACTTCAGCTTTAAAGATGCACAAGGAGAATTAAGGAGAAATAGAAACAGGGCACAGAAAAGTTACTTTTGGACTATAATTCCCAGAATCCTCAGCCAGTGGAAGGTCATTTGTCCAAACTCTGAGTATTCTAGCTTCCTGGCATTTCATGATACCCTAAGAATTGCAAGGAGTCATCCAATAAATGGATTCCAGATTCCTCATACAAAAATTGACTGTAATGGAGAGGAAATCTTTTAAAAGAGGTTTGGCCACATATCAAGGCTACAGGGACGTAGCAAGGATTTTAGGAAGGGGGGTCCAGACTAAGTGCCACCATTATAATGGGGCTTGGGTGCAGCAGCGCGTGCCATTCATTTTTCTAATGGAAGGGGGGGGGTCTGGACCCCGCACGGACCCCCCACCACCAGCTACATCCCTGAAGGCTATATCCTGCATGCTTGTTCAGGATTACTGATTTTGAAATATAAATAAAGAGCTTTTCTATTGTTTAATTTTCTCTTGGCACTTCATCATGATATCCTCCTTGTTGTCCACTGGGCTGGTATGAGTCTTGTTTCATTTACGTTTTTCCTGCCAGCACCTTTCACATTAAAATGTATTATGGTGTGGAATTATGAGGTCTGATGTAGGTGGCACTGGGGGGACTATTCAGACAGTGAAAATAATCTGGGATGAATCCAGGTTGCATCTTTGTTGTTAATTGTAAGCCGCTCTGATAGCCTTTAGGGCTGAAGGGTGGGGTATAAGTACTATAATAAATAAATAAATAAATATGCATCCCGAATATACCCAACTCAATTTTGCAGGGAGGACTGTAGAAAAAAACCCCTACTTAACTGGAGATAATCAGTATCGTTTTCCCCCCGAGTTTTAAAAAAACATTCACACTATCAGCAGTGTGAATAACTGATGCAAATAAACTCTGCATGCCTTGAATGCATTTCAAATACATGAAGTGGAAGGCTTTCATGGCCGGCGTCCATAGTTTTTTGTGGGTTTTTTGGGCTTTGTGGCCATGTTCCAGAAGAGTTTCTTCCTGACGTTTCGCCAGCATCTATGGCTGGCATCTTCAGAGAATGCTTCCCTGGAAAGGAGTTGGGTATATATATATTGTATGACCTAGAAAGGCAGGAGTGATTTGCATGTGTACTGTTCTGTTGCTAATGGCAGGCCTCTGTAGGAGAGTCTGCAAAAGAGGATTAGTGAGCACTAATTAAGCATACATGAATCCTCTTTTGCATAGCCTCCCAGCCTAAGGCCTGCCATTAGCAACAGAACAATACGCATGTAAATCACTCCTGCCTTCCCAGGTCACACAGTATATACATACCCAACTCCTTTCCAGGCAAGCATTCTCTGAAGATTCCAGCCACAGATGCTGGTGAAGTGTCAGGAAGAAACTCTTCTACAACATGGCCACATAACCCGAAAAACCCACAAAAAACCATTCCAAATACATTTGCAATGTTGACACCATGTATATTCACATGCTGGCACATGTGAGCAACCAAACTCACATAGATGCACATAGATGTGGTTTTATAGTGTTGATAACAAGCACTGTCTTTCTGCTTGTGGTGTGACCTGTGGGTGCATGATTTTTTTTTAAAAAAATAATTAAATATTTTAAGTGCAATCAGTGAGGCAAGTAGTTGCAAAACCAGTGAATCAAATCTTCTATCAACTCATTTTTAAAAAATAAGCCAGGCTGCCTGGGCTGCTGCTTACATGACTGATGATGCACAGATAATTGCCATGTATTTTGAAGTGGCACAAACTAGTGGGGATGACAATCATGCCAAAAAAAAGAAGTGATTACAAGGTGATAATGAAAAGATCCACTTTCATAGTGGGAACGATGGACCTTTTGGAATCAATTTATCAACACGAAGCGAAGGTGAATCTCAAACTGGTTTAAATGTAAGTGGGAATGAGCCCTTGAAGCTGTAGTCTAAAAGGTAACATTTCCCAGTTTTGTCATTTCCTCAGGAGATTCTTTTGGATTAAACAGTAGGGGTGCTGTTAGTCTGCCTTTAATAAACGTAATCATCTCTCAAATATACACTGCATTCCCATATTTGTTTCCACTCCTCTATTTGGCTGCTTTTTTAGAGAAAAGGGGAAGAAAGTACTTTTGAAACAACAGTTTTGCCATGGGCAAGGCCTCTCCCTCCCTCCCTTCCCACATCCCAATGCTCTGGCCTCATAGAAGCATGTGGTGAGCCTGCTCATTTGGCTGCTGGCCACAGTACGCTCCCTATTCCTGCCCACAGAAATCTGGCTCTGTGTCCAGTATCCTCGTGTTGCATTATGTTGCACAGCCTCTTTATAGCTTAGAAAATGATCATGGGGACTGTCTCTCTCTCTCTCTCTCTCTCTCTCCATCTTCATGGCCGTGTCTTCCGTAGTTAAAATACAATATCTTGATGAGACTGCAGACTTCATTGTTGCAGATATTGGATGTCACATTGAAGGCCATCTTCTTGGAGGAGTGATGAAGGGAAGAGAAGGAAACTATTTGGGAGGCAGTTCTTCCTGCTTTTTCCTCATTCTTCCGCTTGGAAGAGCTTGTGCAGCTTGAAGTCATTCCCAGTTATAGTTTAATAGCAGCAGGTGGTTGACCAGCACTGTCAACTTTGAGGTGTGTCATCTTCAACTGCATTCCTTCTATGGGTTGACTGATCAACAGCTGCCTTAAACCATCCTCCTGATTATATCTTACATTGGTATTTTAACAATGGGCATGACTCAAAACTGTGTCTTCCATTGGTGGAAAGTTCTTAAATGGTAATCCATTCTTGTTACAGTGTTGTAAGGTAACTAGTTGTTTTTACTTATTAGAATCAGTGCATGGCTCATTGCTTTTTGTTGCTTTCCATTACTTCAGGATTGATTGAAAAATGGCAAAATACTTGAACATGTCTTTTCAAAATACCACTAAAAATGTCATTTAAAAACAAGTTTTAAAAATTATGAGGAAATATTGCTTATTCTGCCAAAAAAGTGCCATTGCTCATTCTGCTTTCATTACCAAGAAAAATAACTTGGTACAAGCAACTATAACTACACTTACATGTAACTGTTAATCATCCTATTCCCCAGTGTTTGCATTCATTCTTTAAATTAATGTAACTGGCAACCAAGTTTAAATTATTTTTTTCTAAAATCTAACAAAATGTCCTCAGAAATCCTTTAGGCAGGGCTGACCAGAGGTATTTTGCTGCCTCAGGCAAGCAGCAAATGATTGACACTCACCCATCCAAGTCGAGTTATATAAGGCCAAGAGCCAGACATGCTATTTTGGCACATGGGAAAGGAAATCCCATAATCCCTTTCCTCCATCTCTGGCTGTAAGAATGCAATGAGAATAAAATAAGCAACAAACATTTGTTGTCGTTTTATGACATCCAGAATCAGCTATCTGAGGTTGTGTCTTCTTTCCGGCTAATGGTTGGCTGGTCTAACATTCTCAGAATTAATTATCATATGGTAATAGAGATGGGAAAGAAATTCTGGCCTTTGCATCATCTTTCAGCCTTCTTTTTTCTCTTATAGTATCACATAAGCCACTTCACTTCAGGAATGTGCCATGAGGAGAAGGAGGACTGCCACATTCCTCCACGATTTTTCCTTCGTACCTAATGTATTTTAATCTTGTCCAACACCCATTTTTCTCCTTATTTAGAGGAACTGTTACAGAAGGGAAACACACTGGAAAAAATGAAGGGTAGAAAGCATCCCTGACTTGTCCTGTTGCTGTAAATACTCATAGTGCAGATGGGTGGGATGTATGTATACAACTGGTACTTTGCTGCTTGCCCAGTAAACCTTCCCAGAAATAGAGCAGTAGTAATAACAGCTGAATAGAGAAAGCTCAGTTGTCTCCTTTTCTGGTTGTTCTTTACGGTTTCATTCACATAGTCTTGCCTGAGTTTCACCAGCATCACTGGAACTGCTGCTGCCCTGCCATCCCAGTCAATAGTTCAAGCCAGAGTTAGTACTATGCCCAGGAATGCTGAATTTTGTACAAATGAGAATGCATAATTCAGACACTTTTCAGGCAGAGACACTTGATTCTTTTGTCAAAATCTCCTGTGAGTCCCCTATTTTGTACATGTGTTCGTGCTTGTATGGTGTGTATATCTCTGATGGAAGAGTGCAGTTTGGTGAAACTCAGTCAAGACTATGGTCCTGTCTGCACAGTAGAAATAAAATGACCTTCCAAGTTCCTACATCCTCACGGTGGTAAGACCAGACAATGCAAGGCCCAACCCTCAGTTCTGATGCAAATAGACTGGACAACATCAGAACTGGAGTATATGCCCTTTAAAATGAATTAAAATTCCTCACCAGTTATTCTGGATCTTCCGGGAAGATCCAGAGCCCTCTGTTCTAATGCCAGGCAGCTGTTTGAAACACATCCCCCTCTGCTGCCATGTGCATCTGCCGCCACTGCAGTTCACTTCTTTCTGAGGTCACAATGAGATGCCCAGCCATGTGATTGTTGCTGAACACTTTGTCCTGATCTCAGAACGAAGCAGCCCAGGATGATGGGAATTACATGTACAAATAGCCACCCAGCATCATAAAGAGAGAGAGGTAATGAGGGAGAGGTTGTGGTAGCTGCAGGACTGCCTCTGGAGTATCTTAGCCAGTGCAGACAACACCTACAGGTTAAGCGACTGTAGAGAACAGTTTGTATAATGTGTGCTTTTCACTTCTTAGTCTGCACAGTAATGAGTCGGACGTTTCCTATACTAGCTAGAGATGTTAATATTTTACTATTTCCTTTTTGCTAGTGAGGACAAAAAAATTCCATTTTTCTCCCCACTGTGGAGAAAGGAAAAATTGCAGCTCTTTCCCCAGTATCTCTACAGCCCAAAATGTTTTCATTCTGTGCAGAATACTGTTTCTAGACAGCCATGTCTGCTTTTCACTGCAAGAGCATTGCCAAACAAACAAAAAGACGAAAAACAAAACAAAAAACTATCCACAGCAATCTTGCACAACAAAACTATATAGCTATTTTTTGTGCAAAGCTGCTGGGGGTTTTATGCAGGATTTTTGTAGTGCAAAGGCTTTGTTGCACAAGAATGCTGGACTTTGTGCAAGATTTTTTTAAAATAAGATTTTGTGTTGTGCAAGATTGGTGGGTTTTGTGCAAGATATTTTGTCAGGTAAGATTGCCAGTTTTTGCATAGAAAATACATACCTTTTACAAAAAGCACACCCATGGCTTGCTGCAAATAGTTTTCTTGTGATATGTCCCATCATTGTTTTTGAAGGTTTTTCTGGTTTTCTATACCAACCACTTTGAAAACCATGAAAAATTATCAAACTATGCTTCAGAACAGACAGCTTATTCAGTACATAATTTGACTGGTATGTGTAAGCTTATTAGAATTATGCCTGGAGAAATAAGCATTTTCTCAGTTTACTTTTCTCTCACTGTTCAGCATCTCTCTGTCATTTTTTAAAAACAAAAGTAGACTTGTTTTCATTTGCCCTTGCACTTCTCTAAAATGGATGGCTAATGCTATATAACAATATTTCAAATACTCAATGCAAACTATATTAATCAGGAAACTTGTCAAAATGACCAAGCATATCAAATGTCCAGGCAAATATTTTGTATAAAGATGTTGTTAGCTTATATGCTTCAATATTAGCTTAGATCTTGTTTGGATTTGCTCTTTTATTTAATTTTATTTTGAAAATTCTATACCATTCTCCATTCACTAAAGCGGTTTCCAGAAATAAAACAGCTCTTCTATAAAATACAGAAAAATATCAATTCAAAAATGAGAGCAATAAAAAAATTATATTCAAAGAACCAGCCAGAATTCTCTATGAAAGTTTGAATGCATAACGCAGGGGTTGTCTACATTAATTATGAACTCTGAATTTCCCTTGGGCTCACTGCATGCTGTTTACATTACTCGGGGCCCAAAACCCAAATTGGGTTCAGGCTGTTTTCACTAGCCCGGACCTGATTCAGGATTTCCCCTCCTTGTTCCACATTAAAAAGACTTATCTTTTGCTCCAGGTTTTCCAGAAAATTCATAACAAAACTTGTGCTGCATTGACACCACGAAATAACCCAGTCAGGAACCCAGGTTATTTTCAGCGTATTCATAGCTTTGCCAACTGCACTTGGTGCAGTTGAGGGGGGGGGGCATAAAAACAGCCACTTAACCTGGTACATTGTGCACCGGGTCCCTTAATGTGTCTTTTTTTCAGTGTCACAATGATCCAGATCTTTGGTAGTGTAATGGCACTCTGGATCGATCTGGGTCGTGCGCAATCATTCCAGGAAATGGAGATGCCTCTAGTGTTTAAATGCTTTGGAGAAATTCAATTGCAGTAAACTAGTGGGAACAGTGACCTGGTAGCAACCCAGTAATATTCCAGATACAGCTCGAAGTATTCTGGCAAATGTAGATGAGCCCATAGAATTATGCACTCATGATGGTTATGCAGTCACAATCCCGACACAGGAGCTGTACAGGGACTGTGAACATCTCCCAGTCTCTACTTACTAGGTAGCTACTGCTGCAGTCAATGGGGATCTGTTTCCCTGTCCATTGGGAAAAAGTTGCCTGGTGGTCCCAATCCTCCTTACATGAGCAATCTCCTCCATGAGGGGAAATTGCAATGGGGCCCTGCTTCTGACTCTCATACCAGAGGCAGCTCATGGGAGAGGGTATAAACAGCACTCAGCTGCTTTCCAAGCAACAAGGGATAGCCCCTCATTAAACCCAGTGGCTGCTTTAGGAGAGGTGGTATATCAATAAAACTTATTATTATTATTAAGTGAGGATTGAGGGAGTCAGGCCAGTATTCACTGCATTACACTAAGGTGTTTACACATGTGTATCTCCCATACTGAATTCTGGACACCAGTTATAACTAAGCTGACAATGTAGAAAACCTGTTAAAATGCACATGCAAATAAAAACATTTTTAAAATACCTTGCTACAAAAGTGATATCCTTTCAGGCCATTGTTATTGTCAGCTAATAGTTCTGTGTACACATAACCAAATGATCAAAATATCAGTGTATAAAACTCCTTTTGATTTCTTAATGAACAAATTAATTAATAAATATGGACGAATTAGAGTTATTTTGCTTCTTCAGTAACATCACAGTCCTCTACAACTTAATAACTATGAAGTGTTTTACCCTGAAATTTTGGCCTAGGGATGAATTTGGATGAATTTGCTGTAAAACAAATAAAGCTAAGAATACCGTTATTATTTTTCTGATATGATTCATAATGTGGTTAACATTTGCCTTTAGGACACTGAATCATACTTAAATATTTGCATCTGTAAAACTGAACAGTTGTCTCAACTATGTCAATAATACTGTATGTGGCCCAGCCCTGATTGTTTTATGGTGCCTTTTTAAAAGCCATGTGAAGAATTAATTTTTTGTCTTGATAGTTGACAAGTGAGACCATATGGAGAAAGAAATTTAAATTTCATTAAGGACCCCTAGAAACATGGCTTTTTAATTCAAGTCTCTGTTGATTGTTCCAGAAAACAGATGTCATTCTATAGGTCAGATGTGCAGGTTGATGAGTTATTATTTTTGACCACAGAATATAGCAGTCATGAGGTCCTGCATGGGAATATGGTCTCAAGAAGTTCACAACTTTCTAACAGTCTTTCTCTCTTTCTCTTTCTCTCTCTTTCTCTTTGGAAGTTGTTGTTTCTTTTTCTTCAACAAATTAGATATGCAACCCACATTTGGCAAACAGTTGCTGAGTTTAGGAATATTGCTGTGGGGAAGATCTGACCCCCGCATCACAGGACACTTTAATTGGAAGACCTTTCTCTAAATAGCAAGCTGTTTTGCCTTACTTTGTGCTGGTTTTGTTTGTCTGTTTGTTTGATTTTTGCCAGCATGACCAAGTGTAGATTATGAATTTGGCTTACTCAACAAACTGCTTAATTATTCAGTTTAGGCCTGATGTTTACCAAAATATGAATATTTTTCTTTCTCATTTACTCCTCCCTATTGTTGTTTGAGGAAATTAATACCTAATTAGTATTTTCAAAGAGTCATGCTGAATTAATATAATCAATTATATAGGCCACTGGGGTATGATTTGGATCAGGAAAATAGCATTGGAAGAAAATCTTAAACATCTTCTCTCCTCTATTTGCTTCCAATAAAACTGGCCAAAAGTAGCAAACCTGCTCCTACTGGTTGTAAAGAATTTGAATCATGGACCTTGGGTTTTATATATAATGTGCAAATTCATCGTTCTCATATTTTCTAATGGGTTTTCAAGTTCCTCAAAGCCCTAATCAAATCAACAGATATATCTGAACCATTCTGGTAGGAGAGAAAAGAAATGTCAAGTAAAGCTGGAGGATATGCAGTATTGTATCTACGACTGTCCTTGGCAAGCATGAGAACACAAACTGTTATCAAAGGAAGTCACTTAACTTCCTAAAGGGAAGCAGTGTGTCTGAAATTAAAATCAAAATAAGATAGGGCACCCACTTCTATCCTCTTCATTTTTGTATTTCCACCTACTCTTTTGTTATTTGGGCAGCCTAATTCCTTTAATAAACCATTGCAGGGGCTTAATGTTTTGCTTCAGGTCATGAATGAAAACAAAAAGCTACTAAACATTAATTTGTTTTTATTTATATACCGCTATTCCAAAGATCATAGCGGTGAACAGCAAGTAAGCTAATTAGCAAGTAAGCTAATTTGCCCCCAACAGTCTGGGTACTCATTTTAGCGACCTCGGAAGGATGCAAGCCTGAGTCGAGCTTGGGCCCTTTTGCTGGTCTTGAACTCGCAACCTTGTGGTTTCGAGTGAATGGCTGCAGTACAGGCATTTAACCACTGCGCCACCAGGGCTAAACATTTACTGTTGTACTTTCTTACAAACAGCACTTTGGAGAACATGAGAAGGAGCACATCGTCACTTTTGTGGTGATTACCTTGATTTTTCTTGGATAGAACTAGAGTCTCAGAAGGTGATACTTAAGTCAGATGAAAAATGGACATAGGTTTCTTCCAAAAAGCCATTATGTGATGATTCTATGTTTCTTCAGGGCATTAGTTATGAAAATATAGTTATATACTGTAATAACGTCCTTTGGTACAGCTGGCAGCTACTTAGTTAAAGGAAAGCCTTCTTAAGATAAAATTACTCTCACTTCTGAATTTAACTAATATTTTTGCCCTTCCCAAATTAGAAGCTTCAATATGCTTTTTAAAAAATGCCCATTCTCAAGAGCACAGGCACTGCTATGTAAAACAAGTTGATTAGGCAATATGCAGATTTTTCTTTTTCGCCATTGCAACTAAAATATGTTACCTCTGAAATATTCTGGCAAGCAAGACTATTCAAAAGTAAGAATTATTTTTTTTATAAATTGCAGTAATCGTCAAGATACATGACCACTTAAAGTTATAGGCCCCATTGAGCTAAGTTAATTGGGATCAACAACAGTCCTTCAAGGCAGATTGTCTCCAATGGTTTGTGTCAGACTCAGCCTGAAATATGAGAAACTTAGACCTTATAGGTGTCCTTCTTGACAACAAGGGGACAAACCGCTGCATCTTCTCATTCCAAAAGTCTCAAGCCCAAACAATTTCCAAAATTTAGTAGGCATAACCAAGAGCCAATGTGATGTAGTAGTTTCATTGTTGGTCTAGGACTTAGGGTGACCAGGATTCAAATCATTGCTCAGCCATGGAAACGTATTGGATGATCTTGGGAAAGTCACACAAGCTCAGCCTCAGAGGAAGGCAATGGCAAACCACCTCTGAACAAATTCGGCTGAGAAAACCCCTTGATAAGTTTGCTTTAGGGTTGCCATAAATCAGAAATGACTTGTAGGCACACAAAAACAACAACAACAAACCAAGCAGGAGGGTGCTGGATGTAGAACTAGGATACTCTTAATAATAATCTTCCCAATACACCAAATTATATTTGGATGGGTTTATTTCAGAAATAGAATACTAGAAGAGGCTTTACAGAGAATGGAGAATCAATTAAGAATCCAAACAGGAGGCAAATATAAGAAAGCTAAATGCTTTGCTTCTCATACATACCAGACAAATAAGCGTGGACCTCCTTCCAAAGCAAGATTGAAGACTATCAACACAGACAAAATGGAAAATCCACAAGAAGGAGCAGAGAACAAAGGCACTATGGTCCGAAACACACTGCAGAAATAATCCAGTTTGAGACCACTTTAACTGCCCTGGCTCAAAGCTAGGGAATTCAGAGAAATGTAGTTTTATGAGACACTTAGCCTTCTCTGTGAGAGACCTCTGGTGCCCCCAAAAAACTACAATTCCTAGGATACCCTAGCACTGAGCCAGGGCAGTCTCAAGCTTATTATTTTTGCAGTGTGTTTTGGACCTATGTTCCATTTTATGGGGGAAACTGGCCATAGCCCAGGTGGACATAATTAACCACTAGGACTCTCATGGGCCCAAATGTTTTAACAGTTTGGACCCCGAATAGGTGCTTTCCCTGCCCAGATGAAATCATTTTCTCACCAGAGCCACACCTTTGAACATCCTTAAACTAGTCATAAGAGACATGTGATTTGAGAACCTATCATCCCAAACTAATTTCTCAAAAAGTATGTGCATGCTGACTAATATGGAGGAAACTGACAGAAGGACATACAAAAGTAAAAGGGAAAAATCATATTATTATTATTATTATTATTATTATTATTATTATTATTATTGCAACAGTTACTGTCGTGATCCATTGCCACAATGGTGGCCAGTGCTTTCCATGTCAGGGAGACAGTGAATTGACTGGAGGGTTTATTTTAACTCTAAAGGAGCTGTCCAATGTGCCAAATCCACTTTGTGGGTTCAGAACCAGGGACAGCTTCTTTGAGGTATAAAATGACAGCAAGAACAGATACATTACAACATTCCTGACACTAGACACCATTGTGTTGCCACAAGATGGGCAACTGTTAATTGCTGTAAATAAGAATGTAATGGATATTTATCATTTTTCTCAGTCTCAAGAGGAGCAGGTGTCTCAACACATCAAGATGCCCTCTCAAAATAATTGTCAACTATCACAAGACTTTTCACCTTTGCAGAAAATCGGAAAGACCAGTGTGCCTTTTTTTATCCATGTCAACAATAGAAAAAATAATTGGGGGGAGGGAACCTTGTGAAATTTTCACCAAAGAAGGTTCAAAATGTGCCAATATTATCATAACCTTGCCTAGCAGAGAGCGGTGAAATGCCCCCTACTTACATGCAGTAATGAAATAAACAATGTTTATGTGCCTATATGCAAAATGTCTGGTAGCAGCATTAATATTGGGTCCTGGAGTAGAAAAATGTGGCCTCATTTACTAGATGAATTCCAAACACAACAATAACTTTTCCCAAGTAACTGGAAGACAGGGGCTCAATAGCTCTTCCTTTCTACCAGTTACAAAATTGCAACCAGATAATGCCTAGGATCCATCCACCCCACAAGCAACTTATTGACTGTGTGAATATACCCCAGTGCCATTAGATGGAGTTGCACATCAGAAGAATATTGAGGAAAATTTATGTTCTTCCAGAAATCTTATAGTAACTCAGCCAGTGATCCAAAGAGCGCTGATACTGTGCATGAGTTTTAATGAAGCATTTTATGTCCTGTCCCCCTCACAGTCATTTGATCACACTTGTTTTATTGCACTTGGTGGAGGTAATTCATTTGTAAGTACCTTTACTATAGTTTTTCAATTATTCTTGTTTTGATTGTCTCACTGAACACTATTCCTTCCATGTCTTAACTAAATAAGCCTCTTCTGGTAGCCAAACTATATTGCATTAAGCACTTTTTGTCATATAAAATTCAGTATGCATTTATTCGTAGTTGATGTGTCCAACGTCACTTAATCATTTTTATTGTAGCCTCACTTTATCTTAAAAAGTGTTTTTAACCTCTAGTAATTCTTGCTCATTCTTTAAAAGCACAGTCTTGGACACTATGAACACTGAATTATTATGATTGCTAAGGCTGCAATCCAGTCCTAAGTATACTTGCATAAGAGTAAGTCTCATCAGGATCAGAGGAACTTATTTTTAAATGAACCTGCACAAAAGCTGATGACTGGGGACATTTGCCTTCAATTTCATTGTTTAAAAGTGCTGTTTCCCCCATTTGTGCTTTCAAGTTAGCTCTGACCTATGGCAACTCTAAGCTTTTCTTGGCAAGATTTATTTAGAGGAGGTTTCCCAATGCCTTTCTCTGAAGCTGAGAGTGTGTAACTTGTGTGAGGTCACCTAGTAAGTTTCTGTGGCTGAGCATAGATTCAACCTCCTCTCCCAGGGTTCATCTGGGAAATGAGCCAGTTCCCTCTACAATGCCATTAATGGAATATAATAATAATAATAGAGTTTATTTATATTTCCCGCCTCGCCAAAGATTGAGGCAGGATTACAACTTATTTACTGCCCAAAATTTATAGAAAGGTACTCATTGAACAATATTCCTTATTGCCTGTAGTGCTTGAGCCCCAATAAGCCTTATGAAGAACTAGGTCCTGTATCTTTTTCATAGCTTACATCCAGTTCAACATTAGGAAAAACATCCTGACAGTAAGAGCTATCCGTTAGTAGAATATACTGGAGATTATCAGGCAAGAGATGGGAGTGAAACCTGTCCTTATCCCGTCTGTGACAAAGATCGTGTGAAAAACATTCATACATTCGTGCTGATTCTGTCGCTAAACTGTCAGTGAAATGGAATTGCATTAACACATTCTTCGGTTAATAAAAAACGAAGGGCAAGGACGGGACAATTTCACTTCACTGACAGGACAATGACAGCATCAGCGCAACGTCATATGAATGTCTTTTGTGTGATTGTGGTCAGTTGCAATTTAATGACGAGACACAGACAGGATACGCGCGATGTCATATGAAAATCTTCTTGCAACTGCACTATAAAAATGGGAAAAGGACAGGACAAGGACATTCCATCCCACATTTGATCATTTCCACTGTCTCAGAGAGTGGTGGGGTCTCCTTCTATGGAGGTTTTAAAACAGAGGCTGGATGGCCATCTGCTGGGGTGTTTTGTGTATTCCAAATGGCAGGAGGTTGGACTTGATAGCTCTTCCAATTCTCTGATTCTATAACAGCAGGATCTCGTATTAGAAACCACAGGATTCTGCAGATTGGAACCATAGTAGTGCTATCAACAACTATAACTCTGTAGTGTCAATACATTCTAATTTGTTTTCCTCATGAAGCATATTATTAGTCACAAATGAATTATTCTTGCATGTCCAATAGAAATCCTACAGTTTCAGTTTCAGTCAGCTTGCCATATTAAAACGAAGAGCTTAAAGACAAGTACGCAAAGAGATCTTGTAGCACTTTTGAGCCTAACTGAGTAAAAGAAGTTGTAGTGTAAGCTTTTGTAAACTTGGGCTGAATCCACAATGCAGAAATAAAGCACTGAGATACAATTTTAACTACTATGACTCTATCCTACAGAAGCTTGAAATTTATAATTTGGTGGTGAGATACCAGAGTTCTCTGACAGACCAAGCAGAATACCTCACCAAATTACAAATCCCAGGATTCCATAGGATGGAGCTGTGACAGCTTAAAGTGGCGTCAAACTGCTTATTTCTGCAGTGTTGGTAACCTATTGGTGCCATGCATTTGAGGAAGTAGGCCAAGTCCACGAAAAGTTATGCTACCAACTTATTTCTCTCAGTCTCAAAGGTGCTACAAGATCCCATTGCATACCGATATTCCAAACTAACATAGCTATATCTCTGAATTCTGCCCCCTGTTTAAAGGCAAGTTTTACTTTGCTTTACTTTACTTACTAAGTATTCACTTTAACACTGTGTGGTCTCATGCTGAGTAATGAGATCTGGGAATAATAGAAACAGCTTGACTTCTCCCTTACAATAAGCATTTGAAAATGTCTAAAAATGGACTTTGCTGTAGTTAATAAAAGCCACACCACATATGAACAAAAAAGGCTTTGTGACAAAAGAGTGGAGAAAGGAAAGGATGAGTATACCCTCTAGTGGCCACATTTCATAACAAGATTGTATTTCCATTACTACAGGTAACTTCTAGGAAGCAGGTTGTTAAAACCATATTGAAAAACTTATCCTCACTTAACTCTTTGTTTTATAGTTTATAAAAGACTCCAAATTTTCACTTCATGGCTCATGATTTCTTGCAATCTGGAAAGCTATACTAAGTTCCATGGAAGGAAATGGGACATAGCCCAATCTATGTTTGTGACTTCTATTGTGCTTAGTGAGGTTTTCTTGTAGGAATTTTCTCTCAAGCACTTGATGAAGAGTTTAACTCCTACAAGTTTCTGTGGATCTGAATTTTTGCCCAATGGCCATAATTCACTGTATGCTTGACTTCTAAAAAAGGATAATTTAAGTCATTGGAGGGTATGTTTTTTTGTTGTCATTGTTATACTCAAACAAGCATTGGATATATCAAAGATAAAGCTGTGTTAGTCTGTAGAATCAGTATGTAGAGAGATCTTGTAGTACCTTTGAGACTAATTGAAAGATAGAAGTTGGCAGCATGAGCTTTGGTAGACTTCAGTCTACTTCCTCAGATGCTTTTGGTAGAGTACAGGGCATCAGAATAACTATCCTGATGAGAATTTATGCTCTTTGAGCAAACCAGTAGGATCTTGTACATGGGTCTTTCATGGATAAAATAATGTGCATAAACAGGGAGGTCCTAGTGAACAAGTTGGGAATATCTGAGTTTTTTTCAATCCAAAGCAAGCTAAGCAAGTTCAGAAAATAACTAATAAGTACCTGAATGAGACGTTGTTGTGACATTCTATAAAACTAGGTAGGATATAATAAATATATGTTGGAGTCAGAAGTGTTTTGGAATTTGGGTTTTTTTTTAAATTATATTTTGGAATACCTGCTTTTGGAGATAGGACACAAGTCTAAACACAGAATGTACAGTGCGCCTGTGTTATACACGGGCATGCTATACACGGCTTTGAGCTTATGCTCTCAAGCTATGGGGAGCACGTGGGGCGCAAGGGGCAGCGCATCCTATTCCAGATGAATGGGGCATGTGCCTGTGGTGTACGTGTGCCACCACATGGCTGCACTGCCACACTGCCGCACGCACAAGCCCCATTCAAATGAATGGGGCTCCAACATAGGCGGAATTTGCCTTACGCGGGGGGGAAGGTCTGGAACGGATCCCCCGCATAAGGCGAGGGTCCACTGTATTTATGTTTCATATACACCTTATACACATAAGTTAAAGGTAATTTTATACAATATTTCAAACAATTTTGTGCATGAAACAAAAGTTGTGTACTTTCGACCATCAGCCACCCATGAAAAAAGTTTTGATTTTTGGAATATTTTGGACTTTGGAATTCTGGATAAGGGAGACACAATCTGTAATATTCAAAGACTAGAGGAAAGGAGAAGGAAAAAAAGAGAAATAATGGTTTTATCACGGTTCTGGAGAAAAAAGTTACCTGCTATTTTATCATCTTCTAATTTTAATTTTCCCCTTCTCGATGTCTTTTCAGATTTGTATCTTCCAGTTGCTCTCCCTGCTTGCCCAGAATCAAATATGGTATCTCTTCATATTGTGAAACCCCATGATGATAATGAACCAACATTGACCCAAATGTTGTACCAGCCCATCACGAATGTTCAGCAGTAAGAGACTGGTTTCATTTGCTTAACAATATATTTTCTGTGGATGAAACTGGATGTTATATTTCCTTCATAATGGTATTGGAATTCATTATCATAGTCATGATACTCATGGTGAGATTGTAGGGGACATTTTTACGGGGGGAATACTTCTTTCGTTGTCTACTAGTTCTCTCTCAATATTCTTTTTTAAAGTATATCAGGTTAATCAGGGTATTTGGGATTATCCTGGCAGAAAGATGTTACATAAATATATAAAATGAAATCAAGCACATTTCCATCCAAACCCACCAATCATTCTCTGCAAGTGTTCAGCATTGCATTTATGGCATGCACAATTGCACAGAGCAGGGGCCATGCTTTTGTTGAGATAATGGACTAATCTCTGAATTTAGCCTGTTTTTTTTAATCTTGTTATTATGAAAGAGATGAGGAAAGAAGAAAACACACCACCAACCACACCCACACACAGTTCATTCCACTTCATACACAGATACTTCATATTTTTGGATCTGTTTCTGTGGTGGAAGAGTAAATATTGTGCCATCACTTAAAGTTATCAACCTCACAGCAACTTTGGGAAATTATGCATGTGGGCCTTACTGAGAAAATAACCAGCAAAGGATATATATGTCTCAAAAAATCTAACTCATTAAGCTCAGGTCTGCCACACAAACAGCTGAGGAAGAATGGCTTCAGAAGAACCAGGAGGGTAAATTAAGGCAGGAATTGGAGCCTGAATATGTTGCCCCATCCTGTTAGAGGCCCTTACTTCCCATTCCCCTCTGCATGTCACATTTACAGCCAAATATGCATGGTGGCAAACTCCCTAACAATATCTCTTTAAAACAAGGGATGTTGCAGGGTCTGTCTTATATTTGAGATGACTCATTCTCAAATTCTGTTCTTGGCTAATTTTCTGAATAATAATGTTTGTTGAGATGATAAAATATAAGACTAAATACAATTCAAAACATAAAACATAGGACAAAGAAATTGTTCTAATTTTAAAGTTAAAGATGGATGTAAAGGTTCTTGTTTGAAGCAATGTATCTCCCCCATTTGCTTACACTGATACTTGCCAGATCTCAGGCCCTGGCCTTGAGTCTCAAAGGAGAAGGGGGAGAATCTAAGAGTTAGAGCATTGTCTTGAAAGGTATGTGTGTATTCTTAATTTGTCAGACTTGAGTTTAAAAAAAAAATTAAATGGACTACTGTATGCAACAGAGTTTGGAGATAATGTATAATGCTTAATGGCATCTCCAGGGTTTGTCCCTAATAACATCATCTGTGTAACATAACCAAGGACCACTTGCTGTGACCTTGCAAAAAGTTGTCCCTAGATCTCAGGTTTTGCCCTGCTTATCACTGTTTTTAAATATATATATATTTGGCCCTAACAATGAATACACCATAGGTCTGAAATAGATGGGCCAAAAGAAGCAGCTTCTGGATGCTTTGTGGGTGTGACATTTATATGATGCACACCCCCAACATGGCCGGAAGGTACTCTCATGCCACACTGGAGCAAAATAGAGCCAGAATAATCCGGCTCCTGGTGGCGCAGATTGGGACCAGCGGCAACAGCTCGCTTTCAGAGCAGGCCAGGTGGTCGCCACAGTCCCAATCCACTTGTGGCTGGAGCAGCCCTAGGCCACTCCTTCCAGCCTATCTGTCTCAGGCCATAGTTGCTGCTCCAACCAGAAAAATATTTTGGACAGGTTTTACTATACACTGTTGTTTCCACCATGAAAGACAAATCTAGCATCCTCTTAGAGTTTGTATGTTAAGAAAAGCTTCATCTATATTGTAGAATGAATGACACCACTTTAACTGCCATTGCTCAATGCTATGGTATTCTAGGATTTGTAGTTTTTTGCAATATTCAGTTTTCTCTGTCACAGGGCTCTGGTGCCACATCAAAGTACAAATTCCAGGATTCCATAGGATGGAGCCAGACAGGGCCAAACTGCATTAATTCTGCAGTGTGGCAGCACTCAAAGTAAATAAAACTTTTCCATACAGATGGATCAACAGTTTTCTAACATTCTGTTGTAATTTTCCAGATATCAAATACCAACTGAAATTGACAATAAAGGTGCCTTTAAAATTCAAGATCTTTCACTCATCATCAAAGTGTATGTCCTGGTGACATCTTTAACACCTCTGAGAGCATTCATTCATTCAACTGGTGTTGTCTCTTATGCTCCCAAGAAGAAGTACTTCTCAGTCAAGGTAAAATAGGTTTTTTTCTTTTCATTTTAACTCTTGGTTTGAAGCAGAGGAGGGTAGGTGGGTGGGAGACTTTTATTGCTAAATGAAACACACTTTGCCTCAAAATCTCCACATGTGTAAGATTTGTAAGGTGGCTTTGAGAAACAGAGCTGTGGAACCTATTATTAGTCTTAATGATATCAAACCTACTGAATCAGTTGTTGGCTGGTGAGTCAACACATAGGCAAATTCCACTGATTTAGTAGGCCTCCTCTAGTTGGGAGTAGCAATAGGATTCAGGCCAACTTGTACACAAAACAATGTATGCATTTCGAAAACCTTAACAACTTAAAGTGCAGACAGTTGAAAAAGTATATACACATAGGGAGAATTCTTCATATTAAGGAAAATGCAAACAGGATTAGGAAAATCTTGTATTGACAACTGCACCTTGAACTACTGTGTCTACTTCTGTTCTTAATAAGTACAGCAAGTGCACATCTTTTAAAATTACATCTAAACTACAGAAACACAGGTGAAGCATAATCAAACAAGCATTGGATATATCAAAGATAATCAATCTGTAGTTCTGAGGTACTGTTTTTCTCTTTATATACATACAGTATCTCTGGGACATAGTTACTTTCACATAATGAACCAAGTATGAGCTCTCCCAGGCTAAATTAATCTGGCCACTTTTATGGGGATGGAGAATGTAGCCTATTAAAAGCTTCCAACAGCCCCTCAAAGGCACCAAATATTCCCTCCCCACACTGATGCATTGTATTGGGGTGTATCGTTCATGCAACTGTGTGGCCAGTCACATGGGCCACCCAATGGCAATTAGGCAGGAAGGAGGAGGCAATTCCAGCCTCAGGTAGTGTTCATGCATGGTGGAGAGGCAAAACAAAAACCAAAAACCCCCAACCCTAAAGCCAAGAGGACTGGCTTGACACCGCATGCTGAGGACTGCCCATGGGTGCTTGGCCCACCTTGAGAGCAGACCATGTGGAAATTGGGATTTTCAACTGGTTTGGGGAAAACTGGTATCAGTCCACCCTTTCTTGTCTGTCTGCTCAGCCCCTCACTGAAAAATAATTTGGGAGAGACTCTTTGCCCTGAATTCTTCATGGAGCAATTTATCTGATGACTGCGAAAATACATCCCAATGTTACCTGCACCTTAATTCAATTATCACAGATTATTTGCTTTATAAAAGAATTGAAAAATGGCAAAGGGCCCAAACAGGCAGGCCAAAATAAAGCTGCTTCAGGTCATTTTGGAGGTATGCTGTTTAAATGATGCTTGCGTCCTAAGAGCCCGGAAGCAATGCCAAAACCATGCTCCAGTCCTTAGTCCACAAATATATTTACTGTTTGATGCAGAAATGTTGCGTCGTTATTCTCTTAGCCCCTGACTATTATGACCAATTCCTTCAGTGTCCAGTAGATGGAGGTAGTGTGTTAATCAGAGCCATTATTTCAGGCAGGCTGTAGACTGCAAATATAATCTGGATATTCCATTTGTAGCTATACTGTACTGACCTTTGATAGTTGGATGCCCACACAATGAAATAAAAGAGTAACTGTATTCAGTAGGGAGTACCTTGTAATAAGAGAGAAGGTTCTTTGCTGTTTTTAACGAATACATTTTTGAATATAGATGTTAGTTATAGTTACAGTTAGAATGATTGCACTCTGCTCAATAAATGGAAGAGAAGAAAAGCAGTACTTGCTATTAACAGGATAATAGTGGTTAGGCAGGTACTTATCACATAGCATCATGTCTCTCTTGTTGTTGCTTTGCATTTCATTTATTGGTAGAGTGTGCCTTTTCACTGACAAGGTGACTGCCAAAAATGGCCACCAAATTAAAGCAAAACAGAACTGGAGCCAGTTGGTTTTGAAATAAGGGCCACTCTTGATGCTGAACAGTTCAGGACCCATGTCAGGGACGTAGCCAAGGGGGGGGGTTCTTGGGGTCCGGACCCCCCACCCCTTCCATTAGAAAAATGAATGGTGTGTGCTGCTGCGCCGCCGCACCCAAGCCCCATTATAATGGTGGCACTTAGTCTGGACCCCCCCTTCCGAAAATCCTAGCTATGTCCCTGCCCATGCAACACAGTTAAAAGGTGAATTGTTTCTTCTGAAGACTTAGGGGCTGAACAGACTGGTCCTAAGGGGCAGCTTGCAGCCACCCCTTTCAGTGCCAGATCAGGGCCACAGCAACCGCACACCACGATCTTGATCTGGCCTTTCCATGGCATAAAAAGGAGCCATGAAGAGTGGCCCCCTTTTACACTGCAGAAAGGGCACCTTTGCTGCTATGGCAGCACCTTCTGGCACTCCTTTTGGTGTTGCGCATTAATATCCTTGGGGCAGGGGAATGTAATTTGTCTAGCTTTAGCTTAAGTATAGACAACATTATTTCTTGCTACACACTGACTGGAAGGGAGGAGGGTGACTGTAGCAAGAGATTTTTAAACACACATTCAAACACACACAAAATGAGAGAGAAAAAGAGAGAAATTGAGGGAAATTCTGGAAGCATGCCAATTTCCAAAAAGGAAAAAGAAAATAACAAGAAGCCTGAAAGTCCAGGTAAGTTCACTGTTCCATTCCCCGCAGCAGCTGATCAAATACTTTTTTAAAGTCTACAAGTGAATAGTTTCTCATTGTTATTCCTGAAGTGTGAGAACTAAAACTGGTTTTCTGAATACAAAAACAGTATTTTGTGTGTGTAATTAAGTATTTGAGATTTGCTCTCCATGGGGGGGGGGGATGAACAAGCATTATCAAGAAATCCAGGATTTTCTTGGTCAATTCATTATTGTTAAAAATGCCTTCTTAATTATGCATTGCCTGCATAGCTAGAACTAAAGAGAATTTTAGAAGAGTGATATGGGATTTTTCACAAGGAACCCTAATGGATTGGGCGAAGAACAAAAGTGTAACAAAAATCTTAAATCTAATCTATAGCATTACACAATGGAGAGTTGGAACTATTCCCATATTTCCCAAAGCAAATCATTATCAGATACATAGACATGGAGAAATGCATTATGTACACTACTGTTACATCAGAGTTTGGAAAAGTTACTTTTTTGGACTAAAGGGCCCAGAATCTTCCAGCTAGTTGTAAGCCCAAAAAATTATTTTTTCCAAGTTCTACATTATCCAGTTACCACCTATGTAGCTGTGAGAGCAAATTGCACATAGCTGTTAGGTTTTGTGACTGAAAACTAGAGAAGGAACTCATATTTGAAAATATTCCAAAATTGGTCATAAACCATGTTTCTACAATAACTAAGTCTTGGACTAATGAGAATCTTCACAGTCTGGGACTTTTTGTGTGTGTAAAATTCATACACTCCTGAACTGCAAATAGTCCAAATGGTTCTATAAATGAGATCTGTTATAGGCATTTTGAGTGGGCTTTTCACTTTTGTTAATATGGGAGATGGCAGCACTGATATGTAAAGCTTAAATTCTGAGAATGTGCTGACGTTAAAGAGATACAGTATTGTTTAATTTTTATTTATTTATTTTAATTATTATTTATTGATTTATAGCTCATCCCAAATGGGATCCTAAGCAGCTTGAAAGCAGGTTTCAACATACCAGGATTGGTATACATGATCAGCTGTTTAGTTGTGTAATTGCCTTAGTGATGTAGCTAAGTAGCATCTTCCAGCCTCACCTTCCCTGCATCCTTACTTACCAGGCAGCAGTTGCAGACAGCAACAATGGTCTGTTGTCCTGTCAATCAGTACATAACATACTGATATTCCACTCCCCTCCCATGAGCAATCTTCAGTATGACAGTCAAAAGCAGGATCCCTTTGCAATTCATCCTCACACTGAAGATCACTAGCATGGGGAGATGAGAATGTAATTCTGCTGCATCCTGATTGACAGGAGAACAGACCTTCATTGCTCAGAGTGGCTGCTGACCAGTAAACCAGGACTGAGGAACGTTTACAATCCCTATGGACTATTTAATGCATAGGGATTATGAAGGCAAGTTATTAATGTGTTACTCTAGGTTATACATTTGTAATTGCAATCATGAATTCCAACTGAAATGATTTAATGATATGGTTTATCTCTTTCTCTCCTCCCTCCATTCCTCCTTCTTTGCCTTTTTCATTTATAGCTGCAAGCCTTTTTTGAGACCATATTCACAACCAGCTCCCCTCAGCAGGCTTTGGATGACATGAAGGAAGCAATAAACAAACTCTTGTTGATAACTGAGGTTTTAAGTGAAGCACCTTCATCTGGACCAAAATACTCCAGCCAGTGAGTAGATAGGAATAAAGAGATGCTAACTTTTATTTAAAAATATTCTTTGGTTATGAGAGGACCATGAATCTGATTTCCAAAATTCAGAGTCCAGTAGAGCCCAGAAGCCTTGCTCTGATGGGCTAGAATAAGAACTCTAAAATGCAGATACAGCTGTATGACTGATGGAAGCCATACCTGTAACTACTGACACTGAGCTGCAGTACGTTTGCAAAGAGAAGAGGAATACCTGGTGGCATAAATGTAAATATGTGTCTTAGCTCTGGAATTCCACATAGTGTCCAAACACTCAGCAAGAGTACATACTTACATTTATATGGAGATATTTATATGGAACAGTATACTAAGCTAAGTTCACGAACTCTGTAAAAACATGGACTCTAAATATTATACATAAAGTGTTGAAAAAAGCTTCTCATATTCACTCTCCTGTACTTTCTGACAACCTTTCATCAGTTGGTGTACAACAGATGAAATATTAGCAGCTGATAGAATAATAAGTGAAAACCTCTCAATCTTTAACCTGTAATTCATTTCCAACCATACTGTAGGTTTTGCAAACATTTGTTCATGCTTCTGGCTAGAATAATCCTTTGATTTTTCAGTAGTAAATTGATGTTCTTGACAGGGTTCTTTCAAGCTGAATTACAAGTTTGAAATTGTTGTAAAGTATATAATATATGTCATAAATAAATAAGGAATGATATGGTCTTTCCATATGTTGAGAGAGAAAGGGGCATTTCCCTTGCCAAAAAAATAAGAATTCTGTGTCCAAATGAAATGTTCTTCTGTACCCAATTTTAACATTGCAATAACTTAAAGGTTCAATTGAGGATTTAGAAATACCATTTAGGCTGCAAAGAAAAGGAGCAGACAAAGTTTTCACAGGAATGCTAATACTGCAAACAGAAGAGTTCTATGGGGTGAAGTGTTTCCAAGGTCTTTCTTTCTGCAATGCTAGATGTTTAGGAACTGAAGGAAAAATTAATGAGGGAGGGGTTGAATAAGACAAAACTTAGTCTTATTTCTTATTGAGCAATGTCTTCATCCCATCCCATAAGTAATCCCTGTGTCTTGGTCATGTTACAGCTGAGAGAGAAAGTTGTTTGTGATGTGAAACAGGAGTTTATCAGACAAAGGAAATTGGAAGTATACCCCAATGGCAATCCGAACGCAGTCATGGGGTTTAACGTTATTGTGTGATAGACTACCACACGCAAATTTGGGCAATGGCATGCAATGGCCCCACTTTCTTTTCATTCGAAATTAAGAGAAATTCCTCCTGTGTGATAAAGTCCATAGTCTTGGGATCGAAGGCTAAAACACTGCTTTAAATTTATATGTATAGCTATAATTAATAGTCAAAATGGGGATTCCTGTTTCAATCCTTTAACAAAAATGACCTATAAAGAGAAGTATCTTTTCAGAATCTGAAGCCAAAGACTTGTTGTTTCCTGGTAAGATTCTCCTTCTCTTACATAGGCTTAGGTCACTTTGCAAGTTATACACAAGGGTGGTAGACTGGAATAGCCGACGACATGGATGGTTCCTTTGGGTGGCTTGATCCAAGTTTCTCAGCAGCCTGGTAGACCATTGTCCTGGCAGAGGGGGTGCCAGGCAACCTGGGAGTGACAGAATGAGTTACCGCACAGCGGTGACACCAACCCTAGTGACACCAATGCTGGGGACCACACAACCTGCCAATACTTGTCTCCCATGCATAGTGCCATTATGCTACAATACTACTATGCCATAAATTACCCATTAGTCAGTAATTCCAGGAACAAAGGAAGCTTTCTAAGAAATGATGCATTAAAAAACAACAACAACCCTGCATATGAAATCACTTTTTCATCTGAAAAATGCAACAGCTATATTTTGACCTATGTCATCTTATTTTAGATGCACTTCGTGCTTTCAGATGCTAACCTTTGACATTGGCTTCAGTCCTTCTATGCATCCAATTGTTCTTGAGGTAAGCAAATATCAGTGGTAATTCCCCCCACCCCACCCAACCACAAGCTGTTAATTTGGATAAGTAACCTCTATAGTTAGATGAGAGGAATTTTTTTATTGAATTGCCAGGTAGACAGGATATATTATTATTATTATTATTATTATTATTATTAACCTTTATTTATAAGGCGCTGTAAATTTATACACACACACACACACACACACACAGAGTATATAAGTTCCAAGAACTATAATGGGTACAGTTCTCATGTCCAAACACTGGAGTAAACTCCACCTACTAAGCTTGTGTCCAATAGCTCTGTAACTAACAACTGAATAGTACTGGTTTTGCTATCATGAGAAGGTAGGAACCAACTGAAGTTCTGGCTGTCATTCAGCTGAAATAGAGGCAAAATATCTGCAAGTGTGGTTTCCATCTTTGTATGCCAGACAACAGGCCTTGATTTTCATTTTGGGAGGAAATGGGATATAAATCCATTAATAAACAAAACAAAACAAAAAAACATGAATGGTGTTTCGGGGCACAATTCAAAGAATGCTCTATAAAGCCCTATATAACTTAGGCCCAGACTCTAACCGATCATATTTCCCTGCATGAGCCTGCCCAGGTCCCAAGACCTTGGGAGAGGCCTTCCTCAGTCCCCACCACCTTCATGAATATGGCTGGTAAGGACACAAGACAAGGCCTCCTTGGTGGCTGCCCCTAGGCAACAGAACTCTAAAAATAAGTTCATCTAAAATAAGATCATCTAAAATAAGATGACAGAGAGCAAAATATAGCTGTTTTATTCCATTCCTCCCAGAGAGACTAGAATTACTTCCCCCCCCCTTTTTTTTTCCCCTGTCCTTCCATTACCAGGCAAAATAAGATCTTTTAAGCATGTTTTGTACTGTTTTTATTGTATTTAAAATAGCTTTTTTGATATTTTAGGTGCACATTCTAAATTGTTTTAAAATTGTTAAGCGTTTAATTCTATTTTAATGTGATCTTTCCTGTGGCTTTAGCTATACTGTATTCATTTTAATTCATAAGTGGCTTTGAGTCCCAGTTGTGGTGGTGGGGACCTGGAGTAATAATAATAATAATAATAATAATAATAATAATAATACACCTGTGTAATTTTTCCTGCCATTGCCACTAAAATAGTCCTGAGTCTTCTGCCCCTTACAAGCAAAATGTGGTATGGGGATAGGAAAAGAGAATTTTATTTCACCTGAGTTTTTGAACTCATTTCCCTGGATTGCTCATCCAGGCTTTGGCATCTTTGAGTTGACTCGGGAAAGATTCCTCTTTGAAGCTCTTGAGAGCCACCACCAGTCAGTTTAGGCAGTGCTGATTTAAATAAACTAATGGTCTGGCTAGGTATAAGGCAGCTTCCCAAGGTCTAATGCATGGAACATCAGACTGTGTGAGTCCCACACTATGCAACCCTTTTTATGTGGTGTACCCTATTTTGATAAACAACTCCAGGCAGATTTTATGTTAATAGTGTGTTATGAGATGCTAGGAGATGTGGATTTGTTAAATATTTAGATCTGAATACGTCAATAAATATTTTAATTAAATTTATAAATTTCCTAGGTACATGAGAACTTTGACTTTCCAGCTGATGAAGATTCAACTTTTCAGGACCAAACTGTTAAAGAAATTCTTCTTGGAGACACTTTTAGGATGATCTCATCCAATCAGTCTTCTTCAAAGACTTTCTTCAAGGCTTTACAGAATGTATACCGATCAGGAGGGAGCAAGGTATGTGTGGATCCCAAAGGTACTCCAGAGCCATTAATTTTGCTGGAGCTCATTGATAACCATGGTTTCACTTACCTGCATCTAGAAAAAAAGTGTGACTTTGTGATCAATTTCCAACAGAAATATAGTATTCACATTATCCATGCTTCTTGCTATCTGCTGTAAGACCAGGAATGTATCTCCTGTGAATACTGGGGTTGGACTGTACATATTTACAAAGCAGTAAGATTTCTTGTCCATTAAATGACAGATAGTAAATATTTGTCTTTCCAACTTGGAGGGTGTTTGTATGTGTAAAAAAGAGGGGGGGGAGGAGGATGACGATGATGACAGCTCCTTGGGAACAGAGACACAGCCCAAATCAGGGCATGCTGAAAATGGAGAAATGTGCAATCATGCTTGTACAGTTAACTTTTTGATTACAGGACTAAACAGAAGTAGAGATGAGTAGTTATGGTTCCCTAGTGTGTCCCCTCTTTGTAGTCCCTTCAACGAATCTTTTTCACACACATTCTTTGGTCAGTAATTTCAACTGTATATTATGCTACATTATGCTACTACATGTATTGCAGTCTATGATGCCACACTTCCTATGTTCATTTTATTCAGCTAGCCTTTTAAAATTATGACTTCGAAACAACCACCAAAGCCCATAGCTGAATTTTACCATAATATTGTCTTGAAATTTTATTAGCCTAATTACAATGTCACATATACTGTTAAAATTGCATTAAATATTGTAATTGGTTTACCCAGAAGGAAAATTCAGAAAGGTTTTGATATTTTATGTGGGTTTTTATTTCTCCCATGAAATTATTTTTGTCTGATTTAAGGTTTAAGATTCTTCATTACCATGTAACTATGATTACAGGTTTATGGAACTATGTGCTCTCCCTCCCTCTAGCATCTTTTTCTCAAGAATGAATTCTTCTCATCATCTTTACACCTGAATGGATGACAGCATCTACTAAATGATTTGTTTTGTTTGTTTTGCATAGTACAACTAAGCATAACATTGCATACCTCCAAATGAGCTACTTCTTTCCAGAGCTTGGGATAGTTATATTTTTGGATTACAATGCTAAGAATCCACCAAGCAGCTGGCAGATTCTGAGATTTGTATTCCAAAAAATACAAGCCATGTTTTTATACTGCAAAAAGAGAAGAGAAGAAAAACCTCTTCTCAGGCCATATGCTCCTCTTCTATCCTCCTTTTTCTGCAGAATGAACTTCATGAGAAGGAACTGGAACTTTGTCTGACTTTAGAAGAACTAAATCCATTGATAAGTTTTATACAGGAGTTTCAGAATCTAGGACAATTTGAAGTGGTAAGTCACATTTGTGCTTTTGTTCCACAGTGAGTTCTTTTCATTTTTCTTTACCACAGTAGGGAGACCGTGGGGATGCCTTTACATCAATACCAGGAAAGATTCTAAAGCAGATAATTAAACACACAATCTGTAAGCACTTAGAAAGGAATGACATGATTGCTAAAAGTCAGTGTGGATTTCTCAAAAACAAGTCATAGCAGACTAGCCTTATGTCTTTTTTTGACAGAGTCACAAGCTTGGTAGATGAAGGGAATGCTGTGGATATAGCATATCTTGATTTAAGCAAGGCCTGCAAAAAAGCTAGTAAAATGTGAGATAGACAATGTAATTCTTAGATAGAATTGTAATTGGTTGACTGACAAAACCCAAAGAGAATTCAGCAGTGACTCCTCATCATCCTGGAGAGAAGTGACTAGCAGAGCACCACAGGCTTCTGTCCTGGGCCCAGTGCTAGTCAATATCTTTATCAATGACTTTATCAATGGAATAGAGGGCATGCTTTTCAAATTTGCAGATGACACCAAATTAGGAGGCGTAGCTAATACCCCAGAATTCAAAATGACTTTAACACTGTGATGGCGAACCTATGGCATGCATAGATTCTTCGGAGCTTCATAAACAAAGCCTGGATAATTATCTGCTTTGATTATGTCTTCCTGCACAGCAGGGGACTTGACTTGATGGCCCTTGGGGTCTCTTCCAAGTCTATGATTCCATGATTCTATTTGAAAGAGATAAAAATACTTATCACTATCCTCTGTGGAATTTATCTCATTGGCCTTGCTCCCATGATAGACGTGGGATGTAACTTTAACAAGACGTTGCTGGGGATTACATAGCCAGTTTGCAACCCAGGTTTCTGCTGCATCTTTTCAAGAATAGGAAAGTCCTGTTCTTGAAAAGATGCAGGAAGAGCCTGGAGAAGCCCGAATGGCAACAGGGAAATGAAATAAGATCTGCTTTCTCAAAGTTACATCCCACATTTATCATGGGAGCAAAGCCAATATGATATACATAACTTTACTAATTTGATCCACATTTACTTTTCTTTCAGCTTTTCCCCTCTACTATTCCCAAGAGCAATTTTTTGCTGCATGACCTTTATCGGATGGTGAATCCAGGAGAAAAGTTTGGCTCAGTCCTGGCTGCTCACTGGGTCCTCTCAAATTTACTTGAACACTTGCAAGTCATTAACAGAGCAGTACACACAAATCGGCCTGGAGGGTAAGATGACAATTTGCTGATATTTGTGGCTTTACAGTTCCATCAGGCTACAGATTCTACGAGTAGATGGTGAATTGTAGGGCCTCCTAGAAAGATACATTTTGGCGCCATCAACTTCACTAGTGAAGTCTACAACTGAGTTTTCATTACAACCACAGTCTGGACTCATCATCTGTCATAAGCTGCATCACTATATACTGTCAAATATTGTATGTGGCTCAATCTGTAATAAATAGGTCATGCTTAACTCTAATTTTTACTAGTTTTCCCAGTTGTCATGTGTGCTGTGTAAAAGCAAGGGATAAAATCAAATAAACAGAAAGAAGGGGAAAGAGAATGAGCACAACCAAAGCTGTTTTCCAAGAAATACTGAGCAGCAAGGGAAAATCAAGTAATTTAAGTCAGTACAACATCCCTGCATTTATCTGCAGTGGAGTGTTCATTGTTCAGCATTCTCCCATCTCTCCATGGATTTTGTGCTAATCAGAAAATTTTGAGATTGGTGCATCAGTCTAATTATGATTTTAGAATCTTTCTGCAGATTTCATAGAATAGGTTTAGAATGACTACATCATCTCTAATGAATGATATTGTTGTTATGATAAAATCATATTCCGTCTAGCTTCTTTGCTTCTGGAAATAGGTATGTATTAAATTAATTCAAATAAACAATGAGCCCACCACATTTTAGCTGCAACTTTTTAATAGATACATGTTGGCTTCATTACAGGATCTTGTGTAATTGTTGTGCTTGTGGGACAATGGAAACTGCAAACTATTGAATGATTGCAAATGTCATTGAATGCATCATTCTCGGCACAAGGGAAAAAAATACCAGTTTTGAGAATGTAATTTCAAATAGAGAATATAATTCTTTGCAACCATTTAGCTCAGAACAGTTATCTATATTTCTACATTGTGGTGATAAACAGATCTGATTACTCTAAGTGCTTGCTTTCTACAGCCTGTATGGTTCATTTTTCTTTGTGTGTGTATGTGTGTGTGTCTTCATGTTGCCTGTTGACTTATAGTGACCCCATGAATTTCATGGTTTTCTTAGACATGGAATATCCAAGAGGTGGTTTTACCAGTTCCTTTCTCTGAAATACAGCCTACAGCACCTGGTCTTTGTTAGCAGTTTCCCATCCAAGTAATAACCAGAGATGACCCTGCTTAGCTTCCAAGTTTAGATGGGATCTTTATACAAATACAAAGTTGATTATTTACAATTCAGTAGAGCAAACTATGAATATGGTTGATAGATGTAATGTATTTTACCATTTAGAAGACCATTGTCTGTTCTATTTTAACTGCTTTCTTTTGATCCTACATATTTGCACTTATTCATGTAGTCCCTTAGCCATCAATAGTTGGTACATAGAATCATTATTGCTTTGATAATATGAGTTAAACGTTCTTGATAACCTCTGTGTTAGATATAGAGACTGAATCTTCCTTGCCCAGAATTCCAAAATCCAAAATACACTAGTCCAAAAACCAAAGCTTTTTTCATGGATGGCTGAAATAGTGACACCTTTGCTTTCTGATGGCTCAGTGTTCACAATCTTTGTTTTATGCACCAAATTATTAAAAAATATTGTATTTCAGGCTATGTGTGTAAGGGTTATATAAAACATAAATGAATTTAGACTTGGATCCCCTCTCCAATATATCTCATTATGTATGTGTATGCAAATACAGTGCGTCCGCACAATACACGGGTGCACTATACATGGCTTTCAGCTTACACCGAAGCCATGTGGCAATACAATGAATGGCGCACACGCCCATGGTGTGTGCGTGCTACCATGCTGCCACACCCAAGCCCCATTATATTCAATTGGGCTCGTGCATACGTGTTTTTCGCCTTATGTGGGGGGGGGGTCCAGAACAGATCCCCTGTGTAAGGTAAGGGTCCGCTGTACAAGTATTCGAAAATCCAGGGGGGAAATGCCAAAACGCTTTTGGTCCCAAGCATTTCAGATAAGAGAGAGAGAGTATTTGCCAATACAGTTATGACCAATCCTGATGAAATGAATTTCTAAATTGTTTGTCTGATCAGTATTTATTGCAGTTATACAGATCCACAGCAATGTGTTCCTATTTTGTTCATTTACTTCCAGCCAATTTTTTTTTTAAAAAAATCTTTACATTCTCTTCCAGGCAAAACAAAGAAGTGGGAAATGTGTCTTCGATGACAGCCAGATGGTCAAGCCTTAGGTAAGAATTAAAAAGAAGATAATTGGAAAATGGGTACTGATGGAAATCACTGCTAAAAGAGTATCACAATACTACTGATAATCCACACCTCTTAAATTAAAAATGGGGGGAGACCTGTTTTCCTCTCATTGCTTGGAATGGAGGGGATCCAGTTAAAAGCAAAAACAAAATAAAACATAAAACCCCAAACCCAAAACCCAAAACCCAAAACAAACATAAAAACCCTACAGGGAAACTTAGTTTTGCCTATGCTTCCATTCAGGTGGCAAGAACTTGGCAGAGCCTTGGATGAAATGATGCCTCCAAGATCAAAATGCTCCCTCACCAGCATCCTCACCTTTAAGCTTGCTCTCTAAAATACTTAGGCCAGTTCCCACTAGAGCAGGCCCATTGAATCAACAGAATTTATATAAACAGTGGTTTACCAAGTTCTCATTTATTCAGCTTATCTCCTCTGGTTCAAACTAGCAATTGGATTTTGGCCCTAGGCTACAATCCTGTGTACGTTTATCAAACTGAACTTAAATGGATTTTCTTTTAAGTCAATATGCTGCACTGTAAACTGCTCTGATGGTGCCCAGATGAAACTGAGGAGGAATTCCTGAATGTTTTTACTTCCTGTATGAAACAGGGAGTTTCTGCTGGTGTAGCTTATCATACAAACTATACAACTGTTCTGCATAGCTACTCAAGATATAAGATCTTGTCCATTTTTATTAACAGGAAAAATACATTTTAAAATATGAAAGAAAACTTAGAGCAATATGTGACATGCAGAAAGAACAATATTGTTTGCCATTGTTTTGACTGTGCACTTAATTTTCTTAAAATTCTTTTCATTATTAGATCGTCTTACTCAGAAAAACATAGCATTAAAACAAGAGCTTCTTATCCATTCAGTGAAAACCGGGAAGGTAATATGACTTGCACTTCTTCACTCTATTCAGAAAAAATGTTCTTGGCTTGAGAAAAAGAAATCGCTGTAAACCAATGCATAAATCCATCACGTATGATGCCCAGGCCACATGGCAAGTATTTCACATGTATCCACTTGTCATGAAAGAATCCTGATTTTATTTTATTTTATTTTTGGCCATAATACCACTGTGAACCATAAACATTTGGGAGCTGCTATTGTAGGGGAAAAACTATGCTTCTCATGCTGAGGGGATGCATGTAAAGGAGTCAGCCATCTGGAGATATTTGCACATACAGTATGTAGTTTTCCAGGAGATATTATGTGGCCACTTGGTCACATGGATTGACCTTACATTGTTTTCTTGCTTGTGATACTGTCAAATACATTGGTCATCAATATGGCTGTCCTTAGACTTTCTCATTTGCTGCTATCAACAGTTGATGAAATCTTGTTTGGGCTTTCATGTCTTCATAAGTGTCTGCGAGAAATCGAATTCTTCATTTGCATAATGCCTGTATACAGTAGAGGGCTGTATTATTATTATTATTATTATTATTATTATTACTACTACTACTACTACTACATTTATTTATATCCCAACCTTCTCCCAAGGCTGGCACTCAGGATGGCTTACAACATTAAAAAACACCATAGAGTTAAAACATACAAAAATGGTGTATTAAAATAGAATTTAATTACTACAATAATTAAAACACATTCAATGCTAAAATCCAGTTTTAAAATATTAAAATATTTAAAATACATTAAATCAATATAACAACACTGTTACTATGTAGCAGACCCAACAAAGTGTCTAATATGTATTGATGCATGGTGTGCATTGGATGATCTTGCTGCTGTCCAATTATGCACCTTCATAATTCTGTAAAGGAGTTTCTTAGTGCCTCTGCTATGCAGCTAACTATATGGAAAGTTACATAATGTAACAAGCCATATAGGATTTCTGCAAATTACCACTTCTTTGTAACTGTTGTGGAAATGGACAGTGACAAAGTTGGCTTTCCAGAAAACAAATAGCATTTATTCTAGTCTACTGACTGACAGCAGTAGAGTGCTGATTGGTTTTTTTAGACCTGCTGTGAAACTTCTATTACTCCCAAATGCTGATGTGTGCTGTGGATTCTAAACAAGCAGTTCTAAAATGTGTTTCTCTTCGTCTTATAGATTTGCGTTTTTTAAATATGGCTAAAGAAATACACTGCAGTCATGGTAAGTCAAATCTATCAAGACAAGATTATAGCAGTAGGTGGCACTAATTCAACGAACATTGAATTACGTGAAATAATAATTTGTGAAAGGATTTCACTTCTGCTTACCCAATTACTGTTGGTAAATTGTAGTTTGGGTAAAATAAATATTTGAGCAATATTACCAGTAGATTTATAGATCTCAGAGAGAACAGCTGTGATCTAGTTTCGATGTTCTTCTAATAGAGTAACCATCAGTACATACAACAATATCATTATCCACATCTTCCTTATTATGAATTTCACAAAAAATTAATTAATCAATGGAGAAAGGTATCTTCTATCAAAAGCCATACTAATTGTCCTAAGTTTTTTTGTTTTTTTTTTGGGGGGGGGGGGTTGGTCATTTCTACTAAACCTTACTACAGGTGATTTTGGTGGGGAAAGAATTGCAGAACAGAACACATCTGTTTCTGTTTGATGTATTTTAAACCTGAACAATTGGCATAGACAAGAAAACAAAAAAAATGTCTGAGGGAAGGAACAATAAACTTAGCTATAAGGATAAAGAGTTGAGCCATTCATAACATCTAACTATTTTGTAAAAAAATATTTTTATTAACAGATAAAGATACTCTACCTCATGTCAAGCAGATCTTTACTACTCCACATTTGGATTTAAATCCTAATTTTGACCCAAAGATCAAAGAATACTACTCTGAAGTCCCATTTGATGTTGTGACAATAATGATTAGAGCAGAACCTGCCAATTGTCAGTGTGAAGTTCACCTGGATGAGAAGAATGGGCCAAGGTACTTAAAGTAATGGGTTGTTATTCTCTGAGGCATCCCTATGGGGGTGCAGGGGGCGTGGACCAGTGGGGTGGTATACCTGGAGGGACTGGCGCAGCCGGACCCTAAAAAGACCCTCCAGAGGCTGCAGCACCACTGTCCTCCCGCTGGGGAGGTCAGTGCCTTCAGTGTGGCTGCTCAGAGAGCTATAGAGTATAACAATTCTTCATTATATTCAGTTAATGCCTTCCTTACTATTCAAACAGCCATATAACAGTTAGGAATAGTGATGATAATATTGTCCTTGCTAAATCTGTGACTACCACTCCAATGTCTAACCAATATTTAATTTATTAGTTATTGTTGAACTGTAGAATAAGAGGGGGCAAAAGTCTTACACAAGAAAACTGAACTGCCCTTCAGTACCAATTTAAGTACATGCAGAATGCAAGGATAAAAGGCGTTAAACACTTCATGTGTTTGTATGAGAGATGCTTTTCTCTTCTTTTAGTCTTATCCATTTGAATCTCTCTTTGGAGCAAAACAATCCCTACCAGTGACAGGCTCAGGCTTCATGCTTGGATGGTAACCAGTTTCCAGGGCTGGTTGACATATATAATCTCAATTGACTTCAACATCTTGTGGCAACATATGCCATCATGTTGCCAGCTGTCTTGCCCAGATTGAGGATGAAACCCATATTTTACAATATTGTATGTCATCTAAATTTTAGATCATGTGACCCTGCTATCAACTAAAATTGGGTCAGCTTTCATATGATTCCTGACACGGTGTTATTTTCCTATGTAGTTTAACCTCCCTCCACTGTATCAAACGTTTTGCCAAACTGATATTGGGTGAAAACAGACCCATATTAAATTATACAGTAAGTAGTTTTCTTTAATGACTCATATTTGACAGTGCATCTAATTTAATATAAAATCATATTAAGTGGGTTTTTATATAATAGAGAGAGGAGAATTCAATGAAGAGAAAAGGAAAGAAACCATTCTAATGCTTCCTTAAAGTGAGGGGAAGATACATTTGATTACTGTACATATCTAAAATAGGTGTGAGTCAAGGACTGCTAGGACCTCACCTCCCACAAAATGTATCAACCAAGTTCAGTGGCAAAATACTCCTGAATTTTCTTTATGGTGTAGTAGTGCTGTTATGATAGAATTGATATACCATAAATAGAATAGAAATGAAGAATCCTGTCTGCATGGACAAAAAACCTTCTCCTCCCTGCCCCCCGATGCTGGTGCTTCCTGATCGCACAAAGCATGGCAACTTTGGTTGGAACACCAATGGTACTCTCCATTAAGTGACTTTGCCCCAGAGTTGGCAGAGTCATGAGAAACCTCACTGTTTCCCCAAAGTCACATTGTTCCAGGACTGACCTTGACTTATGACCAGTGCAGACAGGGCCAGAGATTCTATTCTTACAGTCTGGCCAATGTGAACTGTAGGATGATTGGGCAGAAGGAGTGACTTCATGTATGTCATATGTTATATATCACCTGGCACTGAATAATAAGAAATGAGAAGTGTTTTTTTAAACCAAAGGTTGTGTAATGCACTGGAATGTAAAAATGTATACCGTAAGTGAATCTTTTTACACTTTTCTTGATACCTCTACCCCTCCCTCTCTCCAACAGTGTTGCAAATTACCCACTTGGCCTAGGAATAAATAGAGTGAATGTTCTGGTAATAGATGTGTCTCAATCAGTCCATGAGGTTGTCAGCATCTACAGACTTATCATTTTTCGAGAAGATCGTCCTAGTTTGCCACTGTTCAATGACTTCATGGTGTGTGGTTTTGTACAGGTACTTTTTAATATTTTATTTCCTAAAAAAAGAAAAGAAAGAAAAGAAATATTTTATTCTAGATGCATACCAATCCATTTGTTTTTGTATAATGAAGGAATCAAGCGTTCTGTTATATTTCAGTATCTTTTCCCTTATGCTTTTGTTCAGTAGGCCAAGTTTTTCCAACCTTTTTGATTTGCTTCTGCTGTTTCAGCAATTCTTTCCTTTCTTCTAATCCTCATTCTTGATTTCCATTCTTCTGTAAATGCTTCCTACATCTGCAAGTCCACATGTGCAAAAGCTCCTCTATGCACATATGGATGGCTGCATATTAAAGAGCCTCAAGCCCTGCACACCTTGGAAGTAACATGATTACAAGTAATGTTGTTACCCAGAGCATGCCCTCTTAGTAGTATAATGAGGATGCAATACAGGTATGCCTCAGTTAATGAAGCAGATGTGTTCCTGGGCATTACATCTCTAACAGAAATGTTGGTACAAGATGCAGAAATAACATGAAAAAAATAAGGATAGATCCCTATACCACAAAAAAGAACAGCTTGAATATTTTAGCAGACTTTTTATTCAAAACTAAATATAAGCACAGCTGAAATGAAACAACATTTTCAGGTAAACCTGAAATTAGCTTACTTGCTAATTAGCTTACTTACTGTTCACCGCTATGATCCTTGGAATAGCGGTATATAAATAAAACAAATTATTATTAATTATTATTATTAACCTTGCATGAATAAACAGAAACATTTGGAATTTTCTAAAGACCACTTCAGGGCTTCTTCCAAAATGAATCAAGGGATGACTTTCTTTAACCGCTTTTCTAATTATGTCCCTTTTGGTGGCCAAACATAGACATCTATGGGTTTGTTTGTTTTTTAGCATGCTGGGGATAGTTGGTGCGGCTTATGCTCTCTCCTTTTCTCTCCGTTTTGCTGCTCAGACACGTTCAGTATGGGAAAAGTTGCAGCTGTAAGCAGACATACATGACTAGATTTGGTTCAGCTACAGCAAAATCCTGCTCTACTCTACACTCAAGCGTATTGCATTGTTTACTATAGGCATGATTCTGCAACTTAGCACCTCCCAGTGCCAGTGCTGCATTAAAAAGTCCAGCTAGACAGAGGACAAGGAAAAGAGAGGCTGAAAAACAGGAAAAGGCATTAAAAAGATCTTGTAAAAACAGTGGTATTGCTGAGGTTGATGTCATCCGGTGAGGAGGCAAACTGTCTTGCCCTCCCTCCTCCTGGCCACATAGCTGCCCAGACCGTGACTGGACAGCTAGGACCATGACCATGAGAGAGGAGCAGTATTCCAGCCTCTGGAGTGCCCATTCAGCATCTGGCATATCTGAGCAGCTGCATCAGACTTGGAAGGCATTGCCCCACCCCAGAAGGGCCTTTAGAGTCTGACATGGCTGAGCAGCCATGCCAGACCCCAAGGACACTGGCCAACAGCCATCACTACTAATGGGGCCAGTGCTCCAGTCTCTGAAGGGCCAGTGTGGCTGCTGGGCAAGCAGGAAAGGAAAGCGAAACCCTATCTCGTTTGCCCAGTAGCAGTGCCAGTCTATCTGGGTGTATCGCCCCACTGGATGACACCCCCTCTAAGGTATCACATGGTGCAGTCCACACTCCCTGCATCCCCCTAGTGATGCCTCTGTGTAAAAAGAAGCTTCTTTCTCAGAGGCATTGTTAACTGAGGTATGCCTGTGCTGGTATTGTCTTCAAAACAATGGAATGACTTGTAGTTGCATTCTTTTCTTTCAGTGCGACAAGAGTTTACACATTACTCCAGATCTTTTCTGAGGGGGACATTTTTTGGCCAGTTCTAAATTTTGAGCTACATTTTAATAATAAAAAAGTAACCCAGAAATGGGAAACACTAACAGGTTAGTCTGTAGTGGTTTAGTGTTGGACTAAGACTCCCAGAGGCCAGGGTTCAAATCCCCCCTTTCCATGAAAATCTATTGAGCCACAGTGTCTCAGCCTCAGAAGAAAGCAAAACAAATCTCCTCTGAAACAGTCTTCCACCTAAAAAATAAAACAAAAACAAAAAGAGCCCAAAGCAAAAACAAAAACCACCAAACCCCACTATAAGGTTAACTTAGGCTTTGCATAAGTTGGATGTGACTTGAAGGCACACAGCAACAACCATTGCAAAATCAGTGGCAAATGAATTACAAATTATTGTATTTTTTTTTTAATCCAAACTGCAATTGCAATTGTGATTGCAGTGCCTCCAGGGGACAATTTTTTGCATCTAGAAATGCTAAAGACACACAACAAAATAAACCAATAGTAACAACATTAGCAACAACAAAGTAATCCCATGGAAGTAGTGGGAGGTTCAGGTCTTGTTTTGAAAAATGGTTTCTTTTTATGTTAAACAGTACATGGGGACTTCCAGTAGCAGCGCTTCACCTATTTTGCCCCAAAGATGCAGCCCCTGATATATGTATATATGTGAGTGTGCGCGCGTGCACATGCACGCGTGTGCGCCTTCAAGTCACCTGTCAATTTATGGCAAACCATTCATAGAATTTTCTTAGGCAAGGAATATTCACAGGTGGTTTTATCACTTCATGCCTCTGAAATTAGCCTGCAACAGCTGGTCTTTGTTGGCAGTCACCCATCCAAGTACTAAGCAGGTTTGACCCTGCTTAGCTTCTAAGAGCAGATGGGATCTGGTGCCTTTAGGATATTTAGGCACCTGCAGGCCCTCGTTTTGTTTTTTCCATTGACTTACAGTAGTTTTCACAGAGTTCCACAGAGAAGTCCTTGTCTACACTACTGGAGTAGTCCCTGGTAGCTCCAGATAATGTAGGCAAGGACTCCTCTGTGAAAATCATTGCTAAGAAATGGAGGGAGTACTGAGCAAGATAGACCAGCTGTCTAACTCTGTATAAAGCAGCTACCCATCTGCCTACATTATCTATCTGACTAAAAATCTAACATGGAAATGGCTCTCAGTTTCACCTTCCTGGCTGTATGAATTATGTAGATTTGGTGAAAATGTATTGTTTGAATAGTGTATGTGACTTTTTATTACTATGCACTTTACTGGCAGAATTTTGTTTCTCTCAGAAGTCTTTAACTGCAAGTGATATATGTAATTTAGGAGGATCTTTCAAAATGGAATTACAAACATGATTTTCTGTGTAGATTTTGAACATCTGTCAGGTGCTTTAAATATGCCATTAGTTCCTTGGACACAGGGGGTCTTGGAGACTGTGTTTCTTGAATAGGAGTCTCCATGCTCTGTTGCAAAGTACTGTGAAAATGAAGGACTTCCAAGACCAGATTGTGATATAATACAAGGGCCTGCTGGAAGATAGATGATGATGATGATGATGATGATGATGATGATGATGATGATGATGATATCATCCACTATCTTTGCCCACACACTTTCCTGAACAGCTTCTTGGATCTTATTATTTTATATTAATGCTGATGCAGACACACCATTTAATTGCCCTATAGACAGATAAAGAGATGTAAAATGTTTAATGATAGCTTTTTATATTTGCCTCAGATCTGAGATATTTCAGACAAGAAATTCTTCATAGCGTGAATATTGCAGTGATAGGGTATTTTTCTGCATGGGAAGTACATTACTCATGCCGGCTGAGATTGCCTGTGCCAAAGATCAGAGACTGCCATGCTTTTTTCTTTTGAGTAACCAAACACCTGTTCTAGGAGCAAAGGGATAAACAGAGAGCAAATGGATGGGCTCTTCTTTAGACACTTGACTAGGCACAACTGGACTCAGGCATAGGAAGGAAAAGGTCAAAGACAGTGGCGTGGTCTTTCTCACAGCAGGGTTTCAGTTGAAAGTCCAATCCTGAGACACTTTTCTTTCAAGTCTAATCCCATTAGGATATTCAAGTTTCACTGCAAGCTGATACCGTGATGAAGGTTACAATACAAAGGGAGACCCAGGGATGTTGTTTCCAGCCTGCCAACAATTCTCATGCATTTGAGTAATCCTGGATTAAGTTCAAGGCTATTCAGCAAAGAAGTGTGCAGTTCCAAAGCCATACAGTCCCTAAGAGTACCAAATTATTGTTATTTCTCTCTTTTTTCAGTGTCTGTAATATCCTCATTAAAAGCAAATTAGTCAGGAGATAAGCTGTTGAGCCATGATGGCACCTTAAGGGGCTTGTGTGTTTCCATTGTTTGCATTATGCCACTTTGTAGGGCTGCATTTCCTGTAAACTAAGAAGTCCTATGCTTTAGTTTGTGTCAGGTTAAAAGGGCTGTATTTAAAATATCTCAAGAAGGAAGAAACATTGCAATTATGACTTACAGCCAATGAATCTAGCCCCATATTCCAAAGAATGTTGTTGTTGCTGTATAAAGGATGCTTAAAACTTGGGAATGGAATACACAGCCTGGAGAGATTCTGTGTTCTTTCTCTTCAGCAATATTAATTTTACAAACAGGTAGATTTAAGCAAATTTTAGAGATACATTAATTCATTGCATTGGTTGTGACTTGTAAAAGCCTATGCAGGCTAGGCCCAGGCTATCTGACAGAGATGACAGACAATACAGAATCTTCTCAGTGGCTGCCCCCAGGTCTGGAACTCCTTTTCCAGGAATGATGATGATGATCCAGATGCGGCATATGATCAGTTCAGAGCCTTATCATAGTACACTGTTATAGTACTATATTCCATTTTAATTATGGCCTGGGACAGACCACCTGGAAAGGGTGGCCTGCCAGCAGCCTACTTTCCTCCGGAGGGAAGCTGCAGCTGCCAAACCGCACGGCTTCCCTGTGGAGGAAAAAGAACCCAAGAAAAGTGGGTTCTTTTTAAGCTGCAGGGTCGGGATAACAAGTGCGCCACTGGGGCACTCATTATGTAAGCACCGCGTGGCAATGTACAGTACGGATGTCGCACAGCGCTTATGTAGAAATGGTGGTGCCCGTGTACACAGGGCGCCACCATTGTTTCGCAGACTGTATGTTCTAGGGTTAGGGACCGTGCGGTTGCCACGTGGTCCCTAGAACTAGAATCAGCGCTGGTATGCCACTTTATGGCAGTATGTACCGCACCTACCGTGGCAACATCCTGTGGATTCCTGGGATTTGCAGTTTAGGGAGGGGCATTTAAAATTCTCAGACACAGAGCTCTTGGGCCTCACTAAACTACAAACTCTGAATTCCATAGGATATTGGCAGAGCAGTTAGAATATAGCACTATAAGAGCATAGTGTGACAAGACTTTAGGGGTATATCCACACCACAGAAATAAAACAGTTTGACACTATAATTGCCATGACTCTATCCTACAGAATTCTGGGATTTGTAGTTTAGTGATTCACCAGAGCTCTGACAAACTGAGCTGAATACCTCACCAAACTACAAATCCCAGGATTCCATACGATGGAGCCATGACAGTTAAAGTGCTGTCAAACTGCTTTATTTCTGCAGTGTAGATACATTCTAAGACTTTATCAACAGGTCAGCAATTTATGAGACGCAAAAATAAAAATTAATAATATGAGTCACTTATATAAAGTTAGTGTTTTAATTACAGTTTCGCGTATACAGAAGTAATTATAATTGTGTACATGTCTGATGTAGATTTGTTTGATGTCAATGTGAAGACTAAATCTTTATGTATTAGTTATAAGAAGGTTATCTGAGCTGATTGTTAAGTTACTTTGCTAGTGGTGGGGAGAACTTCCTATTTACATTCCCAAGTCAGTCATGCACTTATGTAACACATAGTTCTCTTGTGGAAGTCTCACTGATGGTGTGGAAATGACCAATTGCATAAATAGCTTTGGAAAAGCCAAATTAATGGATAGCTGATAATACTAAGTGTCCCATGCTGTTTACAAGGGCGGGGAAGAGCACTAAGTTTAGGAGGGCACTAGGTTTGTTCCCTTCCCCTGTACTTCTTGAGTGAAAGGATCCTGAGATTGGATTCTGGTTGAGGTGGCTTTTTAGCCTAAACCACCAGAGCTATTCTTACATTTCTAAAGTTTACTCCTTCTTCCCATGATACGGTGGAAAGAAAGGTATGGAGCAGTCAATATGGTCGGAAGAAAGCTATGGAGCAGTGTAATTTCCTCAAGACATGAAATGCCTCTCCCTTCATGGAACTCAGAAATGAAAAAGAACAGAAGACCAGCAAGAGCATGAATATGCAAATTCATGAATAGACAAAGTAATCAAAGAGTCATATATTTACGGTGAAATGTTACTAGAATTGACTCTTTGTTTTTACTCATTTAAGACACACATCCAAAATTAAAATGTGTGTGTGTTTATATGTATGGGGGGGGGAGAACTTGGTTGTCAAGGGAGGTTTTCTGAAGCTGTCTCCTAGCACCCTGAAACCTCAGAGGCCATATACTTAAGAATACTGAATGTCTTGCTACGATTGATCTCAAATGAATGAAATGACATCAGCAGACTAGTTTCATTAACAACCTGCATGCTGAGGAAGGATTAACTCTGTTTGCCACTTAGCTAATTCAAATTCCCTTTAAGCCCTGCTTTTTGGTATGGCTTTTAGCCTTTCCTTCTGTGTTCCTATACAGATGAAGCACTTATAATTACCTATGATCTCATTCTTCTTTGCAGACATCATAGTCGTGTCAGGGAAGTTGTCTGCCCACAGCAGTTATTTTTCATAAATATCTCCTAATCTTCTTGGCTTCCCACTTCTTCCCTTCCTGTGTGCATTTTCTTTTGTGGTTAAAATACTAAAGAAGGTCTTATTCTAGCAAGATTAATGATAGCAAAGAAAATAGAAATATTTGATCCTTGAACTGAGAATAATGATCGGGATTAAAGGTTTTCCTCCAAGCTTCCACTAGTGTTCATAACACATCACCTTGCATGTTCAGATTTGGTTAAAGACCAGACTGAGTATAAAACAGGGTAAAAAAGCATTGGTTAGTTTTCTTGGATTCAAAAGGGCTGTACATATTTGGCTCTAACCTTACTATATATATATATATATATATATAGTGTTGCACTTTTTAGTAAACATATGTATATGTTGTTTATACATATAAGAGAAATGGCCAAAGACTCTGCAGTAAGAGAAGTGGCAAAAAAACAAATCACCAGGAACGGACGATATCCCAGTTGAACTGATGCAGTCCACATTGCTACAGTTCAACGAATGGTGCAAATAGATAAAGATAAATACTACAACAATCAATGCAGAGAGAGAGAGGATAAAAACAAAAAGGGAAGAACAAGAGACCTATTCCAAAAGTTCCAGGAAATCAAAGGGAAATTCAAACCAAGGACTGGGACACTCTATGATAATAAAAACAACATAATTCAAGGTCAGGAAGGAATAAAAGACACTGGATGCAGTACACAGAATAGTTATATAAAAGGGATAGCAAAATGAAGGACATATGGATTGAAGAGTCATATGAAGATGAACCTCAAATTCTAAAAACAGAGATGGAAGCTGCAATTAGAGAATGGGAAAAATAAATCACCAGGAACAGATGATATTCTAATCGAATTGCTCCATCCACAATAACAGAATCAACACCAGTGCTAACAAACATATGTCAACAGATATGGAAAGCAAAACAATGGCCAACATTGGAAAGGATCAGTATACATCCCCATCCACAAAAAAGGAGACACAAAAGACTGCTGCAACTATAGCAAAATAGCACTAATCTCCCATGCAAACAAAGTCGTTCTTAAAATTCTGCAACATAGACTCCAACCGTACATGGAGAGACAAATCCCAGAGATCCACGCAGCGTTCAGGAGAGGAAGAGGCACTAGGGACCACATTGCAAACATATGGAGGCTAATGGAGTGCACTAATAAATTCCAAAAGAAGATCAGCATATGCTTTATAGACTATAGCAAAATCTTTGATTGCATAGATCATGAAAGGTTATGGAGTGCCCTTAAAGACATAGGAGTGCTAACACATCTGATAGTCCTGATGAGGTACTCAAGATAAGAGAATACTGTTTTTTGTGGGTTTTTCGGGCTGTGTGGCCATGTTCTAGAAGAGTTTCTTCCTGACGTTTCACCAGCATCTGTGGCTGGCATCTTCAGAGAATGCTTGCCTGGAAAGGAGTTGGGTATATATATACATACTGTATATACTATAGCTGCGGTGCCACGGCTATATAGCACTCCTTCGGCACTGCGTTGTATGGACACAGCCCTGGAGGAGTGCCATGATGCTGCATGCCGTGTGGAGCAGTTCATGGCATCAAGGTGCCCTGGGGATAGAGTCGAGGTGTGCATCATGTGGATGCAACACCCCGACTCTGCCCCCACGCTGGCCTTTCACGCCAGTCTGTACACGGCCTAACTTAGCTGAATAGCACAGCTTTTTGCTTGGGGAAAATATGGCAAGGATATTGCTTCCTTCTTCTTCCATGCAAAATGGTGATTAAAAGCAAAATGTGTAAAAGTTAATTTTTTAGACTATAATTCCCATTATTACCCAGCTACCATGGTTACTGCCAACATGCATGGCTGGGAAATTCTAGTAATTGTAGTCTAATTTTTTAAAAGAACTTTCAAATTTTGAAAGCTACAGCCACTCACTGTATACTATTGTTTATCACGCCCACAAAGAGGCCCATCTGAATATTCTGGTTAGATGTTGGAACCCTATTTACTCAAAATGTCAACCTAGATATTTGGACCTCTAATATGTAATCTCCTTCTGCCTGTGGTTCTCCCCCCCCCCCCCCCCCCCACCACCTCTTTAAAGCCACAACTTTTAAAACTACTGTTTCCAAGAAGCAGATGTCATCCTTTGGATGAGTATTAATTTCACTCATCCCATCATTTTCAGTTATAATTCCTCCTCTCTCAAAATGAAGCCCTGTCTATTAATTAGAACATGAAGTCATTGAAACCTTTTGAGCCTGTCCCAATTCATCACTCTTGAACTCGGCAGACAATGCGAAGTAGCCCGCTGCCCGTATCCCTGGAGGATATGCACAATAAAGGTGAAAAAGGATCCGTCAGTATGGAAAGTTCCTAAGTGTTAACAGATCATGAAAATTGGCAACAACTGTTTTGTTGAGCATAGTAATCTGCAAGCCCAGGGTGGATAATTTCACAGTGATGAGCGCTTGGTGTTTGAGCTGTGGTCACATTTGCCTTTCATGTCATTTGGGCCTCTTGAAGGAACTTCAGGAGAGAAGAAAAGCTAATGCAGCTGCCTTTGTTAATCAGGCCTATGGCCCAGCCCCTCCAGGAGGCAGGCAAAGACAGATACACACTGAGAGACACACAATCCTTTCTGATTAGCAGTGAAAGCTGGTAAAGTTACCCTCTAAGCCTGTCTGGTCCATCAGTCCTAGAAATGTAATTTGGATGATTATCTATGTGCCCATTAAACCTTGTGACCCACTGCTAGTCTGTTTGAAGCTTGCCTGCTTAAACTCGCTAATAGGGACAATAGCAGGATTAGCTCAGGGGTCCTGAAATAAGAGAACAGCCAAAAGGAGGGGGAAATGACAAAAACGAACAGACAAAAACTTCCTAGTTGCAGTGTCTGGAGCACTGAAAATGAGAGATTTTACTCAGATAGTAATCATCACACCAACGCTGAGTTATTAATCAATAGTTCATTAGCAATGAGCAAGGGAATGAGTTATTAGAACTAGAAAGCAGAACAGTTACTTTTTTTGGACTCTAAGGGGCTATACAGACAGGTGGCTGGACGCCACCCCTTTTTGCCCTGGATCAGGGCCGTGGCAACTGCACATTGTGGTCTCCGCAGGGAGCAAAAAGAAGCCACCAAAAGAGGTTTCTTCTTTGCTCTCTGGAAGGGGTGTCATAGCTACGACGGGACAGCATGATGATGCCCCTTCCGTGCTGCGCCATTTGGGCACTGTAGGTGAGTTGCTCCATGATGCCATGCGGTGTGTAAATGGGTGCACGGCGTCATGGTGCATTGAGGTTGGAGTCACAGCGTCAAGTGTGCGGATGCTATGCTATGACTCCGCCCTCCACCCAGCATGCATTTCCAGCAGCTTATGACCAGAGAGCCATCTACAGAAGCTGTATATATATTGCAATTTGACACCACTTTGACTACTATGGCCCCATTGTACAGGATCCTGGGATATGTAGTTTTGTGAGGCACCAGCACTCTTTAGCAGAGAAGGCTACAGCACTTGTAAAACTAGGAATTCCTGGATTCCATAAGATTGGGCTACAGCACGTAAAGTGGTATCAAACTTATTATTTATACAGTGCAGATACACCCCAGGTGATTCTGGGAACTGTCACCCCAAAAAGCATGCTTTTCTACTTCTGATTAGAACTCAACTGAGATATTAACTTCTCATTTCTTTCAACCTCTCCAGTGATGCTTCATAAAGAATGCTTGAGGTGAATGTGAGCTTGCTTATTTGTACATAACCTCAACTGAAATAAATTGGGTTTTAAAGCCATATATGTTTAGGATTGGCATAGTAGTTTCTACCAGTCTGGCAAATCATCTGAACATTTTTCTTCAGCATAGCTGTATGAATCTTAAAAGTTTGCAGGAAAACATTGGAGGCCAGGCTGTGCTCAAGCTGCTATAAAGCGGCAGGGAATGCTTTAAATGGAAATGGAAATAAAATGGAATAAAATGTCATACTAGCATGAATAGGAACAAGGTCATGACCACCACTGAGCTTTCTTTTTCCAGTTATGTAAAAGTAGACACTAAATGTGACAATTGAACATTTCCCCAAGTGTGTGACAAGCAAAGTAGCATTAGATCTTAGAGCCTAGAAGAAAGATAGATATAGATAGATGATAGATAGATAGATAGATAGATAGATAGATAGATAGATAGATAGATAGATGATAGAATGCACTAACTACAACATTTAGTTTACCCCCTAATTTGCTGATTTGGAAAACAGCCAGTTCAAGCTAGAGGCCATCCAATTTGAGAACTCACTGGGAAATGTATATATTTTGGAGACATATAGTCTGAGTCTCTGCTTTCCTCCAACCCAAAATTATTAATAAATATTCAGAATGGTTCAGATTCCATTTCAGTGTAGAACTCCACCTACATTCAAACATCTCTTGAACCTGCCAAAATCAACCCAATTCTATTCTGATTCTGGATTTGTTATTGTTATTGTATGCCTTCAAGTCAACTTTGACTTATGGCAACACTATCAAAGGTTTTACTTGGCAAGATTTGGTCTCAGGATTGCTGTTGCCTTCCTCTTAAAATGAGAGAGTTCAATGTGTCCAAAGCCACCCAGTGGGCTTCATGGATGAGCAAGGATTTGAACCCTGGTGTCCTAGAGTCCTAGTTCAAGACTGAAACCACTATGCCACACTGGTTCTCTGGATCTCAGAACTGTCAAAATCCAAAGCACATCCCTAAGAGACTATATGGCAAACCTGGATACAGAGAATAAAACCTGAGAAACTGTTATGCTCATAATTTGTAGCCATGAAAATCTGTTCTATGATATTTCAATAAAGTAGTTGCCAGTTTTAACAACAGTCATCAGAAGAGGATTCAACTTTGACAAAAGTCCAGAATTAATGGGAAGGAATGCATAAATCCAGACAAGTGTGCAAGAAAACACAGAGTGGAAACTAGCTTGATCTCTTCAAGGAGTTTCAAAGGCAAGAACAGTAACATGCCTAAAATGAATTATTTCCTTATCATCTCTCTGCTTCCTATATGGAGTGGTGAAGCTGAGTGCTTAAAAAACAGGATTTAAATGTATGATTCACCTCCTGAAGACCTAGAGTAAGAAAGACATTTACCTGAAATCATTCTGACAGCACTTTCTTCTTTCTGACATTGTGTTAATTATCCTTATATCACACATACATTTTCTTCTAGTGACGTAGGTTTTCCATGTGGAAAAGCTTTTCCTATATGAGGGCCATGGGTCACCTAAAGTAAAATAAATCAGTATCCACCCAGAGAAAGTGATAACAGCATGGCAGTGAGCAACATTGCCACAACTGCTTCATTTCCTTGAGCAATATATTTGTCACATTTAATACATGTTCCTCAGATTTATTTTTCCATTTCTGATATAGATGTTGCCAAGACAGACTTTGGAAATTTTAGAGAAGTTTCTTCACCAGTTCATTATTTGTCTATCATAATACCAAGCACTGTGCCATAGGGATCAGGGTGTTTCTCTACAAGCAGAAGTCCATAGCTTGGATGTCTATCAGCCAGTGATGAGTGGTGGCTTCCATGGCAAAGGGTGGTGGTGGTCAATCCACTCTGAATCCTATTATGAAAGGAACTATTCAAGGTACTGAAACTGTTTTGCAATGGGTGACCTTGTTCTTTTCTTATTCCTTTTTTAAAAATTCTCTTTTGCTTCAAGTTTTGTGGATCAATTTTATCTCCTTTCCCTTATTCCTCTTCTTTCTGAAGAATATATATGCCATAGATCAGAATCTGGAAAGGTAATTTTATGGACCACAGCTCTCAGAATCCTTCACTCAGCACCTTGAATTCAGTGATCCAAATGGGCAAGCTCTGAAACAGATGTTTACAGGGCCCACTACTGATCTGTGCACTACCATATCTTCACTGTGTGTATAATCCATTTCTTGATTCTGGGGAAAAAAAGAGGAGCTCCTGCATATAGCAATGCAGAAGCCCACAGAGTTTTGGAGAAGGTACCCCAGGGTAACATTCCACCAGTGGTGATTCAGCACAGCTTAAGCCTGGTGATTTTTGTATAAATGTGTTAATGTTCCACAACAAGCTTTCATTTTTCACCCTATCATGACATGTTTTAAAAGGATGAAAAGAATACTATGTTCTTACCTAATGTTGTGGAACAACGGTTGTTGTTTGTTTGCAATGTGAAACACCAACACATTTGGTACTCAAGCAGGTGGCTATACTGGGGTGTCATGGCCACATTCTGGTTGCCTGGCAACTACCGTTCTTTGTACGCAGCAATATCCAAAGTTGAGATGAGTCCTCCATTGGTCCAACCCCAAATGCAAACCCTCAAGACCAGCCTAAGACATGAGGTGGCTTTCTGCTGAGGGAGATGGAAAACCTGTGAACCATGGTGACTGCATCTCTTCTCCACCCTCCAGCCTGTCTTGATACTGCACTGAGTAGTCAGTGAATAACAAGTCAAGGAATGGTTTATACACACAGCGAAGATACTGTAGCAGACAGATTATTATTATTATTATTATTATTATTATTATTAAACTTGATTTCTATAGCGCTGTAATTATACACAGTGCTGTACAAAGTCGGTAAAATTAGGAGTAAATAAAAGCCTGCCCAAGGCGTACATTCTAAGATAATAACAATTAAAAGAGGAATAGATAAAATTACCATATAGAAAGGAAAAACAGATTAAAAACATCAAATATCAAACAAATCACATCACATCAGATATTGTCAGACAGCCAGATAACAATCACAAATTCCCTGAGAACGCTTCCCTAAACAATATGGTTTTCAGCTCAGCTTTAAAGCTGGTTAGGGAAGTGATGAGCCGTGCATGCAGAGGAAGAAGGTTCCAGGAATGAGGGGCAGCTAGAGAGAAGGGACGGATCCGGGATGGGGCAGAGGAGATCCTGGGTTGAGAGAGGAGATTTTGGCTACCAGAGCGGAGAGTGCGAGTAGGGATGTAGGGAGAGAGAAGATCAGTTATATAAAGAGGGGCCAGTCCATGCAGGGCTTTAAAGGTGAGTAGCAAAAGTTGACAGATCAGCACTGGACTCTGTAAATATCTGTTTCAGAGGGGCTTTCTATACAGCCCTTTGGGACGTCCGGAGGACGTCCCATTTTAAAAAAGGGGCGTCTCTTATAGACGCCCCTGTGCCTAGTACAGACTCCGTCCGTACAAGATGGCGCCGGCCCTTCTACATGGCCGGCGCCATCTTTGCGTACTGGACGCACAGCGTCCAGATGTGTCGCGCCGCTTGTGACGTAGCGAGCGCGCCCCTGGCGCCTCGCTACGTCGCAAACGCGACTTGAAAAGAAGCTCCATTTTGGAGCTTCTTTTTTCGGTCCGCGCGGGAGTCGGGCCGTCTGAAGGCTCCGGCTCCCCCGCGGACCTACTGGCGGCGGCGGCAGACCGCCGCAAAGCGGCGGTCTGTACCCCGCCAGAGTTTGCCTATTTGGATCACTGAATTCAAGATGCTGGGTGAAGGATTCTGGGAGCTGTGGTCCATAAAATCACACTTCCGACCAATGGCTTATTGCGCATGCGCACCTGTCATCCTGCAGTACCACTCCCAGTAGCAGCCATTTCAGGGGCTCCGTACGTTGGTGGTGCCATGGGGCCTGGTAGTCCTGGTCCCACATAAAATAGGTCCCATGGCAGTAGTGGCGGCTGCGGCGGCGCTCTCTCCATCCCATGTTTGTACAGTATGGCGGCTAAATAGAAATTGTCTGCGAGTACTATGACCTGCTGGTACCACCATGTTAATCTCCTCTGTCACCACAGAGCCGTTGGAGGGGGGGTCACCTTCTCTCTGGTGCATCGGCAACTCCGACTGCTGCTTCCCAAAAACAAAGGAAGAAGAGGAGGAGCAAATCCATCACGGCGGCCACCGAAGGCCCGGGGAATACTGATGGGGGAAGACAAAAACCACCAGACAGGCACTCCTTAGAGTCTAGCTGCGCTGCAACCAACTGCCAGTGCTGGACTGTAATGTCATAGAGTAACAGTGTTACCAAATCACCCTCGTCAAAACTCCCTGAATGCAAGTCCCTGAATTTCTCCAGAAGTCCCTGAATGGGGGTGGGACAACTGGTCAGGGGTGAGACTTCTGGGTCAATGGGTAGGGGGTTCGGGGCAGAGGCAGGGTTTCTGGGGTGGGAGGTATGTTGGCCATTTTGGGGGGGCGGGAACTCCCATGTCGGCCATTTTTTTTGTGAGTGTGGATAAGCAAAATGTGTGTTGTTGAAAGGCACGAACACAAAGATAGAGTTGTGGAGTTTTGTTTGTTTGTTTTCGACAGGAGTTTCTAGTTTTCTTCCTCTGATACTTTTTGGGGTGTTTAAATATAGTTTGGTTTCCTTTGAGTGTGCAAATCTTATAGACAAAATAACGTTAGCATTTCTTTTGAGTTAAAATTTGTACTTGGTGGTGCTTAGAAAACACTACATCTCATTTCTTCTTCACATGGCTGACCAGCTCCAGAATCCCTTTGTTCTCTCTCTCCCTACGGAGCTTGATTTGCATAACACAGCAAGCTGTGAGAGAGACTGGGCCAGGCAGATCTTACTAGCATGGTAAAAAGGACTGCGTGTTCCATCATCCCCAGTGATAGTTTGCTGGCTACAGACCTTTTTACAGCCCAAGCCAAAAAAATAATAATAATAATCACAGATCTCACCTTCCAGTTAGTTGTTCATCTGTGTTTTGGGGGAATCTGAGGGACAGAACTCCCCTCTGCTTCTGTGCTTACATCTCTGTTTCATGTTTGGTTTTGCTTACACCGTGTAGCCCATCATCCTGAAACTAGCAGTAGGACCATGCTTCTGTTTTGATGTTTCTGCGTAAGATACAGGAGTTCAGTGAGGAAAAGGACTCCCCTCATCTTCCTCTGCTTTCTGAATTTCATGGTTTCTGCTAAATGCGGCTCAATACCAGAGTGCAGTCTATCTGAGTAAATTTCACTGTTCTGTTTGAAGAAGGGTAGGGAGATTCATTTCCATCTCTCTCTGTCTCCTACTGTGCTGTCTTTCACATGAAGGTAATTTCATCTCATAATTATTTTGTCTTGTGTGGTTGTGAGAGTGTAACCAGCTAAACATTCTGGCCTCTAAATTGCTTCTTCTGAAGGACTGTGCTTTAGCCCTCCCTTTTGAAATGCTAATTACCCTCTTTAAGCCAATTTCAAAAGGCTTTGTCTCTCTCACATGCTTTTCCTAAATCAGGTTGCTGGGGAGAAAACAATAATAAGAAGAAAAATAAGGTTTCTCTTGCTCTGTCTCTATGCATCCTTTCTCTGTTTGTTGCACCCAAAATATCATGTCCAGGGGTCTTCTTTCTTTTCCCCTCCTAGAGGTGGAATTTGAGGAAGATAGTTTTTCCATAGTTCCTTTGTTCTTTGTTTTTCTGGGGGGCTATGAATATGGGATTGAGTCACACCTTCTGGCTCAAATATCTCTGGCAGTGTCACAAAGACAAAGGGTTCTCTTCAAATGCTAATCAGATCTCTTTCAGTCACTCAGAAGGTACTGCAGGACTTGCTACCTGTACTTAGTGGTACTTAGAAGCACTAAGTTTTTTCCTTCTCCTCTGGATGGTCAACCCCCAGGATCTCTCTTATTGTACTGCATAGTCCATCATCCTAAAGAGAGTAGAATGGGAATATCCAGGATTAGTTCAGTGCCAATGTAATGTGGTGAGTCACTTTTCACTACTGGTTGCTTGATTGTTACTCTTTGTGGGAAAGGAAGGGAGGAAATAGATTGCTATGGACTCTGCTGGGGTCAGTTCTAACTAGAGTCTGTTCATTTGGCCCTAGCAGCACCCAATTTATTTTCTGCTCACTGGTTAAAACTACCTGTATGGCATCAAACCATCAAGCTTTCAGAAAACTTCTTTCTTTCTGCCGTCTTCCAGAAGGCAAAACTTTAATCAGTTCCTTTTGAAAGATATTGTGATTAATAAAAAAAGAAATCCAACATTGAATTCACTTCTGTGATTTGAACAGCAAGTGTGCTGAAATTATATTAGAGTCAATTTAGCTACTCCTAAGGATTTCAGAGAGAAAGGCCAGATTGCTAGGTAATTTAGTAAAGCAAATTTATCTTTCTTACTTTTGTCTTCCCACAGTGAGCATTAAATATAAATGCATTCATATATTTATCTGAGGAAATCAGTTATAATTCAGGAGCGAAATCTAACCTTAAGGCGGTAGTCCTTTATTGATTTTCACAAGTAAAATGTTTCTTTTCAAGGCTTGGGGGGTTCTTTGTGAGTTTGATTCACCTCTTCCCGCTTTTTGATTATGATAATAACTATCCTTCACCAACTTCAAGCCTAATATTGAAATTATCTGTCAATTTTTCTGGTCAGTTTTCTTATTAAAGCATGCCTGTGGTCCCTGGTACAATAATAATGGGGCCATAGGAAAGATTGTATTGCTCTTTCTCATTTTGGAAACAGAGCTCTGACTTTGGGAATAAAATCCAACCCAACCCTTGAATATCTTTTTCAAAGTCATTTCCTTCAGCACATTAGAACTGAGTGTCTGGAGAGGGGAACATGGGTATCGTGGGGATAGATCAAGGGAGAATCCAGTTCCAGAGCTCTCCTAATCCCTCACAACTTCCCCACCATTCACTGCTTCTCCAACATCATAAGGAAATATCTAAAGTGATGTCATCTCCAGTTTTGATTTCAACTGATTTTCAGCTGATTTTGGGATTTCTGGCATTTTGTTATGTAAGAGGCTTTGTGAAGAATTGTTTAGTGTTTGAGCCTTCTAGGGTGATAAATCAATCAGAATTTTTATTTTTAGGGGGTGTGGGGCTGTGGGAGCTATACTTTGGGCACACAAGATTACCTTTTCCTTCTCTTGATCTAGACCAATCCTTGGTTGATATAAAATATAGCCATTACATTACATTGCTTGTAATGAGATGGAAGTGGCGGGAGTGTGAAATTTATTTAACCATATTACCCGGGGGGGGGGGGGGGGAGCAATTAAAATTCCATATTAAGAGATAGGTTGTGGAATCTTGTTGGGGTGTTGCATCTTCGTAAGTGGACTTACATTTGTGGGAATTAGAATTGCACAGTTGTTCAACATCAGTATCCAGTATCCATAACTGGTGCTATATTACTATATAGCAGAGCCAGTGAAGTGCCTGATGCACATTGATGCACAATCAGGCCAATGCCAATGAACATCTTCAAAATTCAGTAACTGGGTTTCTTGGTGCCTCTGCTGTGTGTCTAGGTATACACAAAGTTACATTTTGGAAAAGGTCATATAAGATTGTGATGAATCCTTTTATTTGCCGGCACTGCCCAGATCCTGTGAGATTTACTAGAGTCAAACAGAAGTTGTACTAAAATACATTCATCCTGCCTGAAACATTGGTGTGCTGTAATGGTTTGAGCATTGGACTATGACTCTGGAGACTAGTGTTCAAACTCCTGCTCACTGGGTGATCTTAGACAAGTCAAACTCTCTCAGCCTCAGAAAACCCCATGGTAGGTTTGCTTTAAGGTTGCCATTAAGTTGGAAATAACTTGAAGGCATACAACAACAACTTTGGGATGCTTTGATTGTGAGTTGCCGCATGGCAGGGGGCTGGACTGGATGGCCCTTGAGGTCTCTTCCAATTCTATGGTTCTATTATTCTAACCAGTGTTGACAGTGTGTGAGGTACCCTCTGGGTCCTGATGGCCAGGGATAATGGGAGGTTCAGCAATATTTGGAAGTGGACCAGAATTCTTCCATGCCAATTTAGTGCACGCATAGTTATGTTTCCATGCTTGCTCTGTCTGAAGGAGAAGGACTGAGAAAGAGAGGAGGAAGAAAGAAGAAGAGGAGGAATTAGATCGATGAGGAAGCTTCTAGTTACTTTTTTTTCTTTTTTGGAAATTTATTGGTGGGAGGGCCCCTTTTGCAGCAGCCCAACAGGGATTTTCTCCTCCCCAACATGTGCCTTCTTAATTTGCCAAATGGGATGGCAAAGCATACATCTTAACTTTTTTTTCAAGCATAACAGTTGTGGGTGATATGGGTCCTTTGCGATATTAAAAAAAACTTCAAAGCAATTCTGGCTTAGATCTGCTTGAAGCATGTTTGAGAGTAGACTGTAAACATGAACAAAGAGAAATGCCTGCTGTTGACTAATGAATCAAGCATGCTTTTCATTAGCCTTCTCCTTCAGCGCATGTGTAACCCACCCTACCTTTCCATGGAGGGCAGGAACTAATTGGGCCTGTGGCATTGTGTGGGAGAACAACCTCAGAGAGAAGCCTAATCCTGTGCGTTTGCCTGATGCTGTCTTTGCTTCCTTTCCAACTTTTTATCAGAACATATTTAGTTCAAAGAGCTCCTCCAGATGCTTACACACCCAGAGGACTAATTCAAATATCCAGAGAACTGGCTTTGCAGGAACTGATTTAAACAACACATTTAATGGTTTGCAGTAGCCGTTGAACAACACATAAATACACACACAATAGGGAACAGTTTGGTTTGCAGTTACAGTCTATCCTTGTTTATACTAACAGACTGGGCTGTTTTAATGATCATTGACAAAGAGCATACTGTAGAAATATATATCTTACAATAAACTATTTGATTATAAGTGTGTTGTAGTGAACTTGAAATCAGCAGGATGAGTAAAGCTACTGCTTCCCTCATCCAGTCAGAAATGTAATTTCATTTTCATGTTTATGTTACTTTAAAGAAGAAGAAAATTTCTTAATTTGATTCCTTTAGTACAAGGTTCAAGAAAATGTGGCCTTGAGAGGTTGTTGGATTGCAGCTCCCAGTAGTCATAGCCTAGCATAACTAATGCTAGAATGCTATCAGTCCTACAACTTATGGAAGGCCACATTTGGTCATGCTTTCCTTGGAGGTATGGTCTCACCTTTTCCAGTGCTGAAGCAAATATCTGTTTTGATCTTCTCCCTAAAGAGAACAAACAGCAATAGAAGGAATTAAGAATATAAAATGACTACTATTCCCTTTCAGTTTTCATAAACTTGTATTAATAGTATGTTATTGGGACCAACTGCCTCTCTGGTGAAAAACATGATACAGCTAGGGATAGAAACAATATTTGAAAATATTTTTAAAAAATGATTTAAAAATATTTTTCAACTGTTGAGAAATCCTAATGAGAAGAATCGTGGACTTTACTGATCATACCAAAATTTCATAAGTTTCAAGATGGTGGTGCATTGCTTGGGAAAAGCTTAGAAGAAAAATGTAACATAGCTCACTGTTGCGGTGAAGATATCATTCTGTTGTTGTTGGGTGGATTTGTGAAGTTATTGGAGAAAGCCCAAAATGTGACTGTGTAGAGCATTCAGATAAAACATGAGGCACCCTAATTTAGGAGAGCCAGAAACCACAATGCCAATTATGATGGCATTTATTTCTCGCTTGCTGTTAGATTAATAGATTAGATAAATAGATTGGAGCTAATCCATCTGCTCACAATTTATTTCTTTGCAATGAGATACTCTTGCAGATTTTATGAGATCACTCTGACTAATTTTATTAGTATACTTTTCATATTATATTTTAATCACTTTTCGTTTTATGTTGGTTCTGTAGGAAAATGGACATACACTGACTAAACAGAGAGCTAAAACGATTTCATGAGGAATTCATATCTTTCTTGTTTCAAAGAAATACAATTAGTTGCAGATGGTAATTTCATTTTGATCTGATTAAAATGTGATAGCATGGGGTAGTCACAAATGAATAGGGTAAAGAATAATACAGTTCCTCTAATCTTCAAATATGTCTGGCATGTAAGGCTGCTTGAAAACTTCAGTTACTACATTCCAATGATGACATTCCCTTTGGACCACCATTACTATGAGGTTGGAGATAGGTCCCCCCCCCCCCCCAGAGAAGTGAATATTATATACAACATGTTATATACACTCATTTTTCTGTTTCTTATTTTTCCTCAGGCAACAAGTACTGCTGGTTGTGTAGTGATTTAGAAGCCTGTAAAAACCATTTGAACACAGCCAACAACTAGGCCTTAAAGGCTATGGGCAACATGGTCAATCTGTTGTGTAACCTGCAACTCAAATCATTTGAAAAAAATGATTACTGTTACTGCTTCCAGTTTGAGTAATTCCCTGATCCTATAAAGTACAAAGAATACATCTGTTTTGTGCTTACTTTAATCTACAGAGCAAGTTGTTCTTTTAATATAATCAGTACTTCTGTTTCCTGTTGTTCCCTTGAACACCTTATTATGCTTATTGTTTCTCAAGATTAAGGGACAATGGCCATGGGATGAGGTGAAGGACAAACAATGTACTGTACAGTTGCACCTCCATTTTTGCGGGGATCTGTTCTGGACACACACACCGTGAAAATTGAAGATCATCGATATTGGAGTTCCTATTGAGTCCTATGGCGGCACACTCCTGCACACTCTGCTGCACATATGCCTTAGGTGCATGCCCCATTCTGTCACCCTCCATTTGTCCCTCGCATATTTCTGAGGGACAGAGACTCCAAATCTGCGAAAATGGAGGGGCGGCTGTATTATAAAATAAAATGTGGTTTTTAATAGATCAGAGAGTGACTATAAAGCCTGTTTCTAAAACTCAACACATCGAAATCACTTGTAAATCAATTTAGAGTATGTTCAGTTATGGTTTATATACAGTGCTATCTGTGATAAATCCTTTTCATTTACTTTCAAGTTTTCCATCTGATGTTAAACATGTCACTTAAAATATGCCCCAGTGTCCTAGGCAGAGTGCCAGCTCTCAGCAGCTCTGCAAGTATCTGCTCAGTGAGAAACATTTGCTAGAGCTACATGTCGGATGGTATGCCCACACTTCATTGGATGCAGGCAGAAAACAAAACAGAGCTGCAAATAGTTGGCGTTGAGCTAGAGTCAGATTAATTAACCAAATCCAGATCTGTAAAGGGTGTCTTCATGAGACGCTGGTCATAAACATAGGCCACTGGTGTGTAATAACCAACTGGGCAGGGCCAAACTAGCTCTAGGTTTGATCTGCACTGCAGAAATAGTACTGTGGAATTCTGGGGTTTGCAGTTTTGTGAGATATTTAGCCTTTCCTCTGAGGGAGGTCTGGTGCCAGCACAAACTGCAAATCCCAGGATTCCATTGGATGGAGGCATGGCAGTTAAAGCAGTGTCAAACTGCATTATTTTTGCAGGGCAGATTAGACCCAAATCAACCTGATTTGTAGCTCTGCAACCCTTAACTCCATAAGTACATCAAATTATTATTGAAGAACAGGTTAAAAAGGTGGGCCAAGAAAGCTAATACCAGGATCAAACGTTCTACTACTGGGCCACACAGAATAATCAGCAATGCCTGCAATGAAAGTTAGGGGTAGTTGGCAAGAGTCAGAACTGGAAAGAGAAAGAGAGAAGGGCTTGACTGGCACTAACATGAAAACTCTTTTGAACTCTTTTCAAATGAATAGTGTGTGTGTGTGTGTGTGTGTGTGTGTGTGTGTGTGTGTATACATATGTGTGTTTAATGGCCACCTTCCAGAAGAATAAGGCCAAAGACAGCATATAAATGTGTATTTAGGTGAGCAAAATGTGCAAGCATATTCCCAGGCTAGCATCTTTAATGTTGTTGCTGTTAAGCTTGATTAATAAATGGCTTGGGCCCAGGATTCCTGAAGGACCGTCTCTCCCCGTACATTCCGCCTCGCACCCTCAGAACGTCTGGGCAGCATTTACTGAAAGTACCTGGGGCTAGATTATCCTCCACCACACGGAGGACATTTTCCACGGCTGCCCCAGTCCTTTGGAATACGCTGCCCACTGAGCTCCGCTCCACTACCACCCTGGCCCAATTCAGGAAGGACCTGAAAACCTTCCTGTTCCAACAGGCATTCCCCGATTAAAATCCTGTGGGCCTCCCTCCTCTTTTGTGGCCAAGAGGTTGGGCTATGGGGCTTTTTTGCCTGTTATTTTTATTGTTTGAATGGAGGGCTGATGTAATTGTATTTTTAATGTATTTTTTGTATTTTAATGCTTCATGTAGTGCTGTTTTTACCTTGTTGTAAGCCGCCCTGATCGCAGGAAGGACCGGGATATAAATAAAAACTTTATTTATTATTTATTATTAATAAAGAAGTTGCAGTGAATTAATCCAAAGGAAGCTCATGTAGTTTAGAGAATATACAACCTCAGATCAGCCTTAAGAAGACTGCTGGCACATAAATGAGTATTTCTGGATATTTTTCCTTTTAAATTATCCATTAGAAAATGTGGTTGTAATTATGTCAGCAGATCATTATTATACATTCAAAATATATTGGCACACTTCTGCATACCATATTTTCTCTGGAGAACATGATCCCATTATTTCACTTAGACACTGGGCTTAAATAAATACTGTGGAAACATGATACTGAAATGTAATCCATTTATTACATATTGAACTATGTTACTCTTATGAATGGATGGATAGCTAGTTAGCTTGACAGACAGACAGACAGACAGACAGACAGACAGATGGAGGCCAGTGAAGCACCAGAATCCTGTATGAACTTTCTGGCCATTGTTAGTGGAGAAAACTGTATGCTAGTGGAGTTCTGTTGATTTTTCTAGTTGAACAAGTGGTGGCTTACTTGTTCTTATGGTCCTGCTTGTGCTATTACTGGTACAACAGATTGTGCTCTAAAAATTGCACTATAAGTGCAACAGATTCTTTCCCTGTGCATAGTTTGAAATTAGGTATCCAGGAGCATTTTATGCTTAGTGCTAGTGAAATGACACCATTAGAAACTAACAAAGATAGACAGACTCCCTCCCCCAAATATCTGTGAAAACCTTTTAAGGAAATCTTTAAAGTGTTTGGTTTTTGGAAGCACTGGCAATGTGAATCAGGCTGCAACTTTATACCCATTTACCTATGAGTAAACCTAGTAAACAAAGTGGACTTTATTTCTTAGAAGATATAGACAAGAGTGCACTATAAGTGCACCCAAATCCTTCTAAGTCAGCTTGACTAGATGCTCATTTCCTGTCCTATATCAAACCTTCTTAGTTATAATAAGACTATGGCTGCTTACATCAGCCTAATTTTCTTTTGAAATCATTCCAGACATTTAAGTGCTAGTTCTCCTGATTACCTTTTAAAAATAAGAGGATCTAGAAAAAGATAAATCTTTGCCTCTCATTCTTATAGTGACTCATACTTTTGACAGCCTTAAAATTTTTGTCAACTTTCATCTTGGGATAAAGTGTTAGGGACCTTATAGTACTTTGCATATCTGTAAGGAACTTGACCTATCCACATGCTCTTAATAAAATCCTTGGTTAACTTAAAGTGAAGTTAAAGTAAATGTGAATGCCTGACCTTTGATGAATCCATTTTACAAGGCAATATTAAAACTGCCTTTGATCGTAACAGACTGGTCCTCCTTTGCATACTATATACTTGCTCTCATCTTCTTCAAGTGATCAGGAGTCAGATATCCTTTTAAATATAATTTTTGTCATTTTTTAAAAAAAAACTAGCTGAATTGAAAACATCTGGACAAATAAATCATGGAATCATAAGAGTTAGAAGAGACCACAAGTGCTATCTTGTCCAACCCCCTGCCATGTAGGAACTCACAATCAAAGCACCCCCAACAGATGGCCATCCAGCCTCTGTTTAAAAATCTCAAAGGAAGGAGACTCCACTACACTCCGAGGAAGTGTGTTCCACTGTCAAACAGCCCTTATTGTCAGGAAGTTCTTCCAAATGTTTAGATGGAAACTCTTTTCCTGTAGCTTGCATCTGTTGTTCCTTGCCCTGGTCCCTGGTAACATTGAAACCAAGCCTGTTCCCTCTTTGATATGACATCCTTTCAAATATTTAAACATGGCTATCATGTCCCCTCTTCTTTTCATCAGGCTAAACATTCCCAGCTCCCTAAGCCACTCCTTATAGGGCCTGGCTTCCAGACCTTTCACCATTTTGGTCACCTTCCTCTGGACATGTTCCAGCTTGATAACATCCTTCTTGAACTGAGGTGTCCAGAACTGGAAGCAGTATTCTAGGTGAGGCCTGACCAAAGCAGAATAAAGTGGTACTATCACTTCCCTTGATCTAGACTACTGTTGAGGCAACCAAGAATCGTGTTGGCTTTCTTGGCTGCCACACCACACTATTGACTCCTGTTCAGCTTGTGGTCTACTAAGACTCCTAGATTCCTTTCACATGAACTGTTGGGTAGCCAGGTGTGGGCGGGGCTGGCGCGGCTGGTTGCATGATGGGAAAACAAGCCGACGATCCACCACGTGGGAAACAAACTTTCTAGAACACAGGTGATTTGCAGCAACACTAACGCCTTTATTGGCAACAAGTAAGGCAACAAAATAAAGAGTCAAAATAAACTGAGCCTTAAGTTGCTTCACCCTTAGGCTGTAGACCTCTGGCCTTCACAGGTCTCCTCGTCAAATCCGGCTGAAGGCTCCTCACACCGCTTGCCTCCGGAATGCTTTTCCAACGCTTCCCTGTCCGCTTTCTCCCAGCTTTGAGGTTGGGGCCCTTGCTCCCAAGTCCCTCCTTTAGCGTCCCACCATTCCCCTTCCAAACTATTGGGGTCCTGCTGTCGCCACTCGCCTTCTCCGGGGAGCCTGAAGTCCCCCTCCAACCGAGGGTCTACCAACCTCACAACCTCGTGGGGTCCAGGTCTCCTGGGGCTCGCTCTCCCCACCAGCGATACTGGCCTTCCCACTCTCTGGGGACTATAAGTTATCTTTCCCTCTCTCAACTCGACCGCCTCTCCGCGCCCACCTCTTCCGCGTCTTCTCCCTCTCCCCACGCAGACTCTCTCCTCTTCCTTTATACTCTCTTGGTGCCCCGCCCCCTCTGCCTTTGCCCCCTCCCCCAGGGTATCTTGCCTTATTTCTTCCACCTGGTCCTCCTCAGCCCTCCTAACTCTCTCACTCTCTACCTCCACCTTGCTACACCAGGTGCCTCCCATCCTATATCTGTGCATTTCATTTTTTTTTCTGTCTAGGTATAGGACCTTCTGCCTAGGTATAGGACATTACATTTCACCTTATTGAAATTCATCTTGTTAGCTTTATCCCAGCCCTCTAGTCGGTCAAAGTCATTTTGAATTTTAACCCTGTCCTCTGGGGTATTAGCAACCCCTCCAAGTTTGGTATCATCTGCAAATTTAATCAGCATGCTTTCTATTCCTTCCTCCAAGTTATTGATAAAGATGTTGACTAGCACAGGGCCGAGTACAGATCCCTGCGGCACTTCACTAGTCAACTCTCTCCAGGATGAAGAGAAACCATTTAAAGTTTTCTTTAAAAACATCACATTTTACCAAATTTTCACTTTAAGCATTTGCAACAATGGATATATAAATACATTTAGGCTGTGCATATAATGCTATAATTTAAAAGTATAATTTTAATCGTACTAGTTGTTTATGTCACAACTATTATCATTACATTCAGTGATATATGAGAATTACAATTTTTGAGTAACATTGGAACAAAAAACATTACTAAGGATTCTGTATGGTGTGGTATAGCAGGAAGTCAATGTGGTGTGACACCATAAGTTACCACACCGGGCGACACCAACCCTAGTGACACCATTTAGCTGATGTGGCACTATAACTGGACTACTGTGCATTTGTTGAAGCAACAATATTTTGACTATGGATAGTTCAGCCCTATAGAAAGACACAGGTATGGATCTGACATCAGACACAATGAATTGCATGAAAAGCTCTTGGCTTGGTAATGAAGACATAAGAAGGTTGCATTTCAAAAGAAGCATAGCAAGTGAGGACAATCTGTATCCCTTTTTCAGTGTACACGTTTTTGCTAAAAGTTACTTTTTAGAGGCGTTTTGAGCATGTTTTCCACATTTTCTGCTATTTTCTTATCGATGTTAAGAGTTTGGGTTTTTTTGTTGTTGCTTAAATGAAGAAGGAAAATAGCACAACAAATAGTGGTAAGCTTTGACACAGATTCTAGATTCACTGTATGCCAACTAACTCCAACAAATGGACATTGGATGGCAGGAAATAGAAAAGAAGAACCTGTTTTTGTAATTGAGATGTTATACTGCTTAGTTATTGTCACATATTAACCAAGAGTATGTTTATATTTTAATTCAGGATTGTGGCTCATTAATACATCCTGAAGAATCCTGTGGTTTGCAGCCTCTCTCTGCTGACTATTTGTCAACCATTTCACAGCCACAGTTAAAAGCATGTGATGCAGGGGACACAAAAGGTTTGTTCCTGATATATTTTCTATTTGTTCAGAAATAAATTCATACTCCCATTGGAATGGATTATCTTTTAAATCTCTCACTGGAAGCCAAAAAAGAGAGAAGCTGAGGGATCCCAAGTTGAACATAAATTTAAAGAAATGCTTACAACTTGCTGCTGGGGATATTTAAAGGAAAGTTCACATATGCCTTGACTATCCAACAGCTGATGACTCTTTAAGAAATGAATGAAGGGTGCTTGTTATGAAAAAGTGGATCCGAATCTTAGGACTTTATCACACAAGGCTAAAAAGCAGAATTTTAACAAAAGGAAAACAGTTTTGGCTGGTACTTATCACAGGACAGCTCTGTTCTGCTGCCACAACAAACTACAATTCCCAGAATCCCATAGCATTGAGTTATGGCAGTTAAAGTGATGTCAAACTGGATTATTTCCACAGTGTGGATGCAACTTTAGTGAGAGTACATGCCTATATGCATAAGCAGATGTTTAGTTATTCATACCTGCTATAAGGTGATATCAATATATTGTATGTAAGAAGTTGGTAGCTGTTAGACTCTAGGGGTTTCATTCATCCCCAGGAAAACGTGGACACTGCATCCTTGTCAAAACTCTGGCTCAAAAATATGTTGCTCCCCACATTCCCCTAATGCCCTAAATGGTATGTGCCTCCCTGAATCATTTTAGACCCAAAAAAGGCCTTTAAAACCTTCCTGTTATTTAAAAGGCCTTGCTTAGCTATAAAATAAGGTTTAAGAGTGACTTACAGTGTGTTTGAGAACATTTTGGGGCAAATGGTTTAACCCCAGGGGGGTCTGAGTGTCACAAAAATGTCCCCAAGGAGTTTATCACACAGGAGGCAAAGCACCCAAATCCCATGGATAAACGAGGTTTAAATCCTGTGTATATCTCACAAGAGCAGGATTGTTTTCAGACATACTGGGGCACTTTGGCATTAAATTGACATTAACCCGTGCAAAAGCAGCAAACTTGTTTTGTTTTTTAACTTTGAGATTTTCCTAAAGTTAAAAAGCGGTGCAATTTTGCTGCTTTTTGTATGGGTTAATGTCGGGTTAATGCCAAAGTCGTGCGCCGTCATCTGAAAACAATCCTGCTCTTGTGGGATATTAATGGATTTAAACCCCATTTATCCCCAGGATTTGGGCACTTTCCTCCTGTGTGATAAACTCCTAAGGGTCCCATGTAATCTGCAGGCTGTTATTTGCCCACCCTTCTACAGGTCATATTTGATCATTCACAAATTCAAATCAGATCATCAATTCTTGCTGCTCCCAAATGATAAGTATTGATTGATTGATTGATTGCATTTATACCCTGCTCTCAGAGTGGCTTAGAGCTAATTAATTAGACAGTTCCCTGTCTTTAGGCTAAAAATCTAAAAAGACATGACACAAAAGGAGAAGGGAATGGCAACGGGGAAGGAGATCAAGTCCAGAGGTTCTTCTCTCTCTTGGAGACCGGATGATGGCAGATGCAATGGAGAGAAGGCTCTCCTGCTTGTCTGGCTAAGAGCTGTTCTGTCATGTTCATTTTCTCCACAGGATACATTATCCTTGATTATCCAACTTTTTTTTCACTATTTGGGCAGAGTGAAGGAAAATTCCTTTTTGCTGAACACTATGTATGTTTATCTACATATATACATCTCTTCCTGGCTTAGTGGAAGAAGATGTCTTCCTAGATATCCCTTCTCCGAGGGTGGCTGGTGAACCAATCCATACCCATAGGGGTGGCAAATCTATTCAGCTTTTGCTTTTTTGGTTTGTTTGTTTGTTTGTTTTGCTATTCCCCCGGAGCTACTCTGAGTCAAATGGGACCTCTCACAGTAGTGAACTTTTTCCAGGAAAGTGTACAGCACAAAGAGAGCTCCTGTGCAACTTGGACCAGCAATGGAAGGAGTTTTTGTACCACTACTTGCCTTGCATTCTTCCTAACAAGAAAAAAACCTAAGTGGGATGTATCCAAAGTCCAAATAAAAATGAATGCATGATGATAATTTGTTTCCTAGGACAATGGATTGTGCCTTGTCTTAGTTGTTCTGACAACCGAACTTGTGACTGGAGACAAATAACATGGCAGCCATACAACTGTCAATATCCTGTCCTCAGCAAACTGGAACTGCAACAATGTGTGGAAAGCAAAAAGGTATATGTAAGTCATAAATGTGGAATAGGAACACTTTATTAAAAAATCAAATTATCTTTTCACTGAAAGCATTGTCTTATATATATAGATGGATACATACTAATATATATATATATATATATATATATATATATATAATATTATATTATATTATATTATATTATATTATATTATAATGGAAATACTGAAATTATTCCCATTTAACTGTGAGCTTATCCAAAAAAGAAAAAAAGTCCCTGGGAGTATTGAAACTTTCCAGTTCTTTTTGTAATTCAAGTTTTTCACCCCTCCTGCCCAGCCACCCTTATGTTCTTCCTTCTCACCCTTCCACTGATCATGTTTCATGTGTAGATTCAAGCAACATTTAAGAAACTGACTTTTACCGATTTCCACTGAGCCCTTTTTAATTATTATTCAGGTGTTATAGTAAAAAAAAGTGCTTTAGCATTAGTTAACCATTATTGCTAGCACTCCTCTTTTTATCACATTATCTCTGTTGAATCCGGATCTTGAAAAAAATTGCTATGTTTCTTTGTGATGGTCATCATATAGGTAGTTCTGACATAACACAGACAGCCATGGAGAGGAATGGTTCATTTTAAGCAATAATGGATTGATTTAAACTGTGGTGGAGAATCAGAATGACAGCTCCTTGATAATGCAGTGAGTTCTCTTGGAATGCTTTCACCTGAATCATAGAGATCTCCAAAATAAATCAGTTTATACGGGAGCAAACCTGGGACTTTCAGCAATTTTTTTCTTGTGTGGAGATGCTCTATAGCACTACAATTTTTAATAGGTTTCATTCAAAAGCCTTCAGGCACCAAATAAAATTAACCCAGGTAGCACCTCCGTGTTGGATGACTGACTTCAGTTGAACCAGCACTATGTTTTATCATTCAGGATGGACACCCTTTGCATGCACACTGTTTCTTTTGCCTGATACCTAATGCATGGCATTGCCTCTACCTACTAATCTTTTTTCACATCCCTGTGTAGGTCTCAGACGGGGACCTCACTAGACTGACTTTTCTAATAGTGAAGATTCTGTTATGCTTGGAAATGCAGTGTCGTCTTAATAAGCATGGTGTGACTGTCTAACATTTGAAAGCAATCTGTGGCTCAGGGACAAATGTCTGGTGGTACAAGTTTCCAGATGTAAGTAAGAAAAGCACTACAGATTTTTCTAAATGTTATCCAAATTAAGAAAGCATACATTGAAATAAATATATCCAGCAAGTCCATTGAGTTAATGAAGCTAGAATTCTGTTGATGCCCTATGCCAGTGTTAGCAGCAGAAGGAAATGGCTGTGGACACAGCAGTTGTGAAGTAAGGAAGGCATGGCAGAAACGGGCTGCTCAGAACTAGAAGATTTTGTGTGTCTTCCTTCACCACCACTGCAAGGCCATGAAATACTGCAAATACTGGCATAGCGAGCCAACAGGATTCTGGCCTATGTAGGTATATATATTATATATGGATGTGTGTATTTTCTAGGATTGCCAGAATAAATACTAGAGATGGCTTCTGTACAACACAGTGTCTATGTAGAAGAGGGAATGCCAACAATTGTTTTTTTGTTACATGATCATTTGGCAAGCAACACCTGTTGAATTTCTACACAACCACTTCCACACAACCATTAAGGTTACAAAGGTCCTCTCCAGTTTTCAGTCTAGAAGCCCTGGTTCTTTTATGTCTTCTATAAATGAGAGATGGTTGCATAGTGGAACCATGAGAAATGCTTGGGATAACAGAAAGAGTGAAGCTATAATGAACCAATTTAGCCTAGGCATTTCAACCATCTCAAAATATCTGACATAGTTAAAGCTATAATAGCAAATACAGTGGTGCCTCGGGTTACGAAATTAATTCGTTCCCCGGCCGCTTTCGTAACCCGAAAAGCCTTCGTAAGCCGAATTGCCATAGGCGCTAATGGGGAAAAGCCGCGATTCCGTGCGAAAAAGCCGAAAAAAGCACCAAAAGTTTTTTCGTAACCCGAAAAAACATTCGTAACCCGAAACAATAATTCCCTATGGGATTTTTTCGTATCCCGAAAATTTCGTAACCTGGGTATTTCGTATCCTGAGGTACCACTGTACTTTCTCTTAAGGTAAGAAGGAATATATTGCTGCCTGGGAAAGCCATGCTTGAAGTCATTGCTGCATTTATTGGGACACCATATAGATATGGCTACTGATGAGCACAGGTTCTTTGGGAGCCCATAATGTAGCCGGGGTGGACTGTTAGCTCACTGTTGCATCATTTCCCACTAATAGTTGTAATTGCCTTTATCTGAACCGCTTTTTCACTTTTTGTGCATGTGATCTTGCGCTTGAGTTATTTCTGTCAGCACTAACTCAGGACCACCTGTGGTGAGAGTATAGACACAGATTGGCTGAGACATGAAAAGGGGTTATAAATTCCCTACAGCATTTTATAACAGAACCTATGTAGATTAATGGGGTGTTAGCAAAGTTAATCAGTCATTTGCAGAGAATGAAAGAGATTTATGCTTGAGAAGGTGGGTTTGGGGTTGTTTCTTTTTTCCTTCTTACTCATTTTGTTTCATATTATGTGTCAGAATTTGTCTTTGAACTCCTTATTAATGCAGACTGTACGAAGGCTATATTACATCTGTTAGACTGCATCCACTTGGGAACTGGCATGGATTTTACAGGATTGGGGTAGGGGGATGAAATCCAAATAGAAAGTGCTTGAATTTGTTTTACATCTGTGTGACAAAAACTCATATAACTTTATGGTTAATTAATTTTTACCATGGTAGTTTTATGATCTGCTGGAGCATACCACTTTAATTAAGCTACATGGCAACTTCTCAGGGGGGGAAAGCTAAAAAGGAGTAGCTCATGAATAATAAGAAGTTACTCAAATAACCAGGTATACATAATTGCATAATTAAATTGTAAATGAAAGGAGATGGAGCCTATATTTTATTCATCTCTCTAAAAAGCAATTTAAATTTGAATGTTGTAATAAAAATCCTCTCAGCAATATATGATTAAGAGTAGGAAATATAAAAAGGCAATATTTGCTAAAGTACTTGAACTCCACCTGCTAAAATAGGGACTTCTCTCTATATATATTTCTAAGTGAGGATTTTGGTGTTAAAAGTCAAGTGTCTTGACAAAATCTTATTCATAATGATACCCAGTGAAATAAATGAAGTTTTTTGTAATGGTATTTCCATTTATGATTTGTTCCTAAGTATGGCACTCCTCTTCCATGATAGTAGGATTGTATGCTCCTGTAAGCTGAGAGGTTATGCTGCTGGGAGCATTGCTGCTGGGAGCATTGCTGCTGGTAGATGAGGCAGGCTTTTGCTGAGGAGTCAGACAAAATGTGCCAGACAGCTACTGGGCAGCAGCAGAGTGACATGTGTGTGACACTGGTGGAGGATTTCTCAGAGACAATGTGCAGTGGTACCATAGCTAACACTGGTTAGTACTGCATAGAAGAAAGTAATGGCATACCACTCCTGAAGCTTTCTACCTTTAATGAGACAATCCAAAATGAAACAAGCGATAGTGCCAGAAGATGACACTCTCAAACTGGGTGGCACTCAAGAGCTATGGGGGAAGAGCTGAGGACAAGTATGAGTAGCACTGTGTCTAATGATGCAATGACTCAAACCGAAAGGATGTTCAGCTGTTGACATGCTCACAGGTGAAAGGAAAGTTTGAAGCTGCATAACACATATTATAGGAATATGGAATATGAGAAGCTAGGCATTATAAAACAAGAAAGGGAACATATAAGCATTGCAAGAGTGAACTAAAGTGGACAAGAATGGAAAGAATGCAAAAAAGAAACTCTCTGTAGCCAAAAGGAAAGAAAAGTCCCACCGGATGGCAGATAAAATTCTTCAAGCAGTTAAGGATAGACAAGTGACAGAAGTAAAAGGGGACAGAAATAAGGTCAGCAGCGTAAGCACAGCAACAAAAAGAACTACTATAACAATCAATGCAGAGAAATAGAAGATAACTACAAAAAAAGTAGAACGAGAGACCTTTTTCACAAGGCCCAAGAAATCAAAGGGCATTTTAAACCAAGACTGAGAATACTTTATGATGAGCAGGGAAATACACTGAATGATCAAGAAGAAATAAAAAGCCGATGGAGACAACATGCTGCGGACCTATATAAAAGAGATCAAAGGATGACAGATTTATTCAAGGAAGAAGCATTTGAATATGAATATACTGTACAGTTTTAGAAAGTGTAGGGGAAACAGCTAAAGCACTTGGCAACAATAAATCACCAGGAGCAGATGGCATAATAATAGAGCTGTTTCAAGCTACGGAGACAGAACCCACTCAAACTCTAACTAAAATCTATCAACAAATATGGAAACAAAAGAATGGCTCACAAATTGGAAACACTTAATATACAACCCAGTACCCAAAACGGGAGACATGAAGGACTGCAGCAACCACCAGACGATTAGTTAATTTGCCATGAAAGCAAAGAGGTGTTCAAAATTCTACCAAAAACTCTTTCATCATATATGGAGCGAGAAATGTCAGATCATGTTGGGTTCAGAAAAGGAAGGCTGGATCTACACTGCAAAAATAATCCACTTTGACACGACTCTGAATGCCAAGGCTCCATCCTATGGAATCCTGGGACTTGAAGTTTGCTGTGGCACCAGAGCTCTCAAATAGTGATGGCTAAATTTTTCACAAAACAACAATTCCCAGAAAGTGGTGTCAAACTGGATTATTTCTGCAGTGTGGATGCATCTGAACAGACCTAAACATACTATACATTAGATAATAGAAGATACCAAAGAATTTCAGAAGAAAATCAGCCTGTGGTTTATAGATTATAGCAAACCCTTTGATTGTGTAGATCATGAAAATTTTTTTTTACTTCAATTGTTTTAACTTACCTTGGCTGGCTTTCTATATTGCTGTTATAAATTCGTAACCTAGACTGCATCTGCACTGCAGGATTAGCGCAGTTTGACACTGCTTTAACTGCCATGGCTCAATGCTGTGGAATTCTGGAATTTATAGTTTTCTGAGACTATGAATCTCACTGAGATCTGGTGCCACAACAAATTACAAATTGCAGGATTCCACAGGATAGAGCCATGGCAGTTATGGTCACCTAAGAGTCTTAACACTTTAAAAACAAACTTGGCAGGCCAAAGGAGAGAAGTGCATTTATCTTTCTGTCTCCACATGGCATTGAAGCACTTGCATTCTCTTCAAGTCATAGAAATGTGGGAGAGGGTCATAAAAAATGTCTTAAAAGTGCCCCTTTTGCCAAGCTGGAAAAATCCATTTGGCACAAGGGACATTTTTACCACCCTCTCCCATGCTTTTACAACTGGAAGAGAACACAAGTTCTTCAACATGATGTGGAGATAGAATGATAAACACACTTCTCTCTGTTTGCCTGCTGGGTTTGTTTTTAATGCAATAAGGCTCTAAAGTAGTGTCAAACTTCATTAATTCTTCAATGTGGCAGCAGGTCCATCACTGTTCCATATCCAGTAAGGCTACTCAAATGCCCCTAGCCCACTTTAATAGCCAGCAGCAGCAGCAGACAATAGAGGTCTGTTCAGCCGCCAATAAGGGCACAAGGACAATTTCATTTTCAGCAAGCAAGGCTGCAACAATCAGAAGCAGAAACCCACAGTTCTTCACAGTTCCTTGTCGTAGCCTTGCTCACTAGTGGTAGCAAGCTGGAAATATCCTCCTCCTTTTGCCCCCAATGGCAGCGGAAAAGATCTCCTTTGCTTGATGTAGATGTTAGCTGTTAAGGTGGGCGTGCAGGGTGTGTGAGTGGTTCAGGAGTAGTTACTTAGGGATGGAAGAGATCGGCATCACCTAAAATGCCATGGTACTGCGGCAAGCACATACTGCAGCCCCAATCTGCCAGGAAGCCAGCCCAAATAGGAGCGGAAAAGATACATTCCTATTTGGGCCGGGTTTAAGACGCCCTGCCACAGCTCCGAGGTGGCTTCCGGGTATGTGGCATCTGAACGACATGCTCCAAGATGTCTTGAAGCTGCCACCATTCAATAGTCAGGACAGCTTCAAGAAGTCTTGTAGTGTATGGCATCTAAATTGGTGTGTGCCAGCCCTTAGTAGTGCATACACTAAATAATCAGTGTAGAATATCAGTGATTGTAAGTGGCTTTGTGTCTCATACTGGGAGAAAGACAGGGGATAGATAGATAGATAGATAGATAGATAGATAGATAGATAGATAGATAGATAGATAGTCCTCATTTCACAACCTGAATGCCCCAAAGCAAATAGATTTACACTGCTTTAGATTTACAGCAGTTATAAGTATTCTATGTTGTTTGTGGGTTTTCTCCCCCTTTAAAGGTCCTTTTCATTGGAGATTCAACTAACAGAGGAATGATGTATTACCTGATAGAGAGAGTGAACAAGACTCTGCAAGAATGGCAAAAAGCTCATGACATGAAGTTTTATGATAACATAAATGAAAGGAAGACTTTTATCAGCTACTCATATTACCCCCAGTTTTGGATCAGTGTAAACCAAAGACCAACATTTGAAAAAGCACTAGAGCAGCTGCTTCTCAGGTACGTTAGACCTCCTATTGTCAAGATACTGGTATTTTTAATAGTGATTTGCTGATTTTCCTAGTGCTCTCTGGCTATATGCCAGCATTCCAGTTACAAGAAGAAAGGAATTTATGTGAGATTCAGAATTTCTGGAAGACATTTTGCACAGTGGGCTGTAATGTTTAGGAAAAGGAGAAAAATAACTTGGAAAAGTTATTGTTTGGATTACAGCTCCCTGAATCTCCAAGGCAACAAGCACGATGACCATGCTGGTTGGGGATGATGAGAATTGTAGTCCAAAAAATAATTTTCCCACTTTCTGAGTAAGAACTACTACAACCTAAAATTAGAATAACTGAGTCAACAGTATACTCTCCCTGAGATTCTTCAGTTTATATAGATGCCTTCTTCCTTCATATTCTCCAAATGTCAAAGTTAATGAACAAACAAAAACTCTGTGGGTATGGCTGATAAATTCAACTCATGGAATAAAGCAGAAAACTGGGGTGGTAAATGGGTTGTCGGTACACCTATTAATTGCTGGAAAGGTCCTATATTCATTGGCACAAAATATGCTGCGTTCTTCCAATGCATCTGACAGATTTGTGCAATGAAAATAAGATAAAACAAATACTTAATCTTAAAATATGCAGAACTGTCTTATATAACTAATAATGACATCAGTCCTTCATGGTCAGGGGTGGCCAGTATGCCTGGCTGAAGTTTAATGCAAAGCTGTTAAAAACATTGCCATATGTTCTGATTTCTGAGGCATATTTTGCTTTTGTGGTTTTGGTTTTATGTTATTTTTCTGTTACAGATCACAGCCACTACAGAACACAGGCCAGACTATATTAGTTGTTGGTGGGGTCCAATGGCTTAATTTCAATCACTTACATATTATTCAAAAAGTGCTCAAGCGGTATGTGTTATTTTTCTTTTCTGTTAGTTGTAAGAAAGAACCACTAAAAGTGCTTGCGTCAGTTTACAGTATCATTCTCAATATCTTTAGTTTTCTTTTATCCAACTAGATGCCCACAAAAATGTTTGCATAACATGTTCCCCTTTTTATAATGATACTCCCAACACCTATAAATTAACTATAGGCTGGTATCTTGTTAGTCGGTTACGATGTCATAAACTAGACACAAGACACTGTAAATGCTTCCTATTCTCATTTGTGATCATGGCACCATTGCTATGACTGCAAATGCCTCTGAAACCCACCAGTCAGGCATCTGGAGCAATGGAGATCTACTGAGCAGGGCACTTCAATGTGGCCAGCATGCAATTCTGCAAGGAATAGAAGCAGGGACCTCTGTGGGACCTCTCATAACTCTTCATTGCAGCATTGCTTGCTGGTGGTCAGGAGTTGGCCGTGTCATCCTGCACCTCCCTGCTTGGCAGCAGCACAGACCTCCATCATTCTGGTTGGCTGACTGGCTTTTAAAGTGGCTTTCAGTGGCCAGATGAGGAGTAGCTATGACATTGTGACTACATTGAGAGCCTCTGTGGCTGATGACTGGAGTATAAATACTCAAAATAAACACATAAAATCTCCACCATATTTTTAAAAGTATTTTAAAATATATTATATATTATATTGAATGGGTCCCACAAAAATAATTCATTAAGGAGGAGGATAAGAAACAAGTAAAAGAAAATGTTATTTCTTCCTCCTTTTCCCTTCTTTCTTCATTCATGCCTCTGCTTCCTGTCAATGTTCTACATGCATATAATAGTCTAGATTTGCAACTCAAAGACATAGCTGTGTTAATCTGTAAAATCAGTATGTAGAGAGATCTAGTAGCACCTTTGAGACTAATTGAAAGAAAGAAGTTGGCAGTGTGAGCATAAATTAAGTTTTTTATATATAAATTAAGTTTTAGCAAAAAAAGAAAGAAAGAAAAAGCTCTAAGGTGTGAAGATGCATTCAAAAATACAGTACACAATATCTCAAGATATATATTTTTTGTGGATTTTTTGGGCTATGTGGCCAATTTATAGAAGAGTTTATTCCTGACGTTTTGCCAGCATCTGTGGCTGGGTTCTTCAGAGAAAACTTACTAACTGCTTCCAAAGTTCCTTTCCATTATAGGCCATGACTCTATCCTGCAGAAGCTGGGATTTGTAGTTTGATGAAGTATTTAGCCCAGCCTGTCAGTGAGCTCTGGTGCTTCACCAAACTACAAATCCCAAGATTATGTAGGATGAGTCATAGAAGTTAAATTGCTTTAATTCTACATTCTGGCTACACCATCTGAAATATTTGTAGTAATTATAACTATATATGTAGTAATTATAACTATATATAAATTATGCCTGTTTTAATTTTATTTTATCCATAGAGCAAATCTGTCAAACATCCAAGTAGTGATAAAATCCTTGGGAATGGGCTTTCACCTGCCCGTCAATGGAGTGCACTATCTGTCTCCAGTAAGTTACCTTTTGTCTCTATTATCTCTTTAAAAAAACATTTTGTATTTCAACTGAATCTTTATTTTATTTGGCAATATGATTGCAATAATTCAAATGATACATATCTGAATGAATTACTTCTGCTATGCCAGCCAATTAGTAAATATTGTGATGTTATGTTAGAATGCCCCTCCCTAACTGCTAATGTGCTTGTATTTTCGTTTGGAGGGCAAAGTTTATTCATATCTTGTTCATGTTTATTTTAGTGAACCTCATGGAATCTAAGTACTGGGGCCATGATCCAGTGGACTTGGTCTGTTCATAGAGTTGCTTCCATCAGTGAAACAAGGAAGGGGGCAGTTCCCCATCAACTTGCAGTCCCTTCTCCTGTGAGCCACTCCAGGGTTGCAGCTGGGGCAGAGAAAAGCCTTTTGGTGCTAGTACTCAAGTGAAAGTGTTCAGTGTTGGATGTAGTCCTTTGTCATGTGTAGTTGGTATTTTGGATCATTCAGACAGAAGCACACTTTTGCACGACATAGTGATACCACTATGATTCCACTTTAGCTGCCATGGCTGGATGCTATGGAATCCTGGAGTTTGGTGAAGCACTTCAGCTCTTTGGCAGAGAATATGTGGCCAGATTGTCAACCGGGGTTGACTACAGAGAGCATACAATCTCCTTGTTGCAACAGCTTAATTGTGTTGTTTTTTAATATTGTGAAGCCACTTTGAGTCCTAGTTCTGGGAGAAGAGCAGGATACAAATAAATATAATAATAATAGCAGCAGCAGCAGCAATTCCACTGGCTTCTGATCTGTTTCTGGGCATAATTCAGTGCTGGTCCTGACCTTTAAAATCCTATGTGCCTCAGGTCCAAGTTATTTGAAGGATCATATTCTCCCATACAAACCTACCCATGTTTTAAGATATGTTGGGCAGATTTTTTTCTGTCTCCCACCACTCAAGAGGTACAACTAGTGGGGACAGAGGAGAAGGCCTTCTCAGTGGCTGCTCCCAGAAAAGTTAGACTGGCAATCTCCTTACTATGTTTTCACATGAGGATGAAAATTATAAAAGTGAGAACAGGGAGAGAAACAGGGACATTTAAAAAGCAACTGAAAAATTGGGCTGGCAAATAATAAATCAGGACTGTCATTGGACTGGCTGGCTACATGCTTAATTTTTACACTACACAACCCCAAACCCCCATTTGGATCTGGGCTGCTTACATGATGCCCAGACCTGATTCATGGTTTCCACCCCTTGTCCCGCATTAAAAAGGCTTACCTTTTGCAAAATGCAATGATGATGGGTGGTTCCCTTCCCATGCAATCCCTGCAAGTATCTCTGCCAAGTTGCTCTGTGGGCATAAGTTGCTCTGAGGTCAGAATGTGGCTTAGTGCCTCATTCTGACCCGAGCTCAGAGCAACCTGAGCTCCCAGCGGCAGTACTGTCTGGCTTGCAGGGACCATGTGGGAAGGAAGGCATATTGTCACTGTGTTTTGCTGCAGCAGTTCAGGGGCAGAGATTCAGATGGAATTTTTTTTTTTGGGGGGGGGGGGAGAGCAAAATACTCCTGGGGCAGCACAGAGTATTCTGGCAAATGTTGATGAGCCCTCAGTGACATTAAAAACATTTGTTGGCATACTGTTGGGAGGTTATGACACTGTAAACTGCCTTGCAATTGGATCAAGTTGAACTGCATCACTGCTCAACATCCATATTCTCAGGAGGGGAACAAAGAGGTGGCTGTGCCATCAAGCCCATTGAACAAGCAGAGCAAGCAGTATATCTGTTTCACAACAGTCCTGATGCACAATTTGCCCAAATGCAGAAAGTATCCCAGTGCACAGTGTATCCAATACACAATGAGAACCCCTGTTTCACAACAGTACATCTTGTGCAATACTCTGATGTACAACATCACAGTTCAGTAGTATGGTTATGTATTGTGTCAGCAACAGCTCCATCACTGTAAACTTACTCATTACAGGCTCTGATGATCGATCTAGCCATCAATTTTTTTAAAAAAATACATTGAAAACATTCTCAAGCTCTCTCTGTTGTGAAACCACTGGCTGTCAGATGTTAGAAATGCACTAATTCTAATATCAGAAAACCCTGCTGATCTGCTGTAAATCATCCAAAGACCTACAGGGAGATCCCATTCTCCTTTCTAGGGTATTCACTCCTGTATATAATGGGCAGGCTGGGTTGTTTTCTTAATCATTCTATGGTGTCTGTAAAACCTTAGTAAGAATCTGGAAGACTCCTGATTCTTTACTTGAAAACTCCCCTCACAACTCAGTGATGGAAGAAATATAGTCTGTATCAACCCAGGGGCTCTTTCATCTGGTGTTAGTTTATATGTTTCAAGCCTGAGGCTTGACATTAAAAACATATGCCAGGGCTGAGTCCTGGCATAAATTAAACCTTGATGTTTGCTCCATTAAGTACCACAATAAAAGCAAGTATCATAGAATTATAATTATTATGAGGCCAGCAATATGAATGGAATTTTCCAAAGGAACAGCTAAAAAGACAGCCTTGCTACAATCTAAAGTTGGACACAGGAGAAGAAATAGAGTACAGGAGAAAAATGAAGGAAGAGAAGAAAGGAGACCAGAGATTAAAATCATTTGGATTCAGACTAATCATACTTAGAACAGGCTTATTGAAATCAATGGAATATATGTTAGTCATGAGTCACTCAAACCCCATTGATTTCACCAGTTGATTTAAGTGTGATTAATGACTAGATTTGAAGGGATGTCATATTGAGGAGGGAGCGAGCTTGTTTTCGGATGCTCCAGAGAACAGGACCTGGAACAATGGATGCAGGCTGCAGGAAAAGATATTCTGCCTCAACATTAGGAGGAACCTCCTGACAGTAAGGGCTGTTCGACAGTGGAACAAACTCCCTCGGAGTGTAGTGGAGTCTCCTTCTTTGGAGGTCTTTAAGCAGAGGCTGGATGGCCATCTGTCAGGGATGCTTTGATTGAGATTTCCTGCATGGCAGGGGGTTAGACTGGATGGCCTTTGTGGTCTCTTCCAACTCTACGATTCTATGATTCTAGATGCAGGCCTAAATACCATTAAAAAAACCCAAAGTCTGTCTGATTGTGAAAACCAAGCAGGGTCAGCCCTGGTTAATACTTGGATGTGAGAATACTAATGAATTCCAGGTGCTGTAGGCTATATTTCAGAGGGAGGCAGGCAGCAATACTACTGGCGAATATTTCTAACAAAAAAACCTGTGAAATTGATAGGGTCACCATAAGTCGAAGGCACAGAGATCCCCCCCCCACACACACACACAAGACTAGATTATAGCACTGCCTTTCCTCCCAGCCTCAACATGGGCCAGAACTTTAAAAAACTTTTTTTAAAAAGGGTGTTATCGCATACCTCCGTGCCCAGTCCATAGGCTCCAGTACCAAACTTGGCATCCCATAGACGGCCCATACTTTGGCAATTTTTGAAAGAACGAGAAAATCCCTTTCTTATACAAAACTGCCAGAGAAGTAGAGATTGGTTACAGGATGCCAAGATCAGTACAGTATGTGTCCAGATGGACATGGAGGTGTGTGATAACACACATTTTAAAAAGGTTTTTAAAAGTTTCAGCCCGCAACAAGGCTGGGAGGTAAGGCAGTGTAATAATCTTCTACATGCAGAACAGGGGCATCAGTGAGGGGTGCAGGGGCTGTGGACCATCCCAGAAGGGGTGTACACCTGGTGGAGAGGTACACCCAGTGCAACTAGTGCAGCTGTTGTGCAAGTGAAAAAGAGTGTCATCCTTCTTCCTCACTCACCCAGCAGCTGTGCAAGACCCTGAATCCAGAGGCCTCAGCATTGCCCCCAGCAATGGCTGCTGCTAGAGGGTGGTGCCTTCTATTTACGGTCTGGCATGGCTGCTCACCTGAGCAGCCATGCCAAACCCTAAACAGGCTGTACAGAGGCCTAGGCATGGCACCCAGCAGTTGCCACCTCTGGGGGACAGTGCTTTGTGTTTAGGGTCTAGCATGACTGTTCACCTGAACCTCCCAAGCACAGAAGAAATCAGATCTTCTCGCTAGTCAAATTTCATATACTTACTGTTTCAGTGATAAAGTATATTCATGTAACCAAGAACTGTACATATATGAGAGAATAAGATACATCTTGATTTAAATTACAGGTGGAAGTGCAGAATTTGTGGAATGAAAATCAAGCTATTTTGAACACAGCCAAACAATATGGCTATGAAGTGGTTGATACTTTTATTATCACTATGGGACGGTACAAGGAATTTTTGCAAGGGAAATGTGGATGCCATTTTCATGAGGTAATAATTCGATGCTAATGCTCATTTCAATAAATAATGTAGATACTTTATGTTGTCACATTTTAGTGGAAACATTTGCAATATATATGGAATGGAGCAACCAAGCAGTAGGTTGTGAAGACATTCTGAAAAGCAAATGTGCTTCTGAGAAATTGTGACCATCGGAATGTGCAAATAGCTGAAAAGAGTGCATAACTAAAATGTGTATGTTTGAAATGCACATAAACACTTTAGTCAATGAGGACAACGTGTACAAAATGTGTAAAAAGATATACACACATTGACAAATGTCTGTGTATTGGAAAACAGTATGGAACCAAGACAGAAAAGAAGTACCAGTGTGACTCTGAGACACACAATGAGAACAAAAGTGACCAATTTTCACATCCTTGCCTAATCTGAGTTGCTTGTGCTGCATCAGGATACTTAATAATTTAAAGGTGCCAAATTTATTATAGATAAATATGCTAAGAGAGTCTTCCCTCTCTCCTGCTCCTTTTCCAGACTGAGTCAGGAGAATACATACCCTCTTAGAAATACCACTGGGGCTATCAGGGCAAGACACTGGCCTGATCCAAGGTTATATTTAGAAGAATAAGCAGGAGAGTCCTCAGATATTCAGAATATTCATCCTAGGCTCTGAGACTCTTTTCCAAGGGAGGTTAGAACAGCCTGCTTCCCTTCTGTTAGCAGGCAAAGACTTTTCCCTTCAACAAGGGCCTAACATCATTGGAGACCCCTTGAATCAATGAGATGTATCTACATGTTGACTCAGCTTTCAACAATTGATTCAAAGGGTCTTGACTCTAACCAACCACTGTCCAAGCTTTCAAAAATGGATTTTTTTAAAAGAAAGACCTTTTGACTGTACTGTTTTAAAACAGCTTTTATTCTTTTTAACTGTATCTTTTAAATTGTTATTAATGTTCTTGACAGTTGTATCTGTTGGGGTTTGGTTCCAGGACTCCCCGTGGATTCCAAAATCCATGAATGCTGTATTTATGCCATTAAATACAGTGGCATAGTAAAATGGTGTCCCTTATATAAAATGGTGAAATAAACAAATATATATATTTTTGAATATTTTCAACCCGTGGATGCTTGAATCTGTGGATAAAGAATCTGTGGATATGGAGGGCTTGACTGTAGTTCATTGTTAACCTTTTGCAGCTTTCAGCTATATGGCATTTGTTTTAACCTGCACACTGCCTTGAGTTCTGGTTTTGGGATGAATGGCAGGTGTTGTTACTATTGTGTCGTTGGTGATGATGGTGGTAATGATGATGATGGAGGAGAAACCAGGAGGAGCAAGTCTAAAATTGCCTACCTGTGCTATTAAAGGAGATAAAAATTTGTCATCCTTTCCTTTAGTTAATTGCAACTGTGCTTTCTGCTTTTTTTCAAATCACTTAATCCAGTTCCTAAATCCAATCCAATCCCCCAGGGACTTTTCACACTATATAATTATAACACTTTGATTCCACTTTAACTGCTATGGTTCCATCTTACAGAATCCCATGATTTGCAGTTTAGTGAGGGGTATTAAGAATTTTTAGCCAGAGAGTTCACCAGGCTTCACACCTCAAGATGCCATAGGATGTGCAATAGCAATTAAAGTGGAATCATAGCGCAACAATTTTGTAGTATGAAAGGGCCCTAAATTAAATCCAATCATTTAATTCCAATCACTACAACACATTAGCTAAATGTGCCCTCAACATTTACAGTGACTACTTTATAGAAACACTGTGCCTCTTAAGGAGCTCCAATAAAGCACCTGGGGTAGCACTTCAAAGCATTTTACCACATTGTTTTGACTGAGGCCTGATGTGCGGCAAAGAAATGAAAAGGAAAGACAGCTGCAGCAGCTGGTTTGGTTTCAGGTGTCTGGCTTTGAACCAACATGGGTCCTACTGTGATAAGCAGAATGGTGCACTCAGGTATTATCAGTTATGAGCCATTTCAAAATGAAAACCGCATAGAATTAGAGGAGACAGGTCAATCGACAGTGATGTCAAGTTGCTTGAGCTCTTCAGAAATGAAAAGGGCTCATCATAACAGCAGGCCTCTGTGCCTTGCAGCAGGAAAGCTATTTGACAACCTAGTGATGTCTGTTGATGCAAAATTCCCATGAGTCCTCTAGAGACAGAGCCATTCCAGATCCTGCTTAGAACTACAACAAGTTGTGCAGTTCATCTCTAAACAAGGCTTCAAAAGGAATCTTATTATTCTTAGGTATGTTCCATATGGATTCCCTGTCTTCAACACAAGAGAGCTGCATGAAAATTCAAATGTGGGAGAAAGTGAAATGGATAGATTTGACCTATCAAAGTTTGTTTGCAAACACTCAACACCTGGGAAAGGAAAAAGAGTTTAGAATTTGTACTTGGGTTACTATATGAAATGACTTAAAACATACAACAAATAGTAAATGAAGACATAGTACTGCAGGGCATTCAAGTTATGTGTATACATCTTACATTAGTTTGGGAGGCAGAATCTGTCCCTGAAAGAGAATAGGATATGAACTAATGACCTGAATCTTTATTATTTTTTCCTATCCCACATTCAATGATACCCAGTTTCCACCTTATATATAGTTACAGTAGCATTATCCTTATCCTGGCTTAAGGCTTACACAAGGCAACTTAGCAATTACACTAGTCTAGGCTTTTAGCAATAACACTTTCCTTAGCAAACAAGTCTAACCTGAGAATAGTATTGCTCTGCAAGATGTTGAAACTGGGGTGGGCAGATTCTGGGGGACAGACTTTTACCCTCCTCCAGACTTTGGAAGACTGTATTTCTATCCCTGGCCCTCCATATTTTGCCCCCAATTGGAAATTGCACACAGAAATCCAAAGCCAGTCACTTCCATTTATTTTTAAGACCTAAATGAAGCTCAGTGTGGGAAGAATTATATTTATTTGGCAGATTGTATCCTGGGAGGCTTCTATGGTTGGCATTTGCAACTTGGGGGCAAAAATTATCAGGGTGCTGGAGAGGAACTGGAAGCCACATGTGACCCGTAGGCCACTTTGAGTCCACTCCTGTTTTAAACATAGCAGCAACTGTATTTAATTATCCTTCTGTTAAGTACCTGTAGCCTAAATGGACCATTTTTACTGTTACCCTGCAGCATCAACATGAACGTTTCACATACTTTTGTTTTCTTCATTTTCAGGTGGTAAAATCCAAAACATCTGAAGGAAGTTCTCCCATGGCAATGAGATTTTCAAAGCCCTATGCTCTGGGTAAACATTTCAACAACCAAAGCAACCTGGTAAAACTTCAAGCCTATGCATCCAATTCTCAATCCCCTTATCATGTGAGAGGTCCGATAAACCAGGTTTATTCAGAAATACTCCTCAGCAGGATCTGTGCAAATGACAGGAATGTTGCTGGATTGTAATTTTGTATGGGTGAACTGTCAAGCTCCAGACTCTGTGCTTTTCCCATGTGGTGTTCCAAACGCCATACCAGATTTATTACAAACTTCTCTGTGTGGCTAAACAGACCACCAACATAACACAACACATGTGACTGTTTCCACAATGTCTTATAAAACCAAGATGTGTCCCTACATCTGTGGTTTTAGAATAAGAGACACAGAAGATGAGAAAGGGTGGTGGGGAGAAATCACTTGAAATATTGCCCAAAAATATGTTTTAAGCTAAGTAAATGCATGTATAGTTGCCCCTTCTTTTTCACAGGGATCTGTTCAGGACCTCCTCGTGAAAATGGAGTTTAGCTTATATTCAAGCCCCATTGGCTTGAATATGGGCACGGGCATACAGGGGCATGCCACAGGGGCTCACCCCATTCATTTCCCCACCATTCGTCCCCCGAGAGATGTGAGCCTGAAGACTGTGAGAACGGATGGAGGACTGTAGATATAAGAGCTTTTATATATAGATAGAGATATATTTTGTAGCAATTGCTCAAATATAGGTACAGGTTATAACACCTGTAAAGAAAGAAAAATCTCATTCCACTTTTAAAACTTTTATGGCATAGCAAAACAGCAATATATGAATATGCACTTAAAAACAAGTATCACATTTTAACCAACAGAACCAGAACTATATTTCTGACATTTGCACTTGGAGAATGATGGCACCAGATCTCTTTCAATGTTGTCCTAGTGTTTCATAGTGACAATTTCTCACAATTTCTTTATGGCTGGGTAAATCAGGGTTGCAGGTTAATCCCTTCACCTTACACAACATCATTAATTGAAATAACTATTTGCACCATGGTTGCTTCATAATCAAGAAAAAAGACACTAGGAGTTCTAATCCCGTGACATATAATTTGACCCTTAATATGTTGGTTTCTTACTTGGTTGTCCTCTGTGTTTCATATGCAGCACTGTTCGCCATGCATGCATGGATGCTGCTTCTTCTCTTTCCTGAACCATCCTTGTGCAATGTGTAACCACAGTGCACAATTACAACTAACAATATTTCTGTATGCCAACTTCACTTCCGTCACTGTTAGCAAACTACCTCTCTTGTGCCATGAGAACTAATTGACCCCACATGGGTAATGCGACTTATGGATGTGTACTTCACTAACGGGATACCAGCCTTCATAAATTAAAAGGCAAACTCAGAGTTTCTGTCTGTATAGATATGTTTTTAAAATGGCTGTACAGAAATGATTATGTGGTCATCTCAGAAATAAACTCCAAACAGAAAGGATCCTCTCATAATGGTGCCAAAGAAATGTTTGAAAGGAAGGCAGGCCTGTTTTATTGCACAGTCTTAAAAGTCTCTACCTTTAGTGTTGTTAAAGTTTTGTGTTCTCATTTTTATTGTCTTCTTTACAGCTTTTCATTTGTATATCATTTGCTTGTTGTGTGCTAAATTCCCTTGCAACAGCAGCAAAAACTGAAAAGAAGGGTGCCTGTATATATTGAAAGCTGGGTTAAAATTGGATTCTTACTTTTTAAAAAATCAAAAACAAAGGAATTTAGAATGAATTCTGGTCTAGTTAAACTTCCTATTGTTGACTGTGTATTCACCATTATATGGTTTTATTTTTCTGTTGTCCATTGTGTTAAATATTTCTCAGATGTTGCTCTTCTGAAAGCAACTTTCCAATGCTATATCTTATACAAATATATTTTTATATAAGGTTATCATTGTAACATGTAAAGCAACATATATTTAATCAGGTTTCCATCTGTAGAGTCTAATAGTTAAAGAATTTTCAGGGTAATAGAATGGAAAAATAAAAATGTTCAGCACATTATATGGTACAAAATTTCCAAATCTGAGATGTTTGTTTTTTTCTTTTACATACCAGTATGTGAACAAATTGGAAGAGGTCAGTTGAAATTCACTTTATTCTGTATACTCAGTTTTGCAGGAGTTTGGGGTGTGTGTGATACTTTCTTCTTTATTACAAGAAAACACTGTAGTAGTCTTGCTCCATTTAAAAATTTTAGAATCATTTCTAGCATGTGGGTAGTAGACTCTATTGATTTCAACTCAAATCTGCTTTCAAGCCAGCATGGTGCAGTGGTTTAACTGTTGGACTATGACTCTGGAGTCCAGGATTTGATTTCCAACTCAGCCGTGGAAACCCACTGGGTGGCCTTGCGGGAGTCACATACTCTTAGCCCCAGAAATCACTCTGACTTTTGGCCTTAGGATCATATGAAGACACACAACAACAACACTGTTGTGCTTATGTCTGAGGTGTGATGTTATAAGAGTTCTAGAGAAGCTGCAGTATAAAATCAGTAACTCTGTGAAGTCATTCATATGTTCAACTACCACTTTTTCTTGTGCAGTCAACTTTTCCATATTGTTCAAGAGTTGCAGTAAATGGACATAAGTTAATGGGACAAAGTCTGCATGTGAACCCAGTCATTTTCTTTTTATCACAAGCCTACACAAAAGAATAATGTACACCACATTTTCCTTGAAAACAACCCATGATTATTGCCATGATTTCAGGCACAGTTTTGCCATAGTCACTAGTAGCTGCAGACTCAGTGGTTAAGACACTGACTCTGACAACTGCAGGATTGGCAGGTTGGCAGTTCGAAGCCCAAGTGCAGCTTGACTACAGAGTTGTCTTTGACAACACTGGCTCTTTGGCTTAGTAACGGAGATTAGCACTGCTCCCTACAGTCAGACACAACTTGACAACCTTGTGAAGGGGTTTACCTTACTGTATGCACAGTAACTTACTGGTTAATGCTAGCAGATATATCTTTTACAGATGTTTGCTTAGAATAATCAGTGCAACCCTTTAGAGAAGAGAGCAAGTTTCTGAATGCTTTAAAGGGAATTCCAGTTCTCCGATAGCTGAAAAATATATGGTTGACTAGGGAGGGCCTAAAATGTTTTAGGTAGGAATGGAAAGAATATTCATAAATGTTTGAAAGAATGATTAAAATAACATATTTTTCAGGTGTCAGACAATGCTGATGCAAAGATTCCAGGGTGGTGAGAATCTCCACATTCTCCAAGCAGGAGTTTGAGCCCTGGTTTAGAGACTTTATAGCAACACTCAAATTACTACACCATGATGGTTTTCAGTAGTCCTTCAAAATTCAGCCTAAAACTCAGTGTGGATTCACCAAAATTCTGATATTGAAGTCACTAGGCCACCAGAGCATGGAAAACCACTATGTGGTGAGCTTTGGGGACCTTCCACAATGCCCATTACTGTTGTGTGGAGCAATCTATCATACTAGATGGAGTTGAACAAAAACTAGCCATGCATTCTGCACCATGAACTACAGGTGTGTAAGTGGTACCATTCCCTGAATAGTGATTAAGGCAAAATTATCCTTGGCATACATTCCTATTTAACTCCAAATGCTAATGGTGCAGAACTGTAGTTCTTTGTCACAGAAACCAGGGGAGTGGTGTGGAAAATGAGAGAAAATTACTGAGTCCAGTTAAATACCTCTCTTTGCCTTAGCCAAGTCCCAGGAAGCACAAAGGAAATTAATGTTACAAGCGTGTCCTGCAGTGAACTGTTTATACAAACTATTCTTCTATAATTCATTTGTGTTACTGTTTCCTAGAAATATTTGCAATGGGATATTTAGATTTGCTGCCTCATACCATTCTAATAAGTGCACAGGAAAACTGAGATCTGCTATAGCTGCTCTGAGAGCCTTTAGGGCTAAAGGGCGGGGTATAAATACAGTAAATAAATAAATAAATAAATTTGTTTAGAAGATAGCGGAGAGAGAAAAATCTGACAAACCTGCTAATAAAGGTTTATTATTCATGGTTGTTTTGCAATGTACAATGTACAATAATTTTAACAGCCCACCAATTATTTGACAAAAAATTCATCTGAATAATGTGTCTGAGGAAAAAAAAGTATTTTCCATTTTATTTCACATTTTATCTTAAAAGCACTGTCACTTTGCTTATAATACAAGCTGTACCTCAACACAACCATGCATGGAATGCTCTGTTTCACTGGTACATATTTACTTGTACAGACCTTTATCTTCCCATCCACACACCTCTGATTGTCAGTTTAAAAAGGGTAGTAACAACAAGGAATTGAATGATAAAAAAAGAAACTGCTTTGCATTAGAAAGTACAAAATGGCCATTGGCTCGCAGGACACAGATTGCTATACCTTAATGGTTTTGCTATAATGTTTTGTGGAAAACACTGGTATGGCAGCCAAAATGGGAGGAAGAAAACTTTGATTTGTTTTGGCCACTAGAAGTCACTAGAAAAAGACCACAGTTGATCAAGTATCTTGTACATTGTTAGGAATATATACAGTGGGCTCATGGTATCCACTAGGGTTTGGTTACAGAACTGCCTGTGGATACCAAAATCTATGGATGCTCACGTCTCATTAAATAAACTGGCATAGTAAAATAATATCCCTTATATAAAATGGCAAAATTATGTTTTGATTTTTGGAATTTAATTTTTTTTAAAATATTTTCAAGCCATGGATAGTTGAATCCTTGGATAAAGAATCTGTGGATGCAAGGAGAGCCAAGCCAATAGTACATTCTATGGGATACTGCCAACATTTGGGACTTCATTATGTAGATTTGATATAAAGTAGAGGCTCCCATGCTCTGATTATACTTCTTAGCTTCCATTAGTCTTGATTTTGAGCGAGGATTAAAGTTTTAATTTATATTCTGAATACCAGGCTCAGAAATAACACAAGAAATAAGAATGAAACACAATAAGTTAAAAAGGAGATGTGAAGGGCTAATTCTTTTTGATACTGGAAAACTATAAACAAGCTTTAAATTTATTGGATTAATTTGTGGAACTTGAGGAATCATTGGCCCTCCAAATGGATAGTAATGCCCTGAGGCATGGCTAGGAATAAGGGCTGCTGGGATAGCCAAATATCCCCTGTTCTTGATGTAGAGTTTCCAGGTGGGTTTAACATTCAGCATCATTCTCTAGAAATTCATTGTTGCCAGGATTAGTTGGGATTATAAAATTTCCTTCTTTTGTTTGATAACATACTCAGACTTCACAAACATATAACTATGATTTGCCTGTGTCCAATAAAGATGATCTACTCTGCTATTAGTACAGCTATTTGCTCAAAACCAAGTGTTCATAAGGACCTTATCACACGGGAGGCAAAGTGCCCAAATCCCATGGATAAATGGGGTTTAGATCCAGGGAAAATCCTACAAAACCAGAGTTGTTTTCAAACATGTTGAGCTTTTGCAGGATATCCCCTGATTTAAACCCCATTTATCCATGCGATTTGGACACTTCCATGTGATAAGGTCCATAGAGTATAGACATAAAGACTATGAATATTTTAGATGACAATTATATGTGAACTTTCTGTAATAAAACCACTTGCTATTGTGTAAATACAGACTTATGACAATTTTAAAAAGCTTTGTAGAGTATTTTTTTTTCTAAGATTGATTCTTCCTTTACCCATTAAGAGGCCACTGAATCACCATCTTAACGTACACAGTTGTATCACTGACAAAGTTGGAAAAATCAAAGTATGATATGTTAAAGTCCATGATACGATAAAGAAGAGTCATGGGGACCTATGCTGTCATCTCTGTTTCCTGATATATATGTGCAGCATGTGTTGGGAAACAGTCATCAAGTAAGAGACACTGCAAAATAGATAGAACTACTGAGGATAACAGTTGCAAAATATAATCATAAGCACCAGCAAATCTTTAACATCACAGCATTGTAATATCATATTATTGATGCAACTGTTATTACTAAATACATATGTTCTGGAGTGCCTAAGGAATAAGTTCGTGATAGACTGAAGAATTCTTCCACTTCATCATTTAAATTCTTAAGTAGAAAAATGTTTAAAATGTATTCTATCTTGACTAAAGAATCAGATGCTCAACATGATGCCAGTCCCTCTCAGTTTCTAACCATTACTAAGCACATGTGTTGAATCTATTGGTGGATATTAAGATCTATTTGTGTTCAAAACTCTGAAGAATAGTGTGAAGCAGAGCCACTGCAGTGGTTAGGACTTGGGAGCCATTTTTGAAGCACAAACTGTCAACTTTGTTGGCAGAGTTTGCACTGTAGTTAAGTAGGGTAAAGCAGCAGATGTTGAGAGGGGAAGAGAAGACTCAAAAGCTGTGCATGCCTGTAATCTACCTCGTGCTACCCAAGGTAGCCTCTGCCCACAGATGTAATGGGAGAGACTATCCTGTCACAATGTTGATGCACAAATCAACTGCCCATGTGTTTGCTTTCTTCACATGGAGGCCAGAATTCTTTTAGTGAAATACAAGTCCATGTTATGCTTGAGTATTTTTTTAAAAAAATCCTTGCAGAGATTTTTATTATTTACCTTCCTCTGCAATTTCCAAAGGCCACCCCCTCACCATTATACTGGAATAGCCTTTTCTCTGGCCACTGATGACATTATATAAGGACATAATCTGCCAAGACCTCTAGAAGACCCCAGTGGATCTCAGCAGAAGATGTACTTAGGTTTGTGTCTCGCTATGGGGACATCTGACCCCCCTTTCTCTCCGTCAGCCATAGAATGGCTGTGGGGATACTATTGCAATGTAATGGTGAGTCCTGAGGATGGGAGCAGGGACCAGTAGTGGAATTCCACATGCAGAAATCTTTCCTTATGCTTGACAATGTAGGATCTCAGAGTGTGCATATGAAGGGCCTTCCCCTTTGCCTCAAGGTGCAAATGGCAACCATGTTGGTTGGTGATTTAAAAGAAGGACAAAGTGAGGAAATCTGTCTGGCAGAAAGCTGTTTTATACTTTGGTATCTGTAAGCCAAAGCAGTCACTGGAAAGTTCGAAGGTGGAAACAGACATTGTCTTAGGCTGCATCTCTACTTCAGAAATAATGCAGCTTGGTATCGCTCTAACTGTCAAGGCTCCATCTTATCAAATCCTGGGATTTGTACTTCTGTGAGATATTTAGCCTTCTCTGTCAGAGAGCTCTAGTGCCACAACAAACTACAAATCCCAGGATCCCATAAGATGGAGCCATGGCAGTTAAAGTGGTGTCCAACTGCATTATTTCCGCAGTGCGGATTAGACCCAAACCTCTTCAAGGTGAAATATCTTGTATTTTTCTTCTGAAAGAAGAAAACGGAGTGGCTAGGAGTGCTTCATAAGGTTTCCTTACCAATATGATTGCACCACTAACAGCAGTTGTTCCACATGGTTGCTGTTACCAGATGAGGAACTCATAGTTCATGCAGAAGCTCACTATGCAGACTGTGAATTTCCTTACAGGGTGTTTGTGGTGATGGTAGGCCAAAATTAGCCCAATTCTGTGGTGAGATGTTGCATGCAAGCAACCCGCCACATAGTATCTGTTGCCAAATGGAGCAATACAAAAGGTTTCAGCACAGTAGCCACAGCATGTAACTTGTTCTCATTTTACAAGAAACTAGATCCATCCCAAGAAGAGACCTGAGAAGAACTCTCTTGAAGGCCAATTATCCTGAAATGGCTACAGTGAGTCATGGGGCACCAAAGAGAAAATTTAAATTCCTGAATCTAACATTTCTGTTAAATTTTTAATTTATACAAAACCACAAAACCACTTATAACAATTTTCATAATATCCCTGGACAAAACTATTTGTTGTGCTACAGTGGAAAGCTACATTACTACAGAACTGCTTTTAAAATAATAGGAGGGTTTCTTCTTCCAGTGCTTCCATAAGAGGAAACTTTTAACCTATTGAAAACCTTGGTTATTGGGTGGTCTAAAAGGGTAACAATGAATAAAAACAAGTGGTCTGCAACATTCATTTATGCCCAGTTCTGTACACTTCATTTAGAAGCTCTCAAAGACACTTTTAATTACCATATATACTCAACTATAAGTTGACCTCGTGTATAAGTCAAAGCCAGGTTTTGGGGATAAAATTATGGATTTTGCCATAACTAGTGGATAGGTCAAGGGTAAAACTTGGAGGCTTCTTTGGTGTATGTATGTTTGCATATGGCAAGAGAGACTCTCATTGAGGCTTTTTGCTTCATCATTTCAGCTTTCGTTTCAGCCAGATGTGTGGATGGGAGGAGGACTATTAAACAAATAGCAATATCAAACAGTCACCCAGGACTCTTTCTGCTTGGGTCCAGAGAGAAATAAACCCCTCTCCACACTGCATGGGGAAATCTGAAAGAGTTGCTGTTACATTACCATAGTGACCCATAAATAAGTCGATTTGGGGGTCAATTTTGGGGCACAAATTTTTAGACTTATAGACAAGTAAATATGGTAGGCTTTAATTTTTCCTCCTTTCCTGTAATGCAGAGATTAATTGCTGTTGAATACAGTGAAGACTGGTGTTAAACATGAATTAACCTAAGTAAATCACAAAACATATTGCGTCTTATTTTATCCCCTTATTCCTCAGTACATGTGTTCAGTTTCTTCATCCACATTCACTACAGGTTGAGTCTTCTTCATCTGGAATTCCAAAATCCAAAATATTCCAAAAAACAAAAAAAAAAAGTCATGTGTGGATGAGACACCTTTACTTTCTGATGGTTCAGGGTACACAGACTTTGTTTCAGCATAAAATTATTAAAATATTGTATATGCATAAGATGTATATGAAACATAAATGAATTTTGTGTTTAGACTTGATTCCCATTTCCAAAATATCTCATTATGTACAGATGTGCAAATACAGGTATTCCAAAATCCAAAAGTCTTTGAAGTTCTCTGGTCCCAAACATTTCAGATATGGAGCCTCAATATGTACTAGAAAGTCAAAATTAGTAAATCTCATACAAAGGTTAAAGCTCATTTAGTAACCTCAGAAGGAAGGGAAAATCTTATAAGAGAAAACATTAGCATACAAAAATGGAAGGAAATACCAAAACAAGTTCAGGATAGACTAAATGAAGAATTTACAGAAGATGAGATAAGAAAAGCAATAAGAAATCTGAAGTTGAATAAATCACCGGGTCCAGATGGGTTTACTGCAATTTATTATAAAAAATTAATAGATGTGTTAATAATACCTTTAAAGGACATGTTGAATAAGATTGAGATGGAGGGCATCCCTGACTCCTGGACAATAAATGATATAACACTTATCCCAAAAGAAGACAAAGACAGTACTTCGGTAGAGAACTACAGACCAATCTCTCTACTTAACATAGATTATAAAATCTATGCGTATATTCTGTCAGAGCGACTGAAGAAAGTGTTAATAAACCAAATAGATCAAGATCAATCCGGTTTTCTGCCCGCAAGACATCTAAAACAGAACATCAGAACTGTACTAAATCTAGTTGAATTCTTTGAAAAAAACATTCAAAGGAAGCTCGGAATGTTCTTCATTGATGCATACAAGGCTTTTGACAGCCTAAACTGGGACTATATGCTGAGGACTCTACAAAACCTCGGAGTGGGAGAGAGATATTTAAGTTGGATAAAAAGCATATATACCAGCCAAACTGCGAGACTAATAATTAACGGAGAGCGAACGCAACAATTTAACATTCGAAGGGGAACAAGACAGGGATGCCCGTTGTCTCCTTTATTGTTTATAACTGTAATGGAAGATTTAAACAACAGAATTAGGAAAGACCCAGAAATCCTCGGTGTGAAAATTAAGAAATTTGAGTTCAAACTAAAAACATATGCAGACGACCTAGTGGTATTTTTAGAAAACCCAAACTCGTGTATACATAAAGTAATAGAGGTCATTGAGAATTTCGGATTAGTTTCCGGACTCAAAATAAACGTGCAAAAATCTGTTATAATAACAAAAAATCTATCACCCAAAGAGGAGAGTGAATTACAGATCATTACAAATTGTAAGGTCGTAAAAAAAACTAAATACTTAGGTATCTGGATATCAAACAGAAATATTGATTTATTTGAAAATAACTACAATCATATTTGGAAGAAAATAAGGCAGGACCTTCAGAAATGGTCAAAACTAAACCTCTCCTTCTCTGGAAGAATTGCCGCCATCAGAATGACTGTTCTACCCAGGCTTAACTATCTGTTTACCAATATCCCAATAATCTCTAATTTGAAAAAACTTGAAGAGTGGAACAAGGAAATAAGGAAATTCATATGGGCAGGAAAAAAAACCTCGGGTTAAATGGAAAACATTAATTGACCTCAACATGAATGGAGGATTTGACCTGCCAGACTTACAAATATATTTCGAAGCAAATTGCCTTACTTGGGCAAGGAAATGGATAAACTTGACAGATGAAAAACTGCTTGCTTTAGAAGGCTTTAATAATCGCTATGGCTGGCATGCCTATTTATGGTACAACAAACATAAAGTTAACAGGGAGTTTGAACATCATTTTGTGCGAAAAGCAATTCTTAATGTTTGGCTCAAGGTAAAACATCTCTTTTATGTTAAAATACCAGGATGGGTTTCACCCCACGAGGCGTTTTGTAATAGAACTCAGATCTCCAGTTGGCTGAGGTATGAAGATCTACTCTCAAAAGATAATTTGAATAACTTCATGTTTAAGAAACTAGAAAACATTAAGAACATGGATATTCAAAAGCATTGGTTTCTTTATCAACAATTAGCAGAAAGATTTAAAAATGACTCTCTAATGGAAAAATTTGAAATTAAAAATACTGAATTGGATATCATGCTACGAAAAGAACAAAATAAATTAACATCTAAATTTTATAAAGTTTTGTTACAAAGGAAAGTGGAAGAAAATGTGATAAAGGACTCGATGATACAGTGGGCCAGAGATCTAGGGAAGACAATTGAACTGAAAAGCTGGTATTACACCAGAGAAAAAACACGAAAGTTCACTGCTTGTCAAAATTTACAAGAAAACTACAAAAAAATGGAGTCAAGATGGTACCTGACGCCAGTCAGACTTGCTAAAATTCATAGGGACAGCAGTAGTCAATGTTGGAAGTGTGCAAATACAAAAGGCTCCTGGTTCCATGTATGGTGGGAATGCCCCAAGGTAAAGAAATACTGGAGCCAAATTCATGCGTGCATAACAAAAAGTCTTGGGATAAATTTCGATTTGACTCCTGACATCTATTTGCTTAACATGACTAATAGAATCCCTTGGGAAACAGAGAAAAAACATTGACGTAAAATCCTATACATGGTCTCAGCAGGGAGGTTATTGCTGGCACAATATTGGAAAAGCAATGAAATACCATCAATAGACGAGTGGCTACTGAAGATATACGACATGATGGAAATGGACAGATTAACTAGAATTATTCAGGGAATAGATGAGGAAGAAGTGGAAAGGGAATGGGAGTCATCAAAAAACTTTTGTGACGACAGATGGAAAGGCATGTAAATCATCGCGTATTTAATTGATACTATTAAGCAACCTCATTTAACAAATAGAAAATAGGGTGTTATAATATAAGTAAGCAAATGTATAGACTGGAGTAATAGAAGAAACATGAAGTGCTATAAGGTAACTATTATATGGAGAGTAATAAACACAGAAGCAAATGTTGTACAACAGGAAGTTTATTTGTCATCAAGATTTTTGAAGATACAGGATCATTATATGTAATAGTTCTGAGTTGAGATGCTTCCGATTAATTTATGTTGATCGTGTTGAATGTTGTATATCTTCATATTTTAAGCAATAAAATTAAAAAAAAAAAAAGCTCATTTAGTGCATTTCCTCCTGTTCTACCTCCAAGATAACTACTGGGTCATGCACAAGACCTAACAACAATCCTGTGAAGAGAATTAAACTAAGGCCCAAAACGCACTACAAAAATAATCCAGTTTGAGACCACTTTAACTGTCTTAACTCAATGCTGGGGAAATCTGGGAACTGTAATTTTGTGAGACATTTAGGAGCTTATCACTTGGCATTTTAAATTGGCTCCAGCCTCCCAGACTGCAGCCGGGATGCAGGATGGAGGCAAGGATTATTGCACACTAAATCATTGCCAAATTGCCAGCCGCCATCAACCCAGGTCCAAACCATGCTCCATCAGCACTTTTTAGAAATCGGAAAACTTTCCGACTTCTAAAAAGTGTTGGTGGAGCACGGATTGGACCTGGCTGGGACCCGGCCTGTTCATGCATTCTCAGTATGAAATTCTAGAGAGAACTTCTGCTTGTCTTGTCTGTTATAGGCAGGCCCACACAGGTAGAGCAGAATCCTGTCCTTTCCCAGTTAGTTTGCTGTAGGTATGCTAGTGCAACCTAACACCAAAATTCTGTTTCTGCAGCCCTCCATCATTCCAGCATAACGCTAGATGACCCATAATTCAGGTTGGGACACCTGCACACATATGTCTCACTAACTCTGTGATTCTATGTATGGATGTGACTTTTCAGATGCTGCAGGGGTTAGTGTTTCCATCCTCTCTGTGTAGCTCCCAAAGCTCCCATACTGACTTACTATACAGCCCTGAAGTTGCCTCATTCTGTTCTTCATCATGAACAGGCATGATTGGAAACATATCTAATAATCCTCCCCAGATGGATGTACAATCATTACAAAAGCACTGCAACCTCCCAAAGATCCCCGTGGATTTCAGTGCTGACATCATTGTGTGCCTTAGTTGGGGGGGGGGGGGCTAGACCTTCTCCATTTCTTCCCATACACGTTGCAGCATGGAATGGCTATGTAAGGTGGCTTCAGGAATTAATGTAAGTCAGGGGGTGCCATATGGGTCTGTGTAGCATAGGATCAACATGTCAATACTTATTGAACTGGGACCGATGTTTGTTTTATCTGTTGCAATAAATCTTTACTGCCAAGGGCAAGGTGGGTGATAGGACTGTGGGGTCAAACTGGACAGGGCATCCATTACCTAGAGTTGGAAGAGACCCCAAAGGCCATCCAGTCCAACCCCCATTATGCAGGAACGCACAATCAAAGCACCCATGACAGTTGGCCATCCAGCCTCTGCTTAATAACCTCCAAAGAAGGAGTCTCTACCACACTCCAAGGAACTGTGTTCCACTGTCAGATAGATAGATAGATAGATAGACGTGGATCTGGTCACCTGAAGTCTGTAATTCATAGTATATCCTTGCTTTCCTTGCTTTCATCTCAAGGCAGAAAGGAACTCGTTTTAAATATCTTGGAAATATCAGTTTATAGTATAGTATAGTATAGTATAGTTCTCCAACCTACATGCTTGGGTGTGAACAATTAACACTACATGACTGTTTTAAGAGAAATATAAACTAGCAATCTTTTTATACAGTTCAGGAAAATATATTCACTTTTTCCTCATTTACCGTACATCTCACACTGCTTTTTCCCTTTCACATAAATGTAAGCAGGTGAAAGCACAGGAAAACCTTGACAGTAAAGGAGAATTTAGCTACAGAGCGGCATTAGTCATGTTGTTATAATGTTGCTTCAAGCCGCTTTCTTGTTGATGGTTTGTCTCACTCACACCGGTTGTGGGTTCATATAAAATTTGGCACCTCATTAACAGTGTCACTCAGAATTAAATAGCTTGCATTCAATGGAGTGAACATATAGTATATACTGGAGACCAAACTAGAATTCATAACAGTTGTAAGAGGGGGCATTCAGACAATGATTATGAAGATCATACACACAATTCAGGTGGGTTTTCTTACACAGAAATCAACACAGAGAAATTGTTCACATGAGAACCTTTGCAGAAATGACCTAAAATGTAGCTGAAGAGAGATCAGGAGGATGGTCCAAGGAGGGTAAAAGTTGTGGGTGTTCCTTTGTCCTCTAGAAGTGAGCTGAGAAAATCAGAACTCAGTAAAGAGACGATCATGCCCCAGCTTTCTTTTCTGCCAGCCCAACTCCCTGAACTTAAGGCAGGAGCTGCCTACATTGCCAGCTACCCCTGGTGACAGTATACAACTAGGAGTTTATCAGACAAGGGAAATTAGAAGTATAATCCAATGGCAATCCGAACGCAATTATGGGGTTTAACGTTATTGCCTGATAGACTACTACACGCAATTTCGGGCAATGGCAAGCTATTTTCGGGCAATGGGAAGTCAGTTCGAACGTAATTCGAATTCACGTAAATTTGCTGAACTAGCGAATTCACGTGAATGCGTTCTGGCCCCACTTTCTTTTCATTCGCAATTAAGAGAAATTCCTCCCGTGTGATAAACTCCAAAGTGCCTGCCTGCAACAGGCAAACAGCTGCTGCCTCCAGAATCCCTTACTGATCCTGTGTGAAAAGCAAAACAGAGAAAAGGAGGAGCCCTGTCTCACCTCCAGCACATTAAGGAAACACAAGTCTGTAAGTTTGGCCACCAAAATGGAAATGTATAATAAAAAGTAGAGTCTGATGAAAGGGAAAAACAATCATCCCTGGATGCATTTTGGGATATGTTTTCAAGCAGCCTCTAGAAAGATTAAAATGTCTTGCTTTACTAATGCCAGGCTTCCTTGGCGTGTACACATTACAAAAAAATTGCTGAAACATGTTGAATTGCTCTTCCTTTTTGTGACGCATCCACCTGCTACCCAAATAGTTCCCTTGTTAAGTATTTCTACTAATTTTTCTATGTTTTAAAAAAGTAATGCCAGGGACACCTCTACAGTACTTTGTGAGCTGAGGTGCACCTGTACTGTTCAAACCGTGTAAACCAAAAGAGTGTTGTGTGTATGTGTTCTACATAAAGAGCCTGTGTGGTGTAGTGGTTGGAGTGTTGGACAACAGCTCTGGAGAACAGGGTTCAATTCTCCACTCAGCCATGGAAACCCCAGGTGACCTTGTGCAAGTCACACTCTCTCAGCCTCAGAGGAAGGCCAAGGAAAACCTCCTCTGAAGAAACTTGCTCCTTGGGGTCAAATCGTTGGAGACGATTTGAAGGCACCCAACAACATTGAAACTATGAAAAAAAGATTTTTGGAGGTGTCTCCTTGCTTAACATAGGGAAATACTGTCCGGTCGCCTTGGCCTTCAACTTCCAACCTCCAAAGGAGGACCAAGGCATGGCAAAATGTAGGGTCTTCAAGAAAAAGGGAGCAAAGAAAAACTGCAAACCATAACAACATAAATATAAAGCCCTGCTTCTTTAGTCTGGCCCCAAATGGAGTTGGACATGTGGGAGTGCCTCCTGGGCAAGAAGGCTGAAATGGAAGACACGTTTTTTTTTTGGGGGGGGGGAGTCATGAATGTCCGCTTCAGACTTGGCTTCAAGACCTCTCCTTGTGCCAAGGAGAATATACCTGTATGTTATTAGCTGGGTGGGGAGGAGCCCTCTCTGCCCTCCCTCCCAAGGGAGCAGGAGCCTCTGGGAGGTTTATATATAAAGCCTCCCATATATAAAGGTATATATATGGGAGGTTTAGTATGTGTGTATATATATATGTGTGTGTGTGTGTGTGTGTGTGTGTGTATATATGGGAGTTTTAGTTTTATATATATATATATATATATATATATATATATATATGTGTGTGTGTGTGTGTGTGTGTGTGTGTATGTATGTATATATACCTTTATATATGGGAGGTTTAGTGTGTGTCTATATATATATTAGTGTGTGTGTGCTTGTATCTTTATATATGGGAGGTTTAGTGTGTGTGTATATATATATATATATAAATATAAAAAGCTAATCCTCCCAGAGGCTCCTGCTCCCTTGGGAGGGAGGGAGGGAGGGCAGAGACTAGGGCTCCTCCCCATCCAGCCAATAAGAAGAGCCACTTTTTAATACCGAGGGCCCTCCTTGAAGCGCCCCAGTGGAGAGGAGAGGAGAGGAGAGAGAAGCAGAGGGAGCCTCAGCGAAGTTTCTTCCTCCTCCTCCTCCTCCTCCTCCGGGTCCCATGCGGCGGGAGCATCAGAGCCATCATGGCCAAGGCAGAGGAGGAGGAGGAGGAGGAGCGGGGCTCTGGGCCACTCTGGCCCTCCTGCACCTCTGGAGCCCCGGAGCCCGAGGAGGAGGAGGAGGAGGAGGAGGGAACTGGAGGTGAGTCTCGCCCTGGAGGAGCAGGAGCAGGACCCTTCCAGCCCTTTCCCACTTAGAGGAGGAGGAGGACACCTGTCAGGGGCTTGCCTTTGCAAGTGTCACCACAGGGGGTTGGCCAGCATATATAAGGGCAAACCCCCTCATTATATATATGTATGTGTATGTATATATATATATATATATATATCGGTAAAACCCCTCTGATATATGTGTGTGTGTGTGTGTGTGTAATGGTAAGCCCCCTCTGATATATATCTATATCTATATGTATAATTGCAAACCCCCTCTGATGAAATTTGCTATGGAAACCCCATGACAGGTTCTCCATATGTATGTATGTATGTATGTATAATTTTATTATACAAAATTACTTCTTTGTTATGTGCCTTCAAGTCCTTTCCAATTTATGGCAACCCTAAGGCAAACCTATCCAGAGGGGTCCAATTTCAGGGGGTGGTTTTGCCATTATTGTTGTTGTTATTATTATATCATTTTTCTGGCATCTTCTGAGGCTGAGAGAGTGTGACTTGCCCCAGGCCACCCAGGGGGTCTCTATGGCTGAGCTGGGATTCAAACCCTGATCTCTCAAAGCCCTGCACTCCGCTTGCTCATCTTCCCCCAGTTCTTTCCTTTCCAAGGGGACCCCATATAAATGTGGACTTGTGGTTGTGCTGTTGTTGTGTGGGTTCTTTAGTTTGCTATGCAGGGCCTGACTCTAATCCAGGCATGACAATCAGACAGAGACTGGGTTAGAACAATAACAGAAGTAGATTTATTAAACATAGTATGAGGAGATAACAAAAGTGGGTTTCTGAATTCAAAATCCTGTCTGTACCAACTTCCAACCCTGTCTCTATTTCTCCAAAGGCCAACCTCTGCTTTTTGTTATATTATGTTCCCCTGCAGCCTCTTTTCAGGGCCAGATCTGCCCAGCACCTCCTTCTCGATGGCATCAGGAGAGCATAGCCTCATACTATGGATACGGTTATTGCCGCCATCCCTCCTAATGTTGTTGTTGTTCTGTGCCTTCAAGTTGTTTCCAACTTAGGTTGCCCCTAAGGCAAACCTATCATTGGTTTTCTTGGCAAGTTTCCTCAGAGGGTGTTTGCCATTGCCATACTCTAAGGCTGAGAGTGTGTGGCATGCCCAAGCTCACCCAGTGGGTTTACATGCTGAGCCAAGAGTCATAGAATCATAGAGTTGGAAGAGACCACTAGGGTCATCCAGTCCAACCCCCTGCCATGCAGGAAATCCAAATCAAAGCATCCCTGACAGATGGCCATCCAGCCTCTGTTTAAAGACCTCCAAGGAAGGAGACTCTATCACCCTCCGAGGGAGTGCATTCCATTGTCGAACAGCCCTAACTGTCAGGAAGTTCCTCCTAATGTTCAGGTGGAATCTCTTTTCCTGCAGCTTGCATCCATTGTTCCGGGTCCTGTTCTCTGGAGCAGCAGAAAACAAGCTTGCTCCCTCTTCAATATGGTCTGCAGAATCATAGTCCAATATTCAAACCACTACACCACACTTGTTCTCATCCCTTATGCTTGCTTTGTTGAAATGTTCCTAGTTCAGTGTGGAAACCAGGCCGAAATGGCAATCGTAGCCACAGTATACCTAATGACTAATCGCTTACACTGCTTGCAAACACCAGGACACAGGAAATTCAGGCTGCTGCCACACTACAGAATCATGCAGCATTCTTAGGCTTGGACTTCAGCAAGTCTCTTGGGGTGGCCTGCCCAAGAATGTCTCCCCGGAGACTTAATGTGAAATGTGGAGTCCTGGGCTTTGTAATTTTGGTGAGAACAAACTGGAACTCTCTAGCAGGATCCCATGGGATGCAGCCATGCCAGTTAAAATGGAATCACAGAACTGGTACTGTGTAGTGTGATAAACAGGTGAGGAAAAATGAAAACCTTTCCCTAGAAGGCACAAATACATTTAAAACATGCTTTGTTACACTCCCTAAAGGCTGAAAGGACATTCCTTTTCCACACCATTATAACTACTGGTATATTATTCCAAATTAATGATGCCAGAATAAATGCTACCCTGAGACTACTTCAGCTGAAGCATGTCTCTCTACAAATTGTCAATAACTGAATGATCTGTCCTTGCACCTTTTGGCCCAATGCTCAGCCATGGTGGCTGGGTAATTTTTGACATTGCCATCTAAAAAGTAGGTTTTCCCAAAATCTGCTTCTGATTGCAAAATTATCATGCATTGAAGGAAATGCTCCCTGTAATGATACAGAAGACTAGTTCATTGTAATATTTTGTGGCCTCAAGATATGTTTTGTCAAGGGTCTGGGAACACTGTTCCTTGCGCTATTTCCAGACATAATTATGGGTTCAGCATCCAGCTACCTACAATCCAGCCCAGAGGATCCTTCCTAGAAATATCATGGGGACCATTAATAATGATTTAAAAACCCATTAACACCAGATGGTCCAAAGCTGGCACAGGATGACTTGGTGCTTAAGGAAGATTAGCAAATGATGACCCTCACCCCCCTAAGTCAGTCTATGGCTAGATCTGCATTGCACAAATGATGCAGTTTGACATCACTTTAACTGCCATGTCTCGATGCTATGGAATCCTGGGAGCTTTAGTTCATTGTGGCACCAGAGAGCTCTGACAGAGAAGGCTAAATATCTGACAAAACTACAAATCCCAGAATCCCATAGCACCAAGCCATGACAGTTAAACCAGTATCAATCTGCTTTATTTCTATAGGGTCAATGTATCCTAAGTACCTAAAGCCATCTGAGTTATTCTGGCAATTGAGCTATAAAAGCCTACACTCACTTCAGCATTTGCTGGCTGAGCTGAATCTTTCCACCTCCTCCAGAATAGGCCTCACAGTCTATGGGATTTCTGTGCATTGACAACTGCAGAAGTGGTATTCCCTCTGCAGTCTTGTAGGGCTACTTTTGCACATGCTGACTCTCAGTTATGCGGTCTCTCATTGTTCAACATAACAGCATTTTCCCAAGGGACTCCAAGGTCAGTGTTTGAATTTCCCACATCAGAAGATCAAAAGGAGAATGACATAGCTCTGGATATGCAATTACTTTTCAGAATTATCTTCTGTTTTACAAAGGGCTTTGAAGTTGTCAGGTGCATCACTTGTGAAGCTTAATAGCCACAACCCTCATGGCGACAGTACCCATCCTCTTTTTCTGGGTGCTGCTGATTCAGGCAAACTCTGAGTCAAGTTAGACAGCAGACCTGCTCTGGCACACACAGCAAACACAGCACAACAGTGACTCCACCCCATGCTTCCAAGCCTTGCTGATTTTTCATATTTCAGGTACTTACCATTCCACATCCCTTGAGGATACACTAATGTTTGCTGGGAAACTGCATTGTGGAGTCACTGTTCATTAACAGACTTCAGAAGTAATCCAGTGGAGATTAAAAAGTTCTTTTAAAGAATTGTTTATGGGACACTCCCAATTCCCAGAATGTGCTGTCTGTTGACCTATATTTCAGGACTAGGAAACTTTTGTTCCTCCAGATGTTCTGGACTAAAGCTTCCATAGTCCCTTATGATTGGCCAGGCTGATCGATGGCAGCTCGTAGCTTCTATATCAGTGGGGTGGTGAATCTAATCTGCATTTTAGTTCACATTTTAAAGTAGCTATCCAAGGTGAACGTATTTTGGGGGTACGGTTTATAACCTTGGCTTAACCATCCCACTGGAAGTGAAGTTTCCTGGTGCCACTGGACCTGATGGGAGTTGTGGATCAAAATATATGGAGGGCCAAAGGTTCTTCACCCCTGCTGTAACTGCTCAGTCAGTGTCTGGGAGGCATCATCTTCTGGCAAAGATCCTACATTTAACAGGTAGAGCATTAAAGTTTATCTGGGCAATTCTGAATCCTCCCTGCCACTCCAGCAGTTATCATACCACAGGACGGGCCTCTGCTGCTGCAGGAGAGTGGACAGCAGGCGAGAGACAATTCAGGTGATGAAGCAGTTGATCTCAGCTCAGAGAGGGAAAGAAATGAGGGTCCGCTCAAGATGGATTACACTCTCCATTTCCTTCCTCTCAGAGCCCAGAACAATTGCATCTTCATCTGAATTGCCTTTCTCCCCTCCTCACTTGTAAGCAACAGCACCAGTGACCTCTCCTGGGGGTGGCCACCTTCTGGGCAAAGGGCTTAAGGATAGCATCCTGTATCTCATCCAAAAAGAGGCATATACACCTGTAAGCCCCATGTGTGCATGACTATGTCACTAACAGGATTCCACTTAATAGTCTCGGTAATGCTTTCTAGGAAATCTTTTGACCTACCCCACATGTTTACCCCACATTTTGTCTGAGATGTGTTTTGTTATTTTTCCTAACTGGTCTATAGAGCATTCACTCTGCTTAATTATTGTGGATTTGTTGTGTGCCATCCGTCCACATGAAATGAAATGTCTGGTGCTTTGGGTCTCACCCCAGGGGCTGCTTTTGCAGGTGGCTAGGCATTGCTTCCTTCAGTGTCCCGGAGAAACTTGATTGTACCAACCTACCTCTGAATGGCCGCCAGAAAGACTTGTGTAAGAAGAAACCCTATCTCCTGCCCACTATCCAGGAAGGAGCCCGCCTGGGCATTCAGGAATGCCAGAGCCAGTTCAAACATGAGCGATGGAACTGCCTACTCTCTACAGAGACAACTGCTTCTCTTTCCACCAACCCTTCGGCCATCACTGGAGCACCTCCTTTCTCCATCTTTGGCTATGAGCTGAGCAGTGGTAGGTTTTACAAAAATAATTCAATCATTTTGGAAAGTTTAAGCCACACATTTTACCTGCCTCTGAGGGGTTTGGGAGTTGTAGTCCAAAATCATATGGAAAATCATTTCCATTATAGCCCCCCCCCCAATTACAGGCAGTGGTGGGTAATCATTACCCCACCAGATGTTTGGGCTGCATTCCTCACAATCCCTTACCATTGTTCATGCTGATGCCTGAAACATCTGGAAGGACAGTACCTCCCAACTCCTGGTTTCAAGTCAGTGCTCAACATTTCTATTTCAGGGGTTTCTAGACCAGTGGTGTCATTAGGGTTGGTGTCACCTAGTACAGTAACTCATGGTGTCACCACCACCCCATTGACCTCCTCCCATACCACACCCATATATAATCCTTAGTAATATTTTTGTTACTAATTTATTCATAAATCATAATTCATATATATCACTGAATGTAATGGTAACAGCTGTGACATAAAGAACTAGCAAAATTAAAATTATACCTTTAAATTCCAATATCATATGCACACAGTAAATGTCTATATATATATATATATATATATATATATATATATATATATAGTTTTATGTGGTTAAAATAAAAAATTGATAATAGATGGTGTTTATAAAGATTTTTTTAAAATTAAAAAATTAATTTGAAATTTAATTTATATAAAAAAAAGACCTGGGGACTCTCCTTTATCTTCCCACTGAACCTCACCCCACTCACCCCATCTCTTCAGCATTTTAAAGAGATACAGGCAAAAGTCATAGTTTGTTTCTGCCCAAATACTGATGCTTGAGGACCAGTGATGTCACACACTTCCTTAGGGTATCAATGGTGCTGTCAGCACCCCCTGCACCCATTTAGTAATGCCACTGTTCTAGATACAGTATTGCAAAATGCCTCTGGTGCTGCTTCAGAGTGGCTGCCACTTGAGCAATATGGGGCACCTGCCCAAAGGAAACAGTGATGCTATTCTGAAACCTGGTCCATCCATTTTACAAATGATTTAGTTGTAAATCTGTTAATTTTGGAAGAAGCATGGGCAATGGCATGAAAGTTCTTTGGAAATTTCAAAATGTCCTACAACACCAAATGTATAAGATCTCAGCATTTTGATCCCAACCCAAATCAAATTGCCCACATTTCAGTCCCTTGTGGAAGCAATTGCAAATCCATTATCCCACTGATTTCAAGTGGACTTCACTTGAAGGGGCCAAGATACCTTGAGAGAGCTAGGATACCTGTTCCTTTTGTTGATCTGATGGCCCATGATGACAGCTGTAAATCACAGAACTTAGAAAAGATGTTGGGTTTTTTGCATAGCAGCTTCTAGAGTCCCCAACAGGCATTGCCACTGTACTCCCAAAAAAAGAAAAAGAAAAAGAAAAAAAAGTTTCCAAGCACTAGTAAATTAACTTCCATCTGGCCAGAGGAGTGCACTGCAAATCTTCTAAGCAATGTCTCCTTCTCTTCTTTTGCAGGCACCAAAGAAACTGCATTTATCCACGCAGTGACGGCAGCTGGCCTTGTGCACTCAGTTACTCACTCATGCAGTGCAGGGAATATAACTGAATGTTCCTGTGACACCAAGCTGCAGAGTGGCGGCTCAGCCAATGAGGGATGGTACTGGGGTAGCTGCTCAGATGACATCCAATATGGCATGTGGTTGAGCAGGAAGTTCTTAGATGGTCCTACTGAAAACATCACTGGAAGAGGTGGGCGTGGACTGATAGCTATGAACTTGCACAATAACGAAGCGGGAAGACTGGTATGGATTTGAATTTTCCCGTCTTTTCTTTTGCCTATATATACTTGAATCCCACTGAGGTAGAGAAATCCTCCAACCTTCTTATATGGTTACAGCCTTCATGTGACCGTATTACAGGATCCTCAGTATCATTGATCTATGTACGAACAGAGTACATTAAAAACTGCTTCATCAAACTATGCATAAGAAACCTGTATGTGAAGAAGGTCATATTATGCCATGTGGCACAACCTATGTTAAACTTGCTGCAATGTGAAACCCTGCCATTAAGCAGAGTGAGGCAACCACCTTGGAAGCAGATGCTGTGAAGTAGCAACAGCTGTCCCTTGGCCATTCCTCCTCCCCTCCCCATTCCCCTGTCTTGGAGGCTAGAGATTTGTGTGCCACATGACCTGTTTTGAGTTCGTAAACTGGTCTGCTGCTTCCAGATATGATGCAGGATGTTATTCTATTGCCAGCATTCAACTGCTTGTTCATTCTGCTTTTCTGTGTTGAGTAGGTTCCATGTAGCAAAATGTCTTGGTAAAGTCAAAGGCTTTCATGGCTGGCATCCATCGGTTTTTGTGGGTTTTTCGGGCTATGTGGCCATGTTCTACAACTCTTCTAGAACATGGCCACATAGTCTGAAAAACCCACAAAAAAAATCAGGCCATGTTATTTTCCTTCAGTTAATACAGATAGCCCATACTTTCCGACACATCTTGCCCTGCTAATCAGTTTTCAGTCATTCTCAGGGGTCTTTCTTTGGTATTTTCATGGATTTGTACTTTTTTTAAATCATCACTGAAAATCTGATGGCAAAAGAGAATAAGATAAAATAAATAATAATAATAATAATAATTATTATTATTATTATTATTATTATTAACCTTTATTTATGAAGCACTGTAAATTTACACAGCGCTGTACATGCAATCTTTTTAGTTAGACGGTTCCCTGCCCTCAGGCTTACAATCTAAAAAGACATGACACAGAAGGAGAAGGGAGTGGTGGCAGGAAAGGGTAAGAGGTCCAGCAGTTCCTCTCTACCTCCGAGGCCTGGACCAAGGCAGATGGACTGGAGGGAGGGCTTGGCTTCAAAATGGAAGGTTAATCTTCATCCAGGGAAAATACATACTCTCAAGTAGGATAATGCATATACAGTACATAGCAATACAGGAAATGGTTTGATAAACAGGCAACAAAAGAACATCAGATAGTAAGCAACAATTATGCAATGCCTGGGAAGGCTTCTCTGAACAGGATGGTTTTCAACTCCGTTTTGAGAATACTACTGGAAGTGTCTGTGCATGACAAAATATTAATATTGCTCTTGTTCTTTTATTTGTAGTATAATGGAAATGTATATTTCCACTTTACCTGTTTTCTCTCTCTTTATTAATCCCCACAGTAACCCTGTAAGGTAGACTTGCTGAGAGATAGTGGTAGCCAAGGTCACATAATTAATTCCATGTCCTGGCAGAGTTTTAAACTTGGCTTTCCCTGTTCCAAGTCCAGCACTTTTAAACACGGTCATATACTGGTAGTCTCAGATCAGTTGCAACTGTGAAAATGGTAGGGAGGTTGAAACATAGTGGAAATTAAAAATGAACCAATCAACATGGCTTATTTTCACAATCAGCATTCAAATTAGAGTACAGTCGGCCCTCCACATTCGCTGGGGTTAGGGGAACAAGACCCCCCTGTATGTGGGGAAAATGCCAATAACCCACCCCTGCCCACAGCCATTTCCAGGGTTGGAGGGGTTTGGGGAAAGCTAGCGCTCCCTTCCTCTGGTCCCTGCCACCCTGGAAAGGCTTGGGAGAAGTGTCCCTCAAGCCTCTCCAGGGCAGCAGGGATTCAGGGGAAGGGAGTGCTTATTTCCTCTGGCCCCCCCTACCCTGGAAAGACTATAGAAACACTTCTCCCAAATAACCAGAATTGTGAATTTCAAACCCACGAATGTAGAAGGCCAACTGTAATTTGCATCTGGATTTGAGTTAAAGGAAAATGGTGATCTTAACCTACCAAAACCTATAAAAATGCAACCACTCCCCCCAAACCCCCAGACATTTCAAAACCAAAACAATGTGTCAAATGCTCTGTAGAGATTAATTCCAGCCTGTTTTGACTAAGGAATGTAGGGGGCTTTTAGTGAAAAATATATATAGGAGAGACATGGTATGGGATGAAACCCTCCAATGTCCCATAGTACACCAATGCCCCCCTGACCGTCATCAGTTGCCCACCCCAGTTGTAGGCAATTGCTGTTGTGCCTTCATGTCATTCCCAACTTATGGTGACCAGCAAGGTGAACCTGTCATGGGGTTTTGTTGGCAAAATTTGTTCAGAGGGAGTTTGCCACAGCCTTTCTCTGATTCTGAGAGTGTGACTTGATCAAGCTCACTCAGTGGATTTCCATGGCCAAGCAGGGATTTGAACCTGGTCTCCAGAGCTCTAGTCCAGCACTTGACTACTATATCACACTGGCTCTCATTGCAGGCCATACATTCAACATATGTGGATAAGGTGACTTATTATGTTTGTAAGTGGGAGTGCAATGAAATGTCACAACGTGGAGTGCTGCTGCTTCATTCCCTCTCTATGATCCACTTCTCCCATTTTATTGATCAGAATTCCATGGCTACTCAGTCCATTCCATCTTCTTTAGACCATTCTAAAGCTGCCCTTCATGTTGGGTTCCCCTAAATATACTAGAGCCCTTCTCTCTTCTGTTATTTTGGATACATAACAACACTACCAGCCATGAGGAGAGGGGGGTTAGATACTGTTGAAATGTTGTAGTGTATCAGGAAACTATTGTGTCTGTTCAACCCACTGTTTAAAGTGGGAATCAAGAGCTGAAAATCTTATTCCTGGAACCAGAGAGCAGATCAATAGAGGACACATATTGGGTTCAGCTTGCACTACCTGTCAGAGATGCCAATTCAGTATTTTAGCTGTGGGTTTAGTTTTTAGAGATTTCAGTAAGACAAGCTTCACAAAAGGGTTAGGAGTAGAGTATCAGTGAAGCTTTCTCCTCTGTCATGTGAAATTGATTTTATTGTATGTAATGATATGAACCACTTTGTATATGCCATTTTAACAGCATGGGTACCAGTGTGACATGTCTTTCCTGTTGAAAAAGTGTTTAATATTGATGCTGAATGCATTTGCTGCTGCAACTTTGTTCATTTTCATTATTAACAGGTCTTGTAATGGAAGAGGTAAACCTTTTTTTAAAAAAGATGTATTTTTTTTTAAAAAGGCTGTTGCAGTGAATATCGCAGGTTAAACTGTGTATGTGGTTATCTCTCATTGATATACATTCTTTAAAAAATATGTAGCGTTTACTTTCAAAAGCAGAGGGGAACTTATGAGTTTAGAAAACATGCCTAGTAGTTTTCTAGTTAATGAGAGAACAAGGTGGAAATGGCTCTTGTGTGATCTTTTTTTCTCCAGGCTGTAGCAAAACTGATGTCAGTGGATTGCCGTTGTCATGGAGTATCTGGCTCATGTGCCCTGAAAACTTGCTGGAAAACAATGTCATCCTTTACAAAGGTTGGCAGTTTTCTAAAAGAGAAGTATGAAAACAGCATCCAGATTTCAGACAGAGTGAAAAAAAAGATACGCAGGAAAGACAAAAGCCAGCGGAAGATACCTATCCACAAAGAGGACTTGCTGTATGTCAACAGGTCACCCAACTACTGCGTAGAAGACAGCAAACTGGGAGTTCCTGGGACACGAGGCAGGATATGCAATCGTACTTCAGAAGGACCAGATGGTTGCAATCTCCTCTGCTGTGGCCGTGGATACAATACTCATGTTGTCAGGCATGTGGAGAGATGCGACTGCAAGTTTGTATGGTGTTGCTATGTCCGCTGCCAAAGATGTGAGACCATGACTGATGTTCACACTTGCAAATGAAACATTCTGCCGCAAACATAAATGGCAAAACAACCTCTATAGTACTGTTCCTAGGAGTACGCTAGGGAATGTCTCAAGACAAAGAATTATCCAGGCTCACAAAGTTTCAGTTCCTATTGAAAAGGGCAACTTGGGAAAAGTAGCTGTCTTGCTCACAAGTGGAGATCTGGATTACCTGAAGACATGGCATCTTTAAATAACTCTGTCCATCTTGGCTGTGGGTATTCAGTATTTTGATCAGTTTCCTTAAGCAACATAGTGACAGATGAAAACTGGACAGGCTTCATTCCAATGTTCAGAAGTAGAAATGATGCCCCACATGAAATATTTTGTTCTTATATATTTAGAAGACTCAGTTGAGGAAGCAGAATGCTGTCAGTGGGCCTACAGCCATTTGCTCAGCAGCTGGAATTTGAAGAAAAATCTAAGATGCTCAGTGGCACATATAGGCCATGGTTAAAGGAGGAGAGGTTTAAACAATTTGAAGGGATATTCCTATGGTGGCTTCAGAACTCAGCTAAACTAGTTGTGTTGGAATACAGTATATAGAAATTAAAGCAAATGCAGAGGTGAGCAAAGTATGGTTCTCCAAATATTGAACTGCAGCTTCCAGAAGCCCTAGCCAACCTTAGACAGTAGTTTGAAGACTGGATATTGGAAGTCCCAACATTTGAAGAGCTAAACTTTGGGTCCATTTGGTGTATCATTTTGTAGTGGTTTTCTTCCACACATCTCTGTTTGACTGTTCTCCAAATGTTCACTTAGAACAGGGGTGGAAATATTTGGCCCTTCAGATACTTTGGCCTATACCTTCATGACAGAATATCCACTGGTAAGAAAATGTGGGAGCTAACAATGGACACATATTTGGAAGACAAAATATTCCCAATTTCTCATTTAGGACAAAGATGAAGATGAAAGAGTATGCTGTAATATTTTTCAGGGCAATAATCACCCAAGACAAACTTTTCCCCCTTGGATGTGTTTTTAAATGTCTTATTATTCCTTTTTAAAAGAAAACACAAACATGCTATTGCTAATATTCCCTCCCAGTTATCTATGCAAGATAGCTGTTGCTACTGTGATTTGCATGGCATAGCTGCAGAGCTACCCACTTTGATCCTTCAGTGTGCTAGATGAAATGTATACAAGAAAAATACTGACCTTTTGCCCTTTGAAGATTGAAGATGGGGGTAGAAATTGGGTGGGTCTCCAAACATTGTTGGTCCTAGGCAGCATTCACAGCGGTGAGAAACACTGGGAGCAGCATTCCAACAGCATCGGACAAGCTACATAATTAACACCCCTAAAATGTATTTATTCTGAGCAGGTTAATTGAAAATGTTAGTTTACATCTGTACTGGGAAATGGTTTTTCAGATATTGTAGGACATTAACTTCTATCAGGCCTAGGCAGCATAGCCAAAGATGAGCAATATGGCAGGAGGGGTATTGTTCAGTAATTTCTGGTAAACCACATATTCTCCAACCCTCTCCTTTTTTAATGGTTTCATTTTACTAACAGTAGGGTAGTATGGACAATTATGGTAATAATCTGTACAAAAACTGCTCTGCATGGTCAAATTGTAGCTTAGTTTATCTACATTATTCATATATTTAGCAGAAACCAAAGTTCTAAATTAAGGTTCAAAAATCAGTTCTGAACTTGCAAAGCCAATCACAGCCATTTTTGTTAAAAATTAAACTGTATTTCAAAGGTCCTTAAACTCTAATCCTGTGCCCATAGTTGCCTTACAATAAGTCCCCCTGAATTTAGTGAAGTTGGGCTTCTGAGTAGATGCAAATTTGCAGTTAGTTTTTATTTAAATGCAATATTTAGGGGAATTATCTAAATGGAATAAGAATCAAACAGCTGTCCAGATGTTGGACTGCAATTTGCAGCTTTCTTCAGCCAAAGATAAAATTTACTCATTATAGATGAGGACAATTGTCTACAGTCCAAAGAGCCCATTTGTGGACAAGAAGGATTCTGCTGAATATAGAAGGAACATACAGTTCCTCTTTAGTTGGCGGCAGCAGCAGAGCATGAGCTGCTTGAAAGCGACTTTTTAAAAAGTGGTTTGAGGCACCATGTGGTTGAGCTTTTATTTTTGTTTGCCCAGAAACAACAGAAAAACCTGGCAGGCTTAGATCTGTTTTGTTGGAGCAGGACCTTGTGGTTGTCCAGAGATTGTTGAGTGCCTTCTCAAGGCTTGCATTGCTGTCTCTGCCCATGCAAGATATTCTTCCATCTTCTGTATCCAGCAGCAGTAATGGTGGGCTTATATACATACTGTATGGCTGTTTTGCTGAGTTGTGGCTATTTCATGGTAGCATCCCATTGCTTTGCACGGAACCAACTTCCATCTGGTTATGATTGTGCCATATTGGTGCATGTGTATTTCCATAACAGCTTGGCTTATATCTGCTTGTTACAGTTTTGTTGACATCAGCATGCTTTATGGGAAGGAGCTGTGGTGAAATTATTAAAGTTTCAGGTTTCAGCTCAAAAACAGAACTTTTAGTAGCTCCAGCAGAGCTAACTTTCCAGCCACTGTTGTACATAAAACCTCAAATGCAATGTGCATGTGGGCTGGCTGGCTGCAACTGTTGAAAAACAATATATCTGTAAGAGCTATTGCTTATGTGGACCACTCCTTTGTCATTCCTAAGTGTGCACAGACTTCAGCTTTAGCTCTTCACTCCTCTGAGCTAATGATTTTACCCATACCAAAACTATTGCAGGATATTAAAAAAGAAGCTTCTAAAGGTTTTAAAGAAAGCATCTATGCCTAAACACAAGACTGTTGTTGTTGATAAAGCCAAAGGTTTTATGTTGCAAGTGCTTACGTTGTGCACTTTTCTATAAAACATTTTCTCTATAACAAAAGAATGGGGCTTGGATTTCAGTTTGTTTTTTCCATTCACAAGCGAAGGGGCAATTTTTGTCCCCTACTCTTAACTATGTGCCCCATGCCCAAGGGGTCTTTTAAGACCTGGGATAGTTGCAGGATCTGTGGCAGAAATGGAAGGGTGGGAAAAGAAAGCCTTTTTCTTTTTGTTCATGAAGGAAAGCCAGAACTTGGTCCTATCTAGCAAAACATATTGGGAATAAAGATAAATGCATTCAGCTGTTGTTGGATTTACAGCAATTTTTGATCCCTTGTTGTGGCATTACATTGCTTTATGCAGATGTTTTTCCATGTCCTTTCATTTTTATGAATAAAAATTATTTATTGTTATTGTTGTGCAGAATCTGTTGACAAACTGAAAGCAAACCACATAACTCTCATAGGAAATTGAAATAGTCTGTGTGAATGGAAGTGGTTCCAAAAGTGGTTTCAATTGCATTGAAACAAAATTTCAAGGAAGTAAAGTACTGTACTAGAAAAAGTACCAAGGCCAAGTGCATTAAAAAAAAAACCCAAAAGGGAGCACCCCTTCAACTAGCCCGATAAGGACTGCACACACTCTATAGTCATAGAATGCAGTGAAAGACAGACCCCAGACCAATCGAAGTGACTGTTGGGTTGCGGAAGAGTAGCTGTGGTCTTCTCGATCTGAGACCCACTTTTGCAGACTCTGAAAAGACCTCCCATGCTGCAAAGCACTGTGAAACGCTGGGGACAGTTGTTGGGTGAGAATCACTTCCAAATGGTGCTTTAACTCACCTTCCCAATAAATGGATGCACACACAAACATCTCTAGGACACCCCCCCCTGCAACATTTTCTTTTGTCTGTCCCACTTCCAAAACGGTAGGAAAGCAACATCACCTCTCTTTGCCATCCTGGAAGGGAAAGAGAGCTAAAAGCATTTCAGAGACTGTTTCAGACTGTTTTGATATAAAAACAAAGAGAGGAAAGGAATCTAGTGGCACCTTTGGCCTTTACAGACGGGCACCCTAGTATGTACTCTGTACGTACTAGGGTTGCCTGGGGGCATCTCTTCTAGACGCCCCCAACCCTAGTATGTACAGAGTACATACAAAATGTTGGCGCCCATTCTATATGGGCGCTGCCATTACGTCACGGCTGCGCCGCCTCCAAACAGAGTGGCGTGGATGTGACGTCCTGGTGCCGCGGAAGGAGCTCCATTTTGGAGCTCCTTGGTTTTGTGTTGCTGGCACAGCCTTTACACAGCTGCGCCAGCGACACAAAGGAGAAAGGGGCTGACTGGCCCCTTTCTCCCTTTCCCCACCATGTTGGGTTGTCCTTAGGGCTTGAAGCCCCAAGGAACCCCCCTTTCCAGGCTGCGAGAAGCGGCCTGGAAAAGCGGTGGATTGGGGCCTCAAGGCTGCCGCTGTGGCAGCTGAGGCCCCAATCTGTCAGGGAAAGGGATGGGTACAGGCCGCCCCAAAGGGGCGGTCTGTAAACCACCTTTAAAACCTAATTTATTTTGGTATTATCTTTCATGAATTTCAATCCACTTCCTTCAGTTGGATCTGAAGTAGGTTAAAATCCACGAAAGCTCACACTAAAATAAATTCCTCACCCCCCCTTTTTTTAATGATGGATCAACAAGTAGGTACTATGGCATGCTCAGATGTATGGGGGGCAGGAGTTGGAGAAACTGATTCCCAGTTGCCATGCATTGCCCACCCCTGCTGTAAATGTTGCTGCATGCCCTCAAGTCATTTCTGACTTATGGCAACCCTTAAAAAAGTAAAGCTATCACTGGGTTTGCTTTTGCTTTCCTCTGAAGCTGAGAGCATGACTTGCCCAAGGTCAACCAGTGGATTTCCATGGGTGGAAACACCATTCTCATATTACACTTTGACTGGGTTGTCTGGTACCAAGAACTCATTAAATGGCATAATCTCAATCTGAAATGATGAGAGTGAGACTTTTATGCAGAAAACATTAATGGAGTGCCCTAATGTTTGACAAATGATCACTGAAATTTGCTAGTCCATCAAGTGCAATCCTCCTGCATCTCTTATGTGGTGGAAAGACCACATCCCTTTTACAGGCACTGGAAATTCAGATTTAGTGAAAACATTGTAAGAGTTGCACAAGCTTTGTAGGGAGTAGCTATGGGTTGGGGAGAGTTGGTGATATCAGATACTGAAGAGCCTATTCATTCCTATTAGTGTGTCAATGCATCTTAATAATGGCTGCACTAACCTTCAGAGCTTGTTGGCTTATATCACCCTTTGGGAGGTGTGCCACTCAGTCAGGTATCTGCCAAGCTATGTCTATACATGATAGATTACAATTAGGAACTGCCTTCCATGGAAGAGAAGACTTCTCACAGAAACTGTCCTTTCCTACAGCTCATCCTGTTCAACAACTCTGTGTATCATTTTCAGTGGGATGGAAGGGAAGTTCACTTCTCCTTGCTCAGTAACAAATACTTAAATCTGGATCCAACCCATTGTATCAGATGCACGTCGCACAGGTTTTACAAATGCAGCGAGTCCACTATATCGGTGGACTAGTCATCTATGGACTGGAGCATCTATGGATCAAAAGTGTCCATGGGCACATTGACATGAGCGTGCAATCTTCCACCTTGATATGGGCTTGAGGTCCCAAATTTTTCCCCAGCTGAGGGGTGCCCTAGAACCAAACCCCCACATATGGGATGGGCTAGGATTTTATTACCCTGCAGATGGTAATACAATCCTATCCACATGTCATCCAAAGCAAGCCTTAATTTAAAATAGGATTTGTTCCCAGATAAATAAGGTCTTAAAACTCAGATTTGTTTGATTGTCGTTTTTTAAATTTTTATTTAATGAAAAATATAATACATGGAAATGTGATCCCCTGTTCTGAATATCACTGTTGAAACTATATGGTATTTACAGATAATTGGTTTGACTATTAAAGGTGTATTTATTGCTATGCTACAGTATCTTGAGAAGAATAAACATGACACTAAAAGGTTAACACAGTAAAACAATTTTGATTCCAGTCATCAGTTCTTGGTGTGGGAAAGTTGAATGGTTCTTTTGAACTATTTAAATCATTATTCCTGGTATTGCGTTATAGGTTTAGTGCAAACAATATTCCTCCAGTCCAACAGTCCTTACAGCTAAGCCAAACTCTTGGTTTTAAATGGTTATTAAAAAAGAAAGTTGGACATCCCTATAACCAAACATAGTGCAGACAGAACAACAAGAACATGCACAGACTTCTTAGCTTGATGCCCTGTAGCTATATAGAGAAAACACTTTCACGCCATGCTAAGTTCTCTTTAACAGCACTTCCACAGCAGTATGCATGGCTCTACAAAACTTCTCATCAAAGTCTGCAGTGGCAAACCACACAGACAGGAATTAATATCTCTACTCTTGCAGTGGGGGAAAGCTGCTAGTCAAGGCCCAAAGAGCCTGAGTCACACCAAAATACTTTATATGCACCACAAAACTCACAAAGTTGTATCAGATTGTGGAAGGTGCTTGTCAGTTTGCTTCCAGAAAAGGGTGAAGGGAGTAAAGAAAGGGGATCCCATTTGTTGGCAATATAAACAATGTATAAAGTCCACTGATACTGATGGTGTGGAAGGCCCATTCTATAGTTAGAGGCTCCCTCGGCAGAACAAAGCTAGGGGTCCTGTACTCCTCCAGGTGTTGCTAGACTTCAATTTCCACCACTCCAAGCTTGGATAAGTGTTAGGGATGATGGGTCCCTCAGTTCAAGATGTGGAGGACTGCATGTTTTGTCATCCCTGTTCTTAATCTGGATCACAGCCACCAGGACCAGTGTTAGCACTTGACCTCTACTAAACCCTGGCAGGAGTGACTGCTGACTTCAACCCTTGGTCACCAACCCAGCAGCTAGCTCTGCAAGTCACCTGCAGTTTTCATCATCTATGGTGGCCCCGACATAATCTCACTATGGGACACTGCAAGTACTGTAATTGCAATGGCAGATGGCTCACATTTCCACAATACAGATCTCAGCATTGTCACTGGGTAAACCTGACAACGTGGCCCAGCCGTTCTCCTCCCCTCCCAAAACCTTACATCAGACCTACTGGCCACAAAATGGCATGCATGGTATTTCCACAGTGCTGGCATCAATGGAATGCACATGATTCTGTATTGTAGATGACAGTGCAGGATGGGGAGATTAAATTTGTGTGTGGGTGAATTTGTACCATGAAGAGATTTAATGCTTTATATGAAAACAGAAGACACAATGAAAAATGCTTTCACTTGCACTGCTTTAAAAAGAAATTCTATAGTTATGATTCTATAATCCTATAGTTAGTAGCCTCATTATACAGGCTACTTTATTAGCAACATTTCCACCCTTTAAAAAAGCAAAACAATGTGGAGCTTCCGAGAATTTCCCCACTCAGTCAGTTCAAAACTGCCAAGATTGAATGATGCATGCCAAGTTGATTTCTATTAGTAAACAGCCAACTTTTAAATAAGCTATTACTTCCAGGAAAGCACACTAATGGCCAATGCAGGCTCTGCTCCCTGACTTCAATACTACTAAACCACCTTAAGTGGTTGATGGGTTACAGAACTTAAAAAATGTCTAGTTGAACATATATGCACACAAGAAGCAATCACATTATCCTGCTCTATTAACAGTCTGCATGGCTAACCAGAGGCAAGGGGTACAGAGAATCTAGCAACAGCAACAAACACAGTGTTATACATTTTGTTTTAAGGAAAAGGATTTAATTGTGCTTCTTTATAACAGGCCTACATTTTTGTATCAAACATTCATCCTTTATCTATTTCAAAACTGGAAGGGGATCACAGAATGCTGCTTTCAAACAGACAGAGCATAAAAATAATTGTCGTCAATTCTGGAGTGTTAAAATTTACAAATTCCACTAAAGATAAGGACTTACAGTGATGTTGTAATTTTTTGAGGAAAAAAGAAAAGTGTCTGAAGATCAGCTCTGCTATTCACTGGGTATATTAACTTGCCTGTGATGGTAGTTATAAAAGACATTTACCATAAAATAACCTGAACACTGTGTTTCAGAAGTATGTAAAGAAGGGCAGATGTGGGTGGAGAGGGGGGAATAAGGAAAAGGACAAAGGTGCTTAGAAATTATCATATTTTGTTCCTTTGGGATCTATTTACAAAAAAGGGGATCTCTGTTTTAGCAATAAATAAGCCAGATTTTTTTTAAATCAATGCCCATGCACATTCTAAGGTGGAAACATGCCTGAAAAATATTTACACAGGGGACAATCCAGCAGGACATGTTCCTGCTCACACTCCATTGAAATGAACTGGTGCAACTCATCACACTCTTGCACAGCTCCCTTTCATTTTTATGGGCTGTGCAAGAGTCCATCCTAGATGGAACATGGCCACCCATGGTATTCTCTCTTCAGAACTATCTACCAGAAAGTGCATTTCCCCCCTCCATTGTTCTCGGCATTGTACATGTCCATTTGAATACTCCTTCAGTCGAGCTTCTGTGGGATGCAACCCTCCATCTCCACAACTTCTGGCCAGCCTTCATATTTGTTTGTGTCTTTGTTGTTTCTAATATGCTACAAAGCAGAAAACAATGTGAACAGTTATGAGACAGTTATAGCAATGATATTTGCAGATAAGACTAAAAATTTACTTAGACCCTCAAAGGTTATTCTTTAAAAAGTAATTTGTTGTACAATTCTCTAGCCTTTGCTTTTAAAGATGCAAGGCTTTTTTTTGTAAAGAATTAAAAAAAAACCTTTAAAACAACTTTCAGTTTTCAAATAAACACTGAACATTTAAACATATAAACATCAGCATGAAAACAATGCAAGCACAATCAAATGAAGGCATTACTGAACCCCATCTTCCAGGGTGCAGATGGGCAAGTAACATGTCCAGAGGTCAATTTTCCATCCCTGGAACCCTTAGTCTGTACAGACTGCTACAACTGAACAAACAAAACAAAACAGTTGGAAGTAGTCAGCAGTCTGTTTCAGTTTTTTTTTTAAATTGGTACTTCTAGTACTTTCTGATGTTCAACACATTACTACAATTCTTTGTCTTCAAATTACACTCTTAAAAGCCATTTCATGATACCACGGGGATGCTTTGATTGTGAATTTCTGCATGGCAGAGGGTTGGACTGGATGGCCCTTCCAACTCTATGATTCTAAGATGAATGATATCAATAACTATCAACTGACATGTACATCTTCTGTCTTCCTCCTGGTGTAAGCCATCATAGCATCCAAAGTTGTATTGGTGTAAAAACCAGGGTAAAACACAGACTGAAATAAATCTAGATAAACTCTTTCATTCAAGAAAAACCTGGAGCTGAAAAGCCACCATAAGAACAGAATATTTGAGAAAGTTCCCCTATGTTGTCAAACTAGGAGAAGGCTCATTCAATAAACAATCTCATCATAACCTCTTTCAAACATGTAGGAACCAGAGATTCCCACAATGACAGACTTCTGCAAAGGTCTGAGACACTAACAAGCTTCACCTTGATCATTTCTACTACCTATACCATGTCTCATGTTCTTGACAATGGAAATAAATTAGGTTTCCCTATTTCCATATCATCATCATCCATACTCCAGTGGGGATTAGAGATTTTCAAAGCATGTCCAGATGAGACCTTTGTTTTTTTATAGCAGCTATAAAGACCTGAGCCCCAACCTACAGGCATTAAAGTCCACAAAACAGCCAGAGTGTGGGATACTAATATAACCATCAAGATTAACTGACATTTCATGCATGGTGAAATTAAAATTTAAACTAAAAACATTTTGAAGTCTATGATAATAAAGTCATTCAGGGTAATTTTCTGAACCTGTTGAACAATCTGGCTATGCTCCATTGAAGAAAAACAGCGCACCAAACAAAATTCCAGTGCCTGTCATACTAGTTTATCACACTAGCGAGATCCTGCGGGAAAACGGGAGTGAAATGCTATTTAAAGCAAAGAAAACTTGGAAATGCCTGAGGTTTATTTGAAATAACATTAAAGTGGAGAAAAACGGCAGCTTTTTACCTTTGGAACATCCCGAAAATAGAAAGCTGCCACTTTTCTGTGCTTTAACTGCAGTTTAACTTTACATGATTTCATTTTAGAAGCAATTCAGTGTGATAAGCTCCCCAAATTTGCAAGTTTTGTTTAAATTTGAATTGCACTTAACTCCTGTTTTCCTGCAGAATCTAGCTAGTGTGATAAACTTCATAGAGAGGGTTCAACTTCCCTCACACAGTGAGCAATGAAAAAGCATCATTGGTACTTACCTGTAATACATTCATTTCCAGCAGAAAAGATCTGAATATCCTCTGGAATGGGTTGCTCTTCTCATTTGCTCCTTTGTCCTTCCTAAGAGGAGCAAATAGATGGAGCAACCCATTCCAGAAGATGTTCTGACCTCTGCTGCTGAGAAACCAAAGAGCTTGTATAGCTTGGATTATGTTCTAAAGGACAGGTAGACTTCATACAGCAAAATGAATGCTGAGATGGCAAAATGGGACTACAAAATGTGGAGAAAGAAGGTGGGGAGATGCCATTTGTTAATGCTTCATTATGCTAGTATCCCCTTGTAGATAGAAAGCCAACACAGCAAAGAAAGGGGTGTTAGAACTTTTCATCTTGGTGTCCTATTTTTCAATGTAGAGAAAAGTGGATGCCACATAATATTTTTACTGTGAGCAATTTGATCTGGTATGTCCTACCCACATTCTCAAATGATAGAGATCATTCTGCCATCTTAAAATTCAGCCATTTTATTTCCATTTCATCCTGCTGCACTTGTAGACCAGGTTAAGTCAGCCACCTCTAAACATCAACTTCAGTACTAACCTGTTCAAATGGGCTTTTAGTCTTGATCCCTTTCCCACCACAGAAAACCCAATTGTCTCTGAAGCCAAGGTTTGTGATGGAGGAGCTGCCCAATTCAGATACTAGTTTCCGTGCTTCTTCATTAAGCCTTGAAAGAAATTTAAAGAAGTTAACATGAAACTATAATTGCTTGATTTAACTGATCAAAATAATAATTCTGCTTCATTTCATATTTCATTACCCCAAAGGTTCACCTATTTGATGCCTATTCCTTAGAAGAACTTCTACACTTTTGAAAAAAAATGGCATTTGCTTCTATTAATAAAGTTATCCTTGCCTCTACCCTTGCTTCCAGACACCTACCCCATTTTTTAAGCTCTTCAAATCAGGCTGTGCTTTAATGCAATAAGGACAATTTCATCAAAGTTGCCAGGCAGTTTCCTAGTATTTTAGGGAATTATACATCCTGAAAAATTTGTCTAAAAATTAATTATTTACTTAACTGATATCCTGCCTCTCTTCCAATATGTGACCTATAGTTTATAGCAGAAGATATGTTACTATAACATACAGCGGAAACTGGACTAGGACCCTGTGGTGAGCATTTAGGATGCTGTTGTCTCAATCTGGATCAGTGCTTCTACCTCCCACGACTGCTACTGGCATTGAAAGGAAAGAAAGCTTTCCTTACAATGCAAATAGCAGATGAGAGGGCAATCTGCACTGCAACAAACAAACCAGGCAGCATCCTGAACTGTAATGGAGAACACACACTTTCACAATGAAACCAAGAGTCTGTTTTACACTATCCATACGCTTTCCTCTACAATGGGAAGCAGATTTTGAGTTCCAAACATTAATCCTTATCCATGTGACTAAATTCACCTGCCTACACAACCTCAAGTTCTCTTGGGTATTATAGTTCAGGTGTACTACAGTTAATAAAACCTTATGCAAAGTCTTTGTATGACTGCCCGGCTCAATATTTTTCCCCATCCTATGTCTAGCTGTAATTTTTTTTAGCAGCATTAGCATTGGGATCATGGTGAATGAGGGCTGGAGAAACACAGATTTTCAATGTCAGGTTGCAGCAGGATGTCTAAAATAAAAAGTGTAATGAAGCCAAAAGGTGGACAAAGCTGCAAAGCAAAGTATATTGTATATTCATTGTATATGTTGTATTTGTAAATAAATAAATAAATAAATAAGGGTGGAAAAACAGGAATTTATTCTAACTTTACCTACTGTAACTGTATGTGCTAGCCCACAACTGGCAGTCCCTCCAGAATCCCTTACTGAGCAAGAATGGAAAGCAAAAGGAGGAGAACTGATAAGTATGACTTACCAGCTTCCCCTGGTATGTTTTATTAAAGAACATAGATCTATAACTTTGGCCACCAAAATCAAAATCATAAGAAAGATGGAGACTGGTGAAAGAAAAAAAATCCATTGATATATTTTGAAAGAAGCTTTCAAGTGGTTTCTAGAAGGTTGAAAATGTTTTTGTTTAATTATGTAAGGCTCACTTGACCTAGCTGTTTCATTTTACATGCACATATTCTTAGTTTTGGATAAAAGGTTTGCTGAAATTTATTGAACTGCACTTCTTTTTTGTGGTATAGGAACCTATCCCTATTTCTTTAATGTTATTTTTGCCCCTGTTATGTAAGTAATGTCCAGGAACACATCTCTTTTGTTAACTGAGTCATACCTGTACTTATTTATTTGTGGTTTTTGATTGCTTCTGTCAATTAAAATGAACAAAACTATCTAGACGGCAGTAGTTCTGCAATACATTTGCAAGAGTAATATTCATATACAAGAATGAATCCAGCAGCTATACGAAATAAACTTTGTTTCCTACAGACTTACTTAGTGGCACCATCATCATAGGTTGCCATTAGTACAATAGTTCCATCTTCAATTTTCTTCAGGAAGTCAATAAATGGGGCGACATCTAAAGCAAACAGAGGTCTGCATTACTGGAGCACAACACAGTGAGACACAGAACCATCATCATGTATAGATATACAGTGGAGCCTTGTTATACGCTGGGGTTTGGTTCCAAGATCCTCCGTGTATAACAAAATCCATGTATGCTCAAGTCCCATTAACTATAATGACATAGCAAAATGGTGTCCCTTATAAAAAATGGAAAATCAAGGTAAAATTGGTTTGATTGTCTACTTTGAGTTTATGTCTTATATATGTTTCTGTTTATGTTCATATATGTCTCTGTTTAAATGTGTTCATTTTTAAAATAAATAATAATAATAAAAAAGGTAAATTTATACTTTTTTGGAACATTTTCAAACCGTGTATGCTTGAATCCGTGTATAAAAAATCTGTGTATATGAAGGGCCGACTGTAGTTGTGTTAATCTGTTTCAGCATAAAGAAACATTAAGGGCCTGTACAGACAGGCCAAAATAAAGCTGTTTCAGGTCACTTTGAAGTTATGCTGTTTAAATGACACACACATTTTAAGAGGCCACAAGCTGCACTCCAGTTCTTAGGACTGGAGTGTGGCTTTGGCATGGCTTTCAGACTCATCAGACGCATGCATCATTTAAACAGCATACCACCAAAATGACCCAAAGCAGCTTTATTTTGGCTTGTCTGTTTGGGCCCAAAGAAACCCTTTAGTACCTTTGAGACTAATTCTTTTTCTCAGTCTCAGAGACTGCTACAGGATTCATTTATGTCTCTTTATAATCCCACATAATACTCTTAGCAAGGTGAATATTATAATAAATATCTTTTAATAAATAAATAAATGAATGAATGAACAGTTTATAACAACAATTTGTTTGGACTGGGTGCCAAAGGTATTTATTTTCAAAAAGTATCCTAAAAATATTCCACTGTTAAATTTCAGTTATCAAATATTCCCAAGATTATTTCTGAAAGGAATGTTCAATAAATTTTCTATCTATGTTATGCGATAGTTATACTGATATTTGATGGCTTAAAATGTTATTTGAGTTGTAATATGCAAAGAACTTATATTTAGTATTGGTAACCAAGTCACAGTAGTAAGCCCTTAGTGTTTTCAAACAGAAAGACCACATCTATTACAAAATTCCTGGGTATTGGGAACATATTCTGTGTGTGTACTAAGTGATGGAGCTGCTATGTATTTTCACTGACAGTTGTCTGCCAAGTTTGCACTCATAACAAACACAAGTTTTTACACTGCAGAAGCATCATTATTAATCAGGATGAAGCATTTAACAACATAAAAGAATACATTATAAAATAATATACTTCTTAGCTGCCTTTCAAAACTTGGTTTCCCCAAAATGGCTTACAGTAGAAAACAATATTCAGTATCAAATTATAAAACCACCTCTAATTTAGATAATTTTAAAATTTTCCAATGAAAATTAAGTTTAACAAGATGCAATACAATTACATACATTTTAAAAGCAGAAACATACAGTGAAATCTTTTCTGCCAGAAGTACTTGATATCTGACAGCTCATAAAGATTTCATGTTTGAAGCCTGCAAACAATCTAGAGATGTCCATAAGTCTAAACCAGTAAACTTTTGAGGCTGAAAGGATTCATGTTCAGAATTCAAAATTTCAGTACTTACCTCCACCCCACATATCAAAGTACTTTGTGTCCACAGTTTCACCAGTTTTGCCTAAAAAAAAGGATAAATGCATGATATGCACTGTAATGAGATGTAAATATTCAGGGGCTTCAGGTAACAATTAAGCATCTTTAGGATAACAGCCTTAAGGATTTAGGATTACAGCCTTAAACCACTTAAACATTCCCAAACAAGCAATTTAAACACAGCACATTCAAGACTCCCAACAGTGGAGGTGGGACGCTTCCTGACTGTTCACAGGTGAAAAAACAGAACAAAATAGAAAAAGAGGGATGGAAGTAGGATGGAATGAAGCATCTTGAAAGAACATCAAACAAGCCTAGTCCAGATTGCAACAATTTCTGGCAGATTTCACTTGCCATATTCGGGAATTCAGAATTTATACTGATTTGGCACTTTCTAGCTAGACGAAGGTCTTTCAAATACAAACTGACTCTACAAATTATTCTCCTCATCAATATCCAGGTTTTATTGCTGTACTCCTGGACAAAACTGATCTACATTTAGTTGACAGAATTCATTTAATTAAGGAAGTCACTTACCATTTACCAAAGCTATATTGATGCCTCTCCCAACGTTGTTTTTAACTCCGCTCATCAACCTGAAACAAAACAACAGGCGCAGAAAATTATGCCATTATTTCTTCTCCACTCCATTTTCCCCCCCGATAGGAAGCCAAGGCAAGGGCAGTATTTTTGCCAAAAACATTCTAGAGAAAATTTGGCCAGCTCCTCCTTAGCCACTCTGATTTGGCAAAACTGAAATGTGCAGAGCTAACGTAAGTGACAGGACGTGCCAACTCTCTCCATCATTGTCACTTTTAATTGCCACTTGGCAAACATGCAAAAACAGCTCAACAAATTAAGCAAATTGATTCTGATGTACAGAGCTCCACAGAGAATCCTTAAGGACAAGTTAATCAATAGCCAGTAAGACTTCTCTAGTTGCTGTCAATGGGCCTGAATGCTACTGTTAGTCCCAACCAAAGTAGAATCCCGTTGAATAAATTGGGATTAATCTACATGTTGACTATAACTAGATCCTTAACTGTAACAGCCCTTGTACAAAATCCCTTGTATTGGAATGTGGGCAGGCTTGAATCTCTTAGAGGAGGCACCTGACCCTGAAAAAATTCTTCTGCTAAGAAAGAAAGAAAATTATCAGCAGCTCTTTGGCAAATAACAAAAACAACAAGCTTTCCATGGAAAATAGCCAAGGTGGACATGAACAACCTCTCCCACCCTATTTGAAATTTGACCGGTAAATTATCTTCAGAGGAGGCTATGACGTCCTGTAATTTTCAACCAATTCCAATAAACAAGGAAGTACCATAGGTGTCTCTTGATCAAATTATAGTCAATGGAAGGAAGCACAAATCAACCCAAGATGAATTAATCCATAATAAAATCAAAGGCCATTTTTAAAGCAAGCCAAATCAGGGTTCAAAGTGAATCTTGGTGGTGAGTGCACAACCTTACCAAACACAGTTTGGACCTAACATGGAGAATAATGTCAATTGCATACTGCCATAATGCTTCAGTAGAAGGGCAATATGAATCAGGTTACTGTTGTTTTGAAAACAGATGTTCCTTATCAGTTCTCTTATGGCTAATGTAATGTTGAGGATTTGCCACAAGGAGGTAGCACCACATCACTTTTAGATTTCTTGTTCAGATATTGGTCAGCACAAGAAGACAAAACAGTTCCTTTAACTCAGATTTAACAAATAACATTCCATTCAGAGTACTCTCACAAAAGGCTTCTGAATGTGGTTAACATTTTATCTCAAGATAACTATGATGAGTGGAATAGCAGGAATAGCAAGGACGTGGATGAGAGACAGGATGGACACACTGCATGCCTTGGTTTCTTGCAGAGTGTGTGTGTGTGTGTGTGTATTACACTTACAATTTTGACACTTGGCAACCAAAGCAGAGAACATTTGCCTTGTGATGTCATATCATTATATGTAACACAAAAAATGTAAGCAAAAATGTTTTCTTAGCTCTGACAAGCACCTTAGCTGGCTACATTCTAAAAGTGTGACAAGACAAATACAAAACAACCCCCCGCCAACAAAATCTAAAGCAAAACAAAAATGCTTCAGTGCAAAAAACAACAACAAACCCACTGAATTGCTCCCGCTTCCCATGAGTACAAAAAGCACTGGATTCCACTCAGTGCAACAGACGTGAGTCATATAGGGAACAGAGCAAAAGCAGGTGGGTGGACTCCAGACTACAGGTAGTAGACACTTATTTGAATCCTCCCCATACATTATATTTCTGAGTCTGGGGTGAGGGGGACACAAGGTAGAAAACTTTAAGCCAGACCTGGCCCTAGAAGCAGAGGAAGGCATCTCTCTGCACTGGTGGAATGCATTGGTGTGGTGTCAGGATGACAGTGATGGTACCACAGACATTCTTCTTGATCCTCCCACCTCAGTCAACCCAACACACCGCAAGCTATCCTGCTGTCCTCAGATGTAGTGGAGAACTCTCTGTCTTTGTCTATGTTCAAGTAAGATTCAATGCTAGTCCAATCAGTTTCTGTATAATAAATGAAGGAAGTGGGGGAGATTCCATCTTGTCTTATGGCTCAGGTAACTAAACATATTGTGATGAGCCCAGTTCTATCCCAGCCCTTTCCCTACTGGCTGTAAGGAGGTTGGGGGTTGTTTTCTTTGCCTGACATTGGGGACATACAGAGATCAGATCTTCCTTCAAAGTATAGGGACCAAAGTAATAGTACATTAATATGAATACGTATGGTACTCAGATACACCAAATCCAATGGTGTATTTCAGTATCCATCACCAATATAATCAGTACTCTTTCCCACCCCCCTAAAACTTGATCTAGAATATTTCCCAATTTCTAGAGCAGATTCTCCAAGTACATATTGCTCTGAAGGAGGAAAGGGCAAATCACCGATTGCAAAAGAAGCAGCAGGGTCCAGTTGAAGTTCACCACTGGATCTTGGCCTTTATATTTAATGAAACTCTAAAAAATGGCCAATAATAGATTCTTGACTGGATGCAGAATATCCAGTAGCTAAGCTTTGTTAATGGGCTACTTCAACTGGAAGAAGTGGAACAAGGAGAAGCAGTTGTTTTAAACAATTCCTCCTTTCTCACAGTAGCTCCCTGAAAAATTGCTCCTGAGGATTTCAGGACCTTCCAAACCAGTGTAGGAGTTGACACCGGAGTTGCTACCCAGCTTGTTGGGGGCAATTAGATTACACTTTGTAAATCGGTTAGTACATTGGTAAGCAGTATAGAAATGTACTTGCTATTGCTGTGGGGAAAACTGATGAAAACTACTTCTATCATTTTTCTCAAGTGGAAAATTACACTGAATCTCAGTACCTTCCATGAGTGGGAGGAATCCATGTTTGCAGAGAAAACATATTGGTTTCAAATCTTAAAGTTTCTTGGAAACTGAGGTAATGCTAGCCAATTTACAAAGTCCTAACATTTATCCATATGTAATAAGAGTGAAGCAACAACAACAACAACAAAAAAACCCAGTAAATATGAGTCCTATTTTGAACATAACATGTTGTTTGGTAATATATTATTTATAATTAGCCTGCTGCAGAGCTCTAGCAACAAGAACAATGACTAGCTCTGGAAGAGTGTAGCTTCTGTTTTTGTGTTAAATGACATGCAAGATATGTTTTCTATTCAAGACTGAATGAAAAATTGCCCAAGAGAAAAGAAATCAGCTCATACATACACATTATCTTCTACACAAATTTTAGGTCCCACTACGTTGGCAGCTCCACTTGCCATTTTGAAAGCAAAATGATTCTCTGGACAAGCTTTTGAAGTTCCACATTTATATCTTGGCGGCTTTGTAGCTTTGGAAAAAGAAAACAAGTCATTTACAGTAAAAATATGATGCTTCCTTTATTTTACAAAAGATTTTAAGGAAAAACATAGGCATTGATCAGATTGTACATTTACCCTACAAGTAAGTAATAACATTATATAGCTATTTTTATTACATTTGATATGTAAGTTGCCTCTTTTAATAAATTTATCAGAAAAAAATCCTCTGAAGAAGTGTTCTAAAAGGCCAATAAATACATAATCAGGACTTACTGAAGGAAAGTTAACCAACAGTACAAAATTTGCCTTTTCTCTCCTCCTTCCCTATTTAGGTTTTCTTTTTGTGTCATGATCTTTTTAATGACAACCCTGAGGCCAGGACTCTCTTGATTGCTGTGGTCAATCAATACCTATAAACTAATTTTCTATTGGAATTCAATTGCTTTCCTTCCTTCTTTCATACCTTATCAATCTGAGCATTTGGCACTGCCTCAGGGCCCTGTCTCCAGGACCTATTCAAGATTCAAGGTTATTAAAAAGAAAAAATGTTGTTTTTTAAAAAGAAAATCCACCAAGCTTCAAACAAACTACAAAAACTTGTTCTAAACAGGAAGGAAATGATAGCTTGAGTCTTTACTGCCCAGATTAATTTAAAAAGGTGGGACTAGAGGATCAGTGATACCCCAGGTCCACTATCCTTTTTGCTGTTGTATGCCTTCAAATAATTCCAATTTATGGTGATCCCTATTACAGGGTTCACTGGGGCTCTGAGTGTGTGACTCACTCAAGGTCACCCAATGGGCCAAATAGAGAACTGAACCCCTTCTGAACAAAAGAATATCTGATTCAAATAAAAAAATAAAGAATTAAAAAATTAAAGTTTAAATATTACATATCCCAGTCTGAACTGAGAGGCTGGATCGTCTTTATCAAAGAAGCAAGAGGGGGGGAAAAGCAGGTCCTTGTAAATCCCCATCTCTGTCTCTTGACAGTTCTGATGAAGGACTCCCATGTTTTTCTTACTATTCGTTTAGAGGGTTTTCAGCAAATATCTGCACTCTGAGGGTCACACACCTAGCTTAGCCAAAAAGAGTTTCCACTTACCATATATACTTGTCTATAAATCTAAAAAATTTATGTCCAAAAAGTGCCCCCAAAATTCTTTCAATGATGGAGAACCTTTTAGAGACCGACTGCCCAAACTGCAACCCAAGACCCACTCATTTATTGCAAAGTGCCGCGTCCCTTTGAATTTCTAGTGACAAACTCTAGTGAACTCTGTGTTGGGATGATGGTGCATGTGCCCACAGAGAGGGCTCTGAGTGCCACCTCTGGCACACGTGCCATAGGTTCACCACCACCGTTCTAGGACAACTTATTTATGGATCAGTATGATAATATGATAGCAGCTCTTTCAGATTTCCCCATGCAGTTTCTTTCTGCCCTAAGCCAAGCAGATAAGAGTCCTTGGTGATAGATTTATTGCTGTTTGTTTAACAGTCCCTCTCCCACCTCTGCACTTCAGGAGTGCAGGCTGAAACTTGAAGCCTCGTACTGATTGCTGCTTCCCTCTTGCTGCTTGTATACACACACTGAAGAAGCCTCCAAGTTTTACTCTCGACCTATCCATGGGTCATGTCAAAATCCATAATTTTGGCCCCAAAACTTGCTCTCAACGTATACATGAGACTGACTTATAGTCGAGTATATACGGTAGCTCATACAGTCTTGAACTGCCCACATGAGACAATTCATCAGTGGACTAGTCTTTCTGGGAAAAGAGTATGTGTGTGTCGAAGGGAATAAATCCTTGGTGGGCAGGACATAGCTGAGGGCCTTTGGCTGCTTACTCCTGGTTTAAGAAAATACTAAATACATACAAGACAAGTAAAACCTGTCACATGTTACTTACAACGTACAGGTAGGTCTAGCGGTGATCTTGCTGAAAGACATAATCATTATTCTTTAATTAGGTTCTGCGTATAATTATAAAATATCAACCTCTAATTTACAGAAGGCTTGAAAATTACGACTTCTTTCTGAAATTACATGATATTTGCATCTAACACCAGGAAAACAAGAGATAAAGTGCTGCACGGGATAAGTGTCCATAAAGTATTATTATACTGTTTCCAAGTGTGATTTTGTTATTGGGCTACTTGCTTATGAGTCATTTCAGTTGCTGGTGCCATTAAATTAACGGTAGCTTGATCAGGCAACTCTTATGGGAGTTCCTTTCATTCGACTCTAGTTGGGTTCAACTGGTTCAGTTGTAACTAACAAAAGGATTGAAGCCTACAGGTCTTACTCAGTACAGTCAGCCCTCTCACAGATTCTTTATCCACACACTGAAGCATCTATAGCTTGAAAATGTTGAAAAAAATATAAAAATTCCAAAAAGCAAAGCCTGGTTTTGTCATTTTATATAAACGACACCATTTTACTTCCACTGTATTTAATGAAACTTGAGCATCCACAAATTTGTTATCAATGGGGGTGTTCTGGAACCAAGCCCCAGTGGATAGCAAGGGCCCACTGTAAAACTAAGCCAGTGATTCCCAACATGGGTGGTGAAGAAAAAGGAGACAGTACTTCAGTCAAAGTATTGGACCACAACAAAGACAAGGAGACAGTTGTTCATTGGCTGCTCTCAGGGTAATCAGATTTAAAGGGAATAGCATATAAGCAGCTTGTTGAGCAGCCTCTTGCTTGCAACAGCCTTTGCTGGCAAATGGACACAGATGAGCAGCTTCTCAATCACTGCTCACCCAGCTGTTCAGCTGCTGCTCCCAAGGTGACCAGGGAGAAAGGGAGAAGTGACTGAGACTGGTTGTTCTGAATATACAGTATATGCATGTGGTATTTGTGTTAGGGATATTACCCAAGAGGAAAGGAGTAGTAGCCCAAAAAGGTTAGGGAGCCAATGAACTAAAGAATGATAAAAAGATTTTAACTCTATGACATCACTACATGGATACAAATCATTGACTCTGATAGGCTCCTAAAGAACAGATATTACATGTGTAGATCACTCAGTATGCAGTCATAAACCTGACTAAATTCCACAGAATTATGTTTGGATGTGTACAGTGCCACCCAGGTAAGCAACATAATTCTGAATGAAAATGTGTGAGGAAAACTTACCAAACAGGCTTCCAAGGTTGGCATCCATTTTTATTTCAAATACTTGAGAGATGACATAAAACGTCAGCAAGAACACAGCAACCGCTACCACCAATTTTGCAGCTCCTACTCCGGAATACAGAAAAAACAGACAAGTCTCTCACCAATTGTTGAAATTTCAAAATACAGTAGTCCCTCCGGATTGGCTGATTTTCTGTTCGCAGTCTTGAACAATCGTGGACAGAAAGCCAGGAGGGACAAAATTATGTGCGTGGGGGGCTGCACACAGGAGCACACCACCATTATTTTCAATGGGGGCTTGAATATTTGTGGTTTTTCAATGGGGGGAACAGATCTCCCACAAATCGGGAGGGACAACTGTAGATAAATATTTTCTAAACTATTAGAATAAGACTATCATAGTGGGTAGAGACTGAAGTCCAGGCATTATAAATCATGTTGATTATGTTTTAATGTTCAAAAACGTAAATCAGAAAGTGAAGTGCTCTTTTCTCCAAACCAAACTTGATGTAGAGAGCATTATTTGGGGCAACCATGTGAGAGAGGCATTTTTGTTACCTATGTTGTTTACCTCCAATCTACATGTGTGTGCACACACTGGAGATTTTCATTTGGCGGGGAGCTATAAACGGAAAGCACAATGGCTGGGTCCTGAGCCTGTAAAGCTCCTCTTCTCTATTCTCACAGATACACCTGGCCTGGAATTGAAAGCCACTTTGGGAACAGGTAATTGGAGAGGAAGGAACTGAGAGAGACAGCAGGGAAGAAAAAAAGCCACAGCAGTTCATCTCATCTGGTTGTCTAGTTTTAATTCTGAAAATAAACATCCCACAGCTTCTCAATAAAGGATCCTTTCAGCGGATGAAAATTAATAAGTAAACTAGCAAAAATGATAATTAAGACATTCTTTACAAATAATTCATGACGGATACAAAAAGTGGTAATATCTTCAACTCTATTTTACCTATATTTTATTAATTATACTTTTTCTAACACTAGCATATGCTACTAGTTTATTAATTACAGTTGCACATTGCTATCTTTTTACTATAGCTAATACCCAAATGACACAAGGGAATCTCTCTTGCCTTAGCATTCTATCTTATGTGTGTCTACTCAGAAGCAAGTCTTACTGTCCTCAACAAAACATGTTCTAAGATCTGTGCAGATTTGAAGTGTAAAAAATCTGAGTTAGTCCTGGAAACACAACATATGGGTTAAAAAGTTACCAGAGCCAGGACAAAAGTTAGGGTATCTTTTTTACTAAGGGGCGGAATAGATGGGCAGGAAAAGGTGGGTGAAACCTGCATTTTCCAGAAGTGATTTGAAACACTGCTGTCCACACTGGCTGCTCCCAAGGTAGCCCACATGGCGTGGCGTCAAGTTGCACCACTGAATAATATTTTTGGTTGGCTCCTCATCATGCATGTGCACCGTCACACAAACACATAGTTGGTGATTGCCTGTTGCCTTGATGCCATTCCATTTGATGATGGCCCTTTGATCGGCCACACAGTTGCACCTGCAATCCTCCACCGGTACAGGGCATCGGAGCATTGGTTTGCCCAGTAAAACACAGGCAAAGCACAGTCATGGAGACCCCCCTACATGCCCTGCTTCATCTCGTGCCCCCTCTTGGACTGTCTGCTTTGTGTACTTATCACAGTTTCACTTGTTTGCATTGCCACCTGGCTCCATCCTTTTAAAATATGCACCTGCACCAGTGCATTTATACACATCTTTAGGGTTAGGGTGAGGATCTGCTTCTTTAGAACCACTCTAGCATCAGGGCAGGTTATAAGCAAGGTCAAAGGTGCACATTTTCTGGACTAAGTCAGAATATCCCAGGTTCTTTTTGCTCTGGGTTTTAGCTTCAGAGCATGGCTTCAACCTGGTTTCTGCCTGCTTTGGAGGCATGCATCATCTAAATGCTCCACCTTCTAAGCAGTTTAAAACTGCTTTATTTGGCCCATCTGTTTCACCCCTTACTCCTTTTCATATTTCCAACCCTGCATTTTCAAAAGCACTTTTCTATCATCGGGACTAATTTATTTGTTTTGGGAGAAATTAACAGGAGTCCAACAAGGTTTTGTAAAGCTCAAAGAATTCCTGTAGAAGCTATAAGCAGCAAGCGGGCAATAGATTCCCACCTACCCCTGAGAAAACCAGAGGTAGGCTCATGGGCATTTAGATGCATTTTGTAATAACACAAGCCTTTTTCTTGCTACACAGTAAATGTCATGGTTGCAGTTCACACCCAGCATGCTTGGATATTATTAAATCTGAAAACTGTTGATAGCCCCTAAAGTAATCTGCATCAGCAGAGAAAGCTCTATACACACACACAAAGCTGCAGAAACAAATCAATTCCTGCTGCTCTTATTACAACCCTGTAAGCCACTGCTAATGTTTCTGAGGGAAAATACAGAGAAAAGAAGCTCTAATTTTATTTTTTTTAAAAACATTAGGGATTTCTGATTATTATTATGAACTGAACTTCAAAAAGGGGGAGTGCAGCAACATTTACTGCCCCACCCAGCTAGTAAAGGGATGAGGAACCTTTGGCCCCCAGATGTTTTTGGATGTATATAGGCAGTACAGACAAAGATGTAAAGTTCCCTACATCTTTGTTAGTATCTTGATATGATTTCCACCACTTACAAATCTCAGAGTTCCAGTCATGGCTGGCTGGTGTCATAGTGATTCACAGGAGAAAAATGTTGCATGGGTAGTTTTAAGGCCTTCTTCAGGAGTCCACTTAGCCTGCATCCACTGTGCCAAAATTATCCAGTTTGATACCACTTTAACTGCCATGGCTCAAGACTATGGAATTCTCAGAATTGTAGTTTGCTGTGATAGCAGAGCTTTCTGACAGAGAAAGCTAAATGTCTCACAAAATTACAATCCCCAAAATTTCACAGCACTGGGTTATGCCAGTTAAAGTGGTGTCAAACAAGATTATTTCTGCAGTGCAGCTGCAGCCCTAGGATCAGAATTGTAGAAATTGCTGAGACAGAAACTCCAAAACAATTTACAGTCTATTTTGCCGGCCTAAGTTATTAAGCATTGTAACACTATGACAAAAGAAACAGCACAGGACTGGATCCAAAAAGTTGTTTATGTGAAGGAAAGGCACTTCAAGTCATTAAAGAGGGAGTTCCCTCATTTTCATCCATTTTCACCCTACCCCAGCTCCCAATGGCACCCTGTATTGCTTCCCCCAATAACTAGGCTCTACTTTTGGGGGGAGATGCCAGGAGCTACAGCAGGAAGCAGACAGTGGGAAACCCTGTTCAACAAACTATTTACGATTTTACAATCTAACCCATCTCCTGAAATCTAAGCCACTTTATTGCTTTTCTAATGAAAATTGCTCTTTCTATCTACACAACCACTAACAGTATTTACCAATTAAGCACAAGCATACTGCAATACATTTTATAGCATTCTCACTTTCCCGTCATAATCCATTTATAATTGAAATTTCGAAAAGGAACAGGGCAGAAGTTAAACTACCCCACTAGACAATTTTAAATGATTTTGAAATGGGTTTATTCTTTATTGATTCATTTAATACTATTACATGCTATTAATGTAAGTGGAGTTCTGATGTGATAAATCTTTACTGAAATGAGGATTTAATATGTGAACACTGAAGCAGAATTTGGGAACTTACTCACAAGTACTTTAGTAAGAGCAATATAACCTCCCAGAGAATTCCATATTTGGAGCACATCTTCAGTATTGCCAAGACCATTCTTCCATTTCAACAATTTACACAATATATATCAGCAAGATTTTTTTACAATATATTAATTGCAATAGTAACCATGGTTTTTTAAAAGCAAAATCATTTTAGTTTCATTCCTTACATCTACCTCTAGTTTAGTGATTTTCTTCCATTCTGGCTTTAGGTTGCTGCTAAGCTTCTCCTATGCACACACATTAGCAATGTGCCTTTCCCAACAAAATGTGTGTTTACTATTTTTGTGAACCATTTTTGAACTGCATGAAGGAATAAGATTTAATTTGGGAGGGAAGGATCCTTTTGGCTAAAAATAGCGAAGAAAACACAGGTTGCCATTTCACGGCACAAAATGTTTCATGCCAGAGAGCTTTTCTGTCTCTTTTTTAACACCGGAAATACCAATAATTGAGATATTCATTTGCTAATACAGGTGGAGAGGAAAGACAAGTTCAACTGAAGTGTAAATTTTAGAAATGGCCATTATTCATAGGTATAGAAGCCTATTAGTAACAACCTGCTGTTAGTAAAATAACCCACTTCACAAGCCACAACTTACTGTTGTTGTTATGCTTACCTGCTATTCTCATGTTTACTCTTCCTTCTGTTATTGATACAATTGCATTTAACCATCTACCTAGAAGAATAGAGGAAGAAAGATTCAGATACAACAGAATAAGCACCTAATCCATACCACTATGAATTCATTCTCCAAGCAATGGTCCTGAAGACACAATCCCAAACCAAAACATAATTAATCAAGCCATGAACTCTTCCATGTATTGTCTACATAGGTTTTACTGGTAATCATACCACCCCACCATAATTTTTGATGCACATATTTTATTGCATAAAAATAATTTATTACCTATGCTACAAAACAGGATTCAATATCCAGTACATATGACACCAAATTCTGCTATTTGGAAGTCAATATATTTATCTGTTTTCTTTTCTGTCCCAGTGGAAACAAGAATATGCACCATGGTTTTTCCATCATTTGTATATACTAGTTCCAAACAAATGTTTAATGTATGGATTAAAATTAAGCATTAAAAAACAGCACAGACCAGTTGGTACTCTTCTGTTTACACTCAGTGAAAATTTTGTACAAGAAGCAAAACAACAAGACTCATAATAATGCCTGAGCCATGAAAATACAGAGAAGTGAACCAGTTCTTTTACACACTCCATATGCACAGAAAATGGCTTTGAAAACTTAAAAATGTTTTGAAAGCACCTTCTGATAAGGCAGAGGGATTTATTTTTTTAAAAACAGGATCAGCATCCCACAGAGTGTCTGCAAGACTTTGATCATTCCTAAAAAAAAAGCTTGTTTGGGTTCCAGCTTTAATTATTTTGCCACTTTTCTACACTTTCAAAGCAGAATATAGTTGCTGAATTAACCCACACAGCAATACATGGGTGCAGCACTGGTGAATATTCCCTAAGCTGAGATGCACACAATTAAAAGCTCCAATTCCACATGCATCTCACTTACTCACTACCTTGTTACTAGCTATTACTAGATGCTAGTGCTTCCCACTAAATTAACATTTAATACGAAACAGTGTTGTGGAAGGAAGAGATAGTAGTAAGCATTCTTTTCCTTCATCAGAATGTAGGGCACTGGGCTCCATGCCAGTACTCCAGCACAGCTGGATTAGCACTAATTCAAATGTGTTTTGGAAAAGATAGTTTTAGAGCTCTTCCGAATTCTCCAAACTGAAACACAGCTTATCTCCAAAGATACAGACCCCTCATTCTCTTGTATGTTTATGGACATAAATATGAAGGCATGTTGGGTACTCTGCAGATATCCTTGGAGATACGAGACCTGGCTCAACAGGACCTGCTACCTGTAACTCAGCCTCAGGCAAAACACTTTCTTCCAAATCCACTGTTTTCTACACACAGATTTAGTCTTCAGCATCTACACACAGCAGCAGAAAACAAATTTCTGAATAACTGTCACATAAGCACACCCCACAAAGAAACACCCCAAGATCTTCCCAGTACAAGTATACCTCATTCAGTGGCATCACTATCTTTGGTGACACCCAGTGCAAAGACCTGACAGTGGGAGGTGTGGAGGGCTGCCCCTTCCCATCCTACTAACTGCATTCCCCTATCCAGCTGCCAGCTCTCCTTCCCTCAGCTGGCCTCCTCCCTGCTGGTTACCCTCTCCCCTTGCCTCCCCTCTTCTCTCCAGTCACTGCATTGCCCAGGGCAATCAAGCCTGCTATTCTGTTGCAGGGCTGCTGGGGTGGAAAGCCTGCAACAGAGCATCTGGGAAAGACATGTTCTTGTCCCCATGCTGCACTGTTGCAGGGCTTTCTCCATGGAGCCCTACAACGGAGCAGGAAAAAAGCCCTGCAATGGAGTGGCACAGGGGCAGCACACATGTCCTTCCCAGTCACTTCATCGTAAGGCACCCTTCCTGGGGAGAAAGCCCTGTGATACTGCAGCAGGGGGAGAGCGAACACACACCTCCTAGCTGCTCTGTCACAGGGCTTCTTCTCTAGAAGCCCAACGATGGAACATCAGCCCTGGCTGCCCTGGGTGGCCCACCAGGCAATGCAGCAGCTGGGGAAGGGAAGGGAGAAAAGGGGAGAGAGAGAACTGGCAGGGGGGATACACCCCCGTACCCACTAGTGACACCACTGACCTCATTTAACAAAGCCTCTGACAAAGAAGCTCTGTTTTACAAACTCTTTTTATGGTTCTGCTTTTTCTGCTTGTCTTCTGTCTAGATGGAAGGGCTTTTTAAAAGCAACATCACTACTGGATCATAAAAGAAGGCTGGAGAAACAGAGAATTTCTGTATAAATTTGCAAGAGCATGTCTACAGTAAGCAATGCAACAAATGCGGCGAGGATTCTACGCTAGTAAATACTACCGTTACCATGTGTGTGTGTCCACCTATAAAAGGCAAAATAAACAGCAACTGGCTTCATAATCTATTACTGAGTATTTGTGAACAGCACAACAGAGAGAAAAGAAGAAAGCACATAAGCTCCGTACATAAACTACCTCCACCATATGAAAGAATAGATGTATGAATATGGAAACCATAAGAAAAGTGAATGCTAGTGAAACTATAAAAAAAATCCCAGGATGCAGTTGGAAGAAGCTTTCAAGTCCTCTCTAGAAACAAAATGTAAACAAAAATGTTTTTGTTTTGTTCTACAAGGAATACATGATCTACAGTCACCCCTCCTAACTCGCGGATCTGAGATCCATGACATCAAATATCAGTGGAGGGGCAACCAGCGCTATTTCCAATGGCGTGCATGCATTGGCTGCATGCATGGGGGCGTCCCCCACATGCACAGAGGCACCTATGAGCCTTGAATATCCACAAGCCTCCGTTTTCACCAGGGTGTGTGTGTCCAGAATGGATCACTCACAAAAACGGAGGACCAACTGTAGTTGTTTAATTTCGCATGCCCATATTGTTAGTTTGAATGCAAACCTTGCTTAAACTTGTTAAACTGCTCTTTCTATGTGTGTCTCTGAAACTTATTTAAAGGCTGAATTACCATTCACAGAAGCAATACCAAGAGAGAGGACTCACCCTTTCCTGTGGCCAGAAAAAAGGTGCTCTTGAAAGTCCCTTTAGGGTCACAAAAACAGTGCATATGGCCTCTTTGTCTACAAGTTTAGATTGTAAGCCTGAGGGCAGGGAACCGTCCAATTAAAAAGATTGTATGTACAGCGCTGTGTAAATTTACAGCGCTTTATAAATAAAGGTTAATAATAATAATAATAATAATAATAATAATAATAATAATAATAATAAGTTTCCCATATTATCATAATTTACTTGTATGCATTTACATTTTCATTAAGTGGGGACGGAAGAATCACTAACCCTTCCACCTCTTGTTGAACTTTTATCCTCCTTGACTATCACCTTACTACTGCCTGGACCTGATGCAAGACAGAACCTATTACTATCTAGAGGTCTATAGGTTCTGCAACCCTAACCTAGATCTCACCCTTCCCCCTCTGGAGTGACAGCAGCGGGTCTGCAATAATTGTCTAGAGTCTTGATTTAAGTATAGACCACTACCAATAGAAGCTAGAATGGTGGGAACATGTTTCAACATTTACTTGCTGAAGTGGAGCTCATAGCAGACCCTGCCTTTCAGGATCTTTTCATCACCTGCTCTGCTTTTAAGGCCATCATGTTGAAATCTGTTTGCACTGTGGACTACTTTGAGAGCTGATGGCTAAAAGGCAGCATATAAGTATTATAAAAGTAACCGACAACAGAGCCCAGCACCTAAGAGTTTTAAAACATCTGTAGTGCAGCCTATTGCTGGATTTTTCTTGTCACCAAAATTAGAGAAGTTCCTTTTTTTGGATAGCAACTCCCAGAATCTAGGCAGGCTGCCTAGGGGATTCTGGCAGCTGTAATCCCAAAGGTAACATCCCCAGTCTCCAAGTATAACTATTGGCAAGTGAAATTTAACTGGAATTGGAAGTGAACGGTTGTCATTACAAAATTTCACACAAAATTAAAGAAATCATATGCATCAGATTTTCTCCATGCTAGAGGCCAAGGATCTGCTGTTTTCAACAGAGCTTCGGGGAAAAAGGTTTTGCTACAGACTGAACTCGACTTCAGCATCTAGAGTTTTTCAACACAACAGCAAACCATGTTTCAGGAAAAGTGGTACTACCCTTCCTATCCCAGCTAGTAGAATTCCCTAAAAATGCTTTCGTATTGTGCTCTTGTTGGGTGAAAGGCAGTACAATAGCTTTTTAATACAAGAAATATAAAAGCAGCTGCCAACTGAGAACCACAGCATTTTCAAGTTTTAAAACTGCCATAAATCACTAGTTCTTCATCCATTAAAAAAAAACCAGCCAAAGAATACCACTCAGCTACCATTTAATGCACTTTCAAAAACTGAATGTGGAAGATGGATCTCCACCCAATTAATTGGGTTTTTGACATAGCAGATATTACATTATAGAAATAATAATTAAATAGACACCATACATATAGATAATAGAGAGATAATTTATAAATGGCTTGATAATGTACATACTTGACTGAACTTGATCTACTGTTGAATTATATTGTTAATTTTTTGCCACTGAGCAGTAGACTGCTCTGTCAAAAAGAAAAGAGAAATGGGGGGAATGCTAGCTTCTTGCTAAATGAACAAATCATCTTTTTAAAGCCTTACTAAGTCACAGTAATACTGTGTAAATGCTAGAACACATTAAAAAAACCAAAAACATTCCTCTGATATATATAGCTCTTGTGGCTGTATGGGATGAGACTGAGCTGAGGCTTTTCCTGTACTTATTCTGTGATGAGAGTGGAGAATTTTAGTCTGTCCAATATTCTGGCATACAGCTCTCATTGCTGTTGTTAACTCCTCTCAAGTTGGCCCTGACTCATGGCAACCCTATGGATAAGACATCCCCAAGACCCTCTGACCTCCACTGCTTTGCTTAGGTGCTGCAAATTCAGCCCTGTGGCCTCTGTGATTGAATCTATCCATCTGGAATGCAGTCTTCCTCTCTTTCTACTATTCTGTTTCTTTTACCACTACTGTATTGTCTTTTCTAATGAGTCATGCCTTCACATTATGTGGCCAAAGTAAGACAATCTCAATCTGATCATCTAGGCTTCCAAGAAGATTTCAGGCTTGAATGTCTTCATATGGTTCTTCATTCCATGGGTCATTCATGTTTTTTCAGCTCTTTTATCTAACTCTCCTGTGTATTGCATCCAATATCTTTTTACTTCTTCCTGGTCTTGTAATATGTTCTTTTTCTTGTCATAGGGCACCCTGGTCCTTGATTTGACCTTCACTTTGAATTCCTGAATGTTATGGAAGATGTGTCTTGTTCTTCCTTTTTTGTTTTCTTCTTTTTCTTTGCATTGTTCATTATAGTAGTTCCTGTCCTTGTGAACCAATCATTGTATGTGTGCATTCATAGTCCTGGTTTTAATCCTATCCCTTTTTTCTTTAGCTTCATCTCTTATCCAAGTGTTTCATCTGTTATCCATTGTTTCTTCCCTTTCTTTTTGGCCACCAATAGTGTCATGATATCAGAAACAGCCAACAGTTTTCATAAGCCTCACACAACATGACCAATGGGCTTAACTTGCTTATCTGGAGATCCAGGAGTTCCCCATCCCTGTTTTATCTTAAATTTATCTTAAATTTAATCTGAATGACTGCTTCTAGCTAGGCAGTATAATATTCTGAGTAAAGGGTAAATAGCCCTGGTGTCCCAGAAAACACTCCATCAGCCTGAGAAATGTGATATATGGACTGGTAGTTCCACAACAGTCCGTCAGTCATGTGGACCAGCACCAGCACAAAGGGGCAGCACCCTTTCCTCACTCTTTCCCCCCAAATCCATATTTCTTGGGCCACTAGATGTGGATAAACCATTTCTGTGAAAAAGCCAGTGGAAGAGCAAACTAGGAACAAATGGACTACATGCAACCACAACCAACTTATTCACTTCTGTGAAAATGTGCTCCACCTTTCCCACTGAGATTTCTCAGCCTTAGAAACACCCAAATTCCTTGTAACAGCTGACAAAACAGTTTCTCCTCTTTCTTTTGAGACAGGTTTCCTAAAAGAATGTTCCCACACGAGCAATGCTCTTTCATCTGTTAAAAGAACATACATTTCATAGATAAAATGCACTAGAAGGAGGGAAGAAATCTGCCTTTCATCCACTTTTTCACTTGATTAAATATACAGTTTGCCTTTGCTATTTTTTAACATCAATAAAAGCACAATGCTACTTCAAAATGGTTTATCAGAGCAAATACATTATGGATTTATGTTTTATTTCATACCAATACACAGTTCCAGCAAAAATACTGATTTGTACAGAGAATAAACTAACCACAAAGTCTAAAATGAAATGAGCCAGCCTTTTAGCAAAAATATATATATATATATATATAAACACATCTCTCTGTGTTTTTCTAAGTAATAGGAATGTTCTCTTTTTTAAAAAACTGAAAAAGACAAATAAAAATTAAATATATTAATTACTCTTCTGTATCTTCAGTGCGTTCCTGAATGCAACTCTGAGCCTGAAGCTCTGGTTTCAGCAGTGGCTAAGAGTACATTTCAACAATTAAAGCTTGTAAACTAGCTGTATTCATTCTTTGAGACATCAGATCTAGCCACGGTGACACACATTTTAGTTATATCTCAGCTGGATTACTGTCATGTGCTCTAGGTGGGACTGCCTTAGAAAAGTATTTGGAAACTTTGGCGCATTACAGAGCGCCCAAAAATGGCGCTCTGCCAGTGCTGCTGGTTGCGGTATCCGGGAACCGCAGCGGACAAACTGCGCAATTCCTGGACGCAACAAAAAGAAGTTGCAAAAAGCGGCTTCTTTTTGGGTCCCGGAAGTGGCGCCGCAAGTTGGTAGTCACGCACTCGCGGCGTCACTTCCGCCGCGCGACGTGCGGACGCTAGGCATCCGCAACGTCAAGATGGCGGTGCCCGTGTAGAATGGGCGCCGCCATTTTGTATGCACTCTGTGCGTGCTAGGGTTAGGGGCGTCCGGAATATACAAGACCAGTAGCTACATACCAAAATCACAAAAGCAGGTGGGAGAAGGTGGGTCAAAACCAATTAATAGTGCAGAGAAAAGCGTTTGGGCAACATACCGATTTTAAAAAAACAACACATATATACTTTCCTCTAATGAAAAACACAGCAAGGATATAAATATTTCTAGGGAGTACGTCTGGCATTATTGTTTGGCCAAATGTCATCCAGTGAACTTCAGGACTTTGTAGAGCAGTGGTTCCCAACCTTTCTAATGCCGTGACCCCTTAATACAGTTCCTCATGTTGTGGTGACCCAAACCCATGAAATTATTTTCACTGCTACTTAATAACTGTAATTAAATAGGTGCTTTTCAATGGTCTTAGGCGACCGCCATGAAAGGGTCATTTGACCCGCAAAGGGGTCCCGACCCACAGGTTGGGAACCACTGTTGTAGAGACTTCAGTCAATGGGGCAGGGCAGGAAGCAGGATCTCTAGTAATTATCACAGTGGACAGTGGACAGAGCTTAAAATATATGTTGGCATTTATTTATGTGGATCTGGGCCCTGCAGTCTAATAGTAACTACATGGGATTCTCAAATGCTATCATTAATGACCCTTGTTTATACAGCAGTTCAATATACTATCTTCTGACCAGGAAACAAAAGTTAAGTCTTTTAGCTAACTATCCAACAGGCTAGACTGCAGCATTAGAGACTTATACACCAGGGTGGAGCATGCTGATTCAGTAGAACAACAACATGATTTCTGCAAAATACTGGGGATTAGAGGATAGGAAAACAAAACAAAACAGGAAAATGCTGTGCTAGTGAAATCAATTCATAATGTTCTTAGTGAATCATGAGAGCATGAGATGCATGTTCATCGAAGCATCAGGAAATCGAGGGCTTGTCTACATTATATCTATGGATTCTTTATCCACAGATTCAATTATCCATGGCTTGAAAATATTCAGGAAAAATATATGAATACCAAAAAGCAAACCTTGATTTTGCCATTTTATTGTGTATTTAATGGGACTTAAGTGTCCACAAATTTTGGTATCCACTGTGTGTGTGTGTGTGTGTGTGTGTGTGTGTCCTGAAACCAAACCTCAATGGATTCCAAGGGCTGGATGTGTCAAGCCTGCTAAGGCAGGAGCCAGGAGTGTGTCTTACTACTGCCAAGAGTGCAATTGGGAATAAGGGTTCAGCCTGAATGTGATTCCGACTCCCATATCAGGAAAGAGGATTTTAAAGAGACACGTAATTTGAACAGTGAAGAGCCAGTAAAGGGAAGTCTCAGATTCACCTTATTCTGTAGAATTGTAATTTATGAATAAAGCTAGAGATTAATAGGATTTATAATCCCACTGAATAAACTTTAGTGGAAGGCGCGTGTGTAAAGAATTAGAACACAGTGGAAGTGTAACTGAAGTATTTGAATGAACTTTGAACTGAAACAAAGACAATTTGTAACCAGTGAAATAGACACTTTGTAACCATAAGCTTTGCGAGCAAACTACCAAAAGAGATGCCATCATAAGTTCTTTCTGTAAATAAAATTTATTTACTTTTTGGTCACAAAGGAGTGGCCCTAAGTGATTTATGTTTAACACCAAACACACTATGAAAAATAGTAAAAACACTTAATAATAAAGAGACTTAAGTCAGTGGGAGGACCATGGGTTAGAGAGATAGTTCTGGGGTAAAAGGAGCCTCAAACAATTTGTCATAAGACAGAAGAATCCTGTGTAACCCTGTGGTAGTCACATGATTTGGACTCAGTGTGGTGGGATCTGAGAGACCCAGTGTGAGGGGCTCTAACATGACAGATCTAAGAAATCCGGTCATGTCACAGGCCCCAAACCCCAAATCAGACCTGGACCTGATTTGAGGTTCCACTCCTTCCCCGGCATTAAAAAGACTTACCTTTTGCTCTGGATTTTCCAGAAAACCTGGAGCAACACATGGCAATGACGGCTGGTTCCCTTCCCATGTGGTCCCTGCAAACATCCTTGCCATCGGAGGTCAGAACGAGGGGCTCAGTTTTGATAACATGGCTGGGTACCTTGTTCTGACCTCAGAGCAACTTGTGCCTTCAGTGGCAGCAGCTGGCTGGCTAGCAGGGACCAACAGCTGCCCATCCTTTGCCAAAAACCCATAGGAGGTAAAGGGGATTCGGCAGGGGGGAATTTGGGGCCAGAATACTCTGGGGCCAGCTCCAAGTATTCTGGCAAGTGCAGATGAGCCCTGAGTTAGCTAATTCTGCCTTACAGCCAATGAACTGGGCACCTGACTTCTAGTAAACTGAACCATTATAATAAACTTACAACTCCTCCTCTATAGTAAGGAAATATTCATTTAAAATAAATATAAATGCAGGTGCATCCAAGTTAAGGAAAACGTAAGAGCAAAGTAATACAGTGCGCCCGCACTATGTGCAGATGCATTTTACGTGGCTTCCAGCTTATGCAGAAGCCACGCGGGGAGAAAAACAATGGCACGGACACTGTGCCACCACATGCATGTATCCCATTATCTCCTATGGGGCTCGAGCTTAGGCGGATTTTCCCTTATGTGGGAGGATCCAGAACGGGTCCCACGTGTAAACACAGGGCCCATTGTATTTAATCATTAACTCTGAAAAGCCTTCATTTAGCAGCCCCACATACAATGTGTTTCAGCAATCTATTATGGAGCATATCAGGCATGAAAAATTGTGGCTTGCCTATCTCTGTTCAGATAGAATCACAGCTGGTGAGCACCGTATAAGTGACTATGAACGAATAAATAAATTATGTTGTGGTGGAAACATCTGTAGAGTTGCGGTGATAGAAATATGCTTCAGCTGGATCAATGGACAAATTCCAACCTTCCTCCATTTTCTATCTTCTTTCATATAATGTCTCATCACACCAGATCTCTAAAGGCAATAGGCAGGATAGGAAGCACGGTCTTTTATACTTATCCTAGAGAGCAGATAGCCTCATATAGAAGAAGACCATCCTTAAAATGTAAGCTGACATTTCTTAAATAGGAAAAATATCATTATTTCACATCAGATTACTGGTGGCAGATGCTTTCATGATCTAGGAAATCTACGCTGGTGCTTCCTAAGCTATCTGGTTTGATGGACCACCAAAATTCACACTCTCTCACACACACACACACAGTGTTCTAGGGACTAGTACCATATTTGAGCCCTTTGGCCACAAGAAAGAACTGTTTCTTTCTTTCCTGGAAATTTTCCAGGGATCAGCAGCTAATGGCTTGTGGACTGGCACTGGTTCACAGACTACTACTTTGAGTAGCACTACACTACAGGAATAAAACCGAGAGCAATTTTCTCTACTTGTCCTATGCTTCAATTCCCCATTCTCACTCCCTTATTCATGTCAACCACACTTTGCTTTATTGTGCGCAAACTATAATTTGCCAGCTTCAAGTAAAATGGAAAGTTGGGATTTGCAAGAAATACAAACAAAATTGGAATGTATCAAGGGTATACACAATCTTAAAATGAATTTGAGTGTACTTTAACATCTTTACAGGATTTCTGGACTTTTTTCTAACTACAGTGTAAGATAGTCTTGGAGATAAGAGTCACAGTTGTGATGTCTATTCAACCCCTGCTAAATGCCTGTTTGGTTCTATGTCTAACATGTGAAAGGAACATTTAATTACATTGGATATTTCTCTCTATATGAGAAAAGAAGCTGAAATCAGAACAACAGGCAAAATATAAGAACACAGTGAAAACAAAGTAAAGCCTGGTTCACTGCATTTGGGGGGAAATACAGTTTTAGAAAAGCAACCATCATACTTTAAATGTATTCCCCATTGTATGAGAGACATGCATGCTGAAGACCAAGCACTACAATTCATCAAAATACTTAGCATTGGAGGTATAGCAATTACATCATACAACTTGGCCTCTCCCATAGGAAAACAAGTAGCTTAACTGAAAGTGCAGGTGGAAGGAAGTACGCAGGCACCCTGCACAGATTGAGAGAAGGAAACACAAATTAATGGATTGATCAAAACAAGGATTAGCATCCAAGCATTCCCAGCCCATCTGGGAGTTAACACCTAAATGCTACATCTATTTTCTCAATTAAGACAAGTGAGAAACAGCTGAATCTTTCTGATGTAGGGAAGCTTCAAATTTCTTCACTTGCTCACAAACCCAAATCCCAATGCAGTGTGACCCTGTAACAAACAATGGTTTATTGTAACAGTGGTTGAATATGACCATTGGTTAAGCTATTTTACTTGCAGTCTGATGCGCAGCTATCTGAATAGACAGATTGGTTACAACTACAGCTCTGGCTCCAGAGGCTATGCATCATGGAAATATTAATGAAGCTCTGAATTCTGAATACTAATATTGAAAATGAAAGCAGGCATCCATCTCTACCGAATGCCCATTATACACATTTGAAAGCTCAAACTGTTGTTGGATTGGTATGAGCCACAGTTTGGGCACAATGCCTGAACTAAACTATGATCTCAAAAGAAACAACTCATACAATTTTCATTAGGCAAGGTTTAACACCAGAATTTTTGACACCTGAAGTCGTAAATTAGGAGTGGGGAACTTTTGACCTTCCTGATTTTTAGACTATGGCTCCTACAGTCCCTTGAAGCTGGCTGTGCCTGGGGCAGCTTATTGGGGTATAGGGCAAAACATTTGGAGAGTCAAAGGTTCCCCATTATGTAATAGAGTCAGCTCCCTTCATTGTGTGTGCTCACTTCATAGCTATATCTATTAATTTATTATTATAGGTATCAGACTGTATGGGGCAGCTCATTCATACTTTTAAGGAAAGAGAGGGATAGGGTATGTCATGGCTGGGACACTATGGAGTCAAAATGCTAGTTAATCCTGCCCATAGGCAATTCTGCTTATACAAAAAGACCCAATGGTCCAGTGATTCATTTCACCCTGCAGTATTCAGCAGACTGACCCACAGCTCTTAACTGAACAAAGTGGCCATTGCTTTTTTGGTAGTCCCCTTTCCCATTCACAAATAACTGTTGTTCTTAAAACATTAGCATGCAGCTCTACTGCCTTCTGATTTAATTTCCTATTAGTTACTGAGGGTCTGAAATGAGAAATTAAACTGAAAAGAAGAATTAAATAGGATTAGGCAATATGTAGAAGAGAAAAGGTTCCAGTTTATAATTAGACATGTGTGGGAAGATCCCAGGATTCAGAACACAGACTAGACCATATGAATTGCTTAAGAATCAGAGACAGAATTAAATTAAGCAGATGGCCAGTTCATGCAATCTCCTCCCTCCTTTTGTTGAAGGGGAAGAAGTATGTAAGACAGGCTTCTTACACACAGAGGCCTCCAAGATGGCTTACGTATACCTACTGATGCACATTTATCATTGACAAAAGGGGAAGAACATGCAAGTCATAACCTGGAGAAAGGCAGGGTATAGAATGAATCAACAGACAAATAAGTAATCTAACTTCCGTGTTTTCTGCTCAATGCATTGCCATTTTAAAGATAATATGCAGATAGGGAAGCATGTCAACATGATACTCTACTGGATAATATCACAGATTCCACTGAATACCAAACTAAACTCCTAACAGAGAGGTTAGACCAGTGGTTCCCAATCTTTTATTCTAGTCTAGATGTTTTGGACTTCAGCTCCCAGAATCCCTGAATGTCACCCAAGCTGGCTGGGGCTTCTGGGAAAAGAAGTCCAAAACACTTGGAGGACCAATGTTTGGGAACCACTGGGTTAGACCATTACATGGTTAAGACACTCATTTCTCCCCTCTGCTAGCAAGTCCATTTATCAAACATGCTCCAGTAGGGAATCAAGGAACCTATTATTATTATTACATAATCCCTGTAGCATCACTGTCCTGTTCTTACACTATTCCAGCAACATCTGACTGAGATAGAAGATATGAAAGCAAGAGCCTCATTCTTAAAGTAAGGAAATGATGATGGGACATCTCTATTTTCTCCATCAGATTTTTAAAATCACAGCTTTGTCTGCTTGCTTATATGCTACACTATATATGAGGTCATTTGAATTTTCAAGAGATCCAAGTAGCCACTGGGTAGAGAAAGTGTCTTCTGCAGACTGGCAAAGGGTCATTGTACACTGCACAATGATAACACCATGAATCCACTTGAACTGCCATGCTTTCATCATAGGAGACAGTTAGAATTCCTTTCTAGGGAGCTCTAATGCCTCACCAAACACAGGATGCAGCCATGGTTGTTAAACTGGGATCATAGAACTGTAATTGTGTTGTGTGAAAGGGTACCAAGTTACATATTACTGCTACTTGGAGCTGGTTCATCACTTTATGTCTGCAATACTCAATACCTGTATGTCATACAAGTCATTCTATTGAGAGCCATTGCTCTAGATAGCCCTAAGACAGGGAACTACCATTGATTATTTGTAAGACTGAAGATGTTCCCCCACATCTGTAAGTAATGACTGAAGCACCTAAGCAGAAATCTGATCATTTACAAATTGCCTACGTTCCTTCTATTACACTTGTATTTCCCCCTTTCCTCCAAGGAGTTCAAGACAGCATATGTGGTTCGCCCTGGGCCCACTTTATTGCCACAGCAACCTTCTGCGTGAGAGACAATAACTGGTTTCATGTCTCTGGAGAGGATATGAACCCAGGTCTCCATAATTTTAATCCATCGTTTTACGTCTCAGCCCTGTTTGGAGCAACAGTGAGCTAAAACCAACAGTCAGCTAGTTTTGCTTGACAGAACACTCTCTTAAAACTGGACAAACTGGCTCTGCCTACTAAACCAGAATATTGTTAAGAAATTCTAGGAAGATGTTATCTTGGTCTGGAACACATCACAATGTGCACTACTTTTTCTGAAAGCAAACACTGAAGTGCAAAGCTCTTTTTGGTGGAAAAATATTTTGCAGGCCTAACAAGCATTAACAGATGCTTGGGGCAGGGTGATTTTAGACCATATGGCATTTGACTGAAAAAGAATGCACATTCATCCCAATCTTCCAGAAACAATTATTATTCCCTTTGGCATGGTTTCAGGGTGGTGGGGGCAAACAACTGCCTTGATGGGGTATGTCCAGGGTCAGAGGATAGGCCTATCTACCAAATTTCACTATCTGCCACTAACTGCACTACTCCAAAACTTGGGAACCAACCTTTTTAAAAGCCCTTGTTAAGAACAGTTTTTATAGTTTGATCCTAGCCTCAGGTGGGATACAGACTGCCCCTTTGAGGCGGCCTGCACTCGCCCCTTTCCCCAACGGATCGGGGCCTGCCACAGCGGCATCCCTGGAGGCCCCGATCTGCCGTTTTTCCAGGCCTCAGGGAAGCGGCAAAATGCTGCTTCCCCATGGCCTGGAAAGGGGTGTCTGTGGTGCTTCATGCCCCAAGGACACCCCAACAGCAGCGGGGAGACAGAGAAAGGGGCCACTCGGCCCCTTTCTCTTCAGTATTGCTGGTGCGGCTGTGTAAAGGCTGCGCTAGCGATACACGTGCGAAAGGAGCTCTGTTTTGGAGCTCCTTTCGGCAGCTGCCGAAAGAGCGCCAGGACATAACGGCCGTGCCGTGCCATTTGGACACGATGCGACCATTATGTCAAAATGGCGGTGTCCGTGTGTACAGGGTGCCACCATTTTGACGCCCCCATCACGTGCTAGGGGTGAGGCTGGTATGGACGCTGCATCCTCAGCCAACCCTGAGCACGTGACGGGGGCACTGCACACACCGGTATGTACAGCGCCTCAGTTTACTAAAAAGTCTCACTGAGTTTAACAAAATTTGCATGTGTCATGGCTCAAGTGCTAGACTTCGTAGCTACAGTGCTGGACTTCATAGCTCTGGGAGACCAGGTCTGAATCCCCATTCATCCATGGAACCCCACTGGGTGACCTTGGGGAAATCACCTTCTTTCAGCCTAAGAAGATGTGAAAGGTAGATTACTCGTCAGATCTTGCAAAGAAAATCCCATGATAGATTCACCTTAGGGTCCCCATAAATCTGAAATGGTTGCAAGACACTTGGCAACAAAGATCTACAAGTACACATGTCTAAAACTTCACCTGTAGACTTTATTTTCAATTGCAATTCACTTACATTGCATCTTTACTCTAGTGACCTCAAAGCAGTGGGCATGGCTCTTTTCCTTCCCACTTTTGCCTCTTAACAGCCTTGTGAGTTAAGTCAAGTCATGCTAAGAAAAAGATATAGAGAGACTGGCCAGAGGTCATCAACTGTTTTATGGCTCAATGGCCAGAGCTTAGAAAAGATTCATTTTGCACCCTCAGCTCCCAGAATCTGCAAATGAGCATGGCCAGCCTAAAATATGATATAACCACGTCACCACAAAGGTTCTTTTTGATGCTGTTAATGGAGGTCAAACTATAGCAAAACTAGTTTTTTTAAAAAAAATCAAATGTAAATTCTGGTATAGTTTATTTGCCCAGTCTACAGGAGCATGCTTCAAAATGTGGTCTTTAGAGCTACTTGGAGTGAGGGCCATATGGAATGTACTATTTGAATCTGCTTAATACGAACTTCCCCAAACACTGTTAGCTCTGAGATGAAAAATCGTTCACTAAATCTGTAAGGAAACATCTTACACACAGTAGGTAACAATTATACACAACAGGTGTACAACTACTGAAAAATACCACCCAGTAGTAACCATTCTTATTTAATAATAAGCAACAGTCACAACCAAGCCAACACTGTAAAACACATTTGTTCCCTTTAAATACATAAAAGGGAAGGAGCTATGTCAAACTCCTGCAACTTTTAACGTTAAGAGGATTTGCCATCTACTTTTTACCTTGATGTAAGCTTTAAAAAAAATCTCTTCCCCAGCACCGAGAAATTATCAAGGAAGGAAACTTAATTCCACTGTAATATACAATGGAAGATCTAACATTTGGGAGACAAATTTTTGGAAAAGTGGGGGAAGGAAGGGGGGATAGGAATTAGAAATAACCCCCTCCCCACAAGAGTAGTAAACTTTAATACTTCACCTCTCTAATTCTACACTGCTGAAATGAAAAAAGGTTAAATCAGTGCCAAATGCCCTCTGCCATGGCTGCCTTTTAGTTGGACTGAAGATAACAGTAGCTTCTTGTGTGCACCATGAATAGAAATTGGTTAGGAACAAGGCTGTAGCATACAAAGTTTGATGGAAACAAAGAAAAGGAAAGTGAGGAAATGGACTGCAGATTAACAGAGTTGCCTGCCAAATGTGAAAGAAGAAAAAGAATGGGAAGAAGGTAAGAGGAAAGTTAATTATTCATCACATTTATATTTTATTGTTTGAAATTTATATTTTGTGAATATAGCCCAGAGGAAACTTCACCTCAAAAGACAAGATACAAATATTTTAAATACAGGCAACTCATACCTGGGATCAAACACTGACAGGAACAGAGACTGTGGTCAGGAAATCAGAAGAAGATTAAGAATGGGGAGAGCAGCCATGAATGAATTAGAAAGGATCCTAAAATGCAAAGACATATAACTGAGCACAAAAGTTAGAATCATACAAGCCATTGTATTCCCTATTACCATGTATGGAAATGAGAGCTGGGCAGTTAAGAAAGCACATAAGAAGAAAATCAATTTATTTGAGATGTGGTGCTGGAGAAGAGTGCTAAGGATTCCATGGACAGCCAAAAAGACAAACAAATGGGTCCTAGAACAGATCAAGCCTGAACTCTTCCTGGAAGCCAAGATGACAAAATTTAGGCTGTCGTACTTTGGACCTATCATGAGAAGGGAAGACTCATTAGAAAAAACAATAATGCTGGGAAAAGTGGAGGGAAGTAGAAGGAGAGGAAGGCCACATGTTTTAGATGGATGGACTCCATTAAGGAGGTCATGGGTATGAATTTCCAGCAACTAAGCAGAACAGTGGCAGATAGGGGTTGTGAAAATGTCTCATCCACCGGATCACCATGGGTCGAGATCAACTTGGAAGCGGTTAACAACAACAAATACCTCAGTTAATAAAGCTTCTGGAAGAAAGCTCCTTTTTACAAAGTCTTTTTAATGCCTGCCCAGCCTACCCTTTTCCTCATCCTCTATCTAGTTGAAAGGTTTTTAGCTTCCAGTGTCAACTGGCAACAGTTATGCCTACAGTAAACAATGTAATGAACCTTAAGGTGGTGGGAAATGTGAGATTTTACTTTAACTAAACCTACTGCCTGTAACAGGCAAAGTAAACAGTAACTTGCTCCAGAATCCCTTACTGACTACGCATAAAATGCAAAAGGGAGACAACAGAGACTGTACTGTTATTGGGTCTTTTGCACCATGCTTCAGTTGGGAGAACTCAAGCTTAAAGAAGAGAGAAAGAGAGAGATCTCACAAGCCCAAAGTATGTCCTCCTGAAGCAAAATCTCCAATCTAACTTCACTATAAATGTTGTGCAACAAGCCTCCATGTTAAGCCAATTTATTCAAAAGTAAGCTCCACTGTATGCCTACTTACTAGGTATTGCTGCATGTATCAAAATGCAACATTAACTAGCTATATTAAGAAAGAAAGAAAGAAAGAAAGAAAGAAAGAAAGAAAGAAAGAAATCTATGGCTTAGGTTCAACAACAGGGCATCTATTTAGTCAGGGCAGATTTATAACATTCCTTCATGATTCTTTCTTTGTTGACTTCAAGTTGAGCCAGCATCATGAGTGAAACTCACACACAACTTCAAATGACTAAAATCATTTTTGAAGTGCATTAGGTGAAGAATATCGAAATCCTTAACAAATAAACTGTTCTGAATAGCATGTGGCAGATTGTTTTTAACTAGCATATGATACAATTTTTATATGATTAGTTGTTTTTTTATGCATGTCATCTAGTCACCACTAGTGACAAAACACACTTTGGGTGATCATGTAGTGACGAAGAGCCTTGGATTTGCAGGACATTCCTCTCTAAAAATAATCTTAACAAAAACACACAGTGGGCATGTTCACTTCATTACCAGCTGAACTCACTGATATATTCCTACCAAAACTAACCTGTACTTTATCCTTTTTGTAAAACACAGATCAAGGCTAAGTATGGTCTGCCTTTGGAAGGACGCCTTATCTTCAAACTAAACAACATGAAGTGAGTTTCTGTTCACAGTAGACACTACACCCATTTCAAGAGAAAACAGTCTGAAAATTGCTTTTTTTTCATAGTTTATGTCAGGGATACAAAAAAAGTGCACTATGTTTTTACTTTGTGAGTAGAAAATGCATTTTACTCATGGTCAGTAACTACCAATGCCACATATTTATAGGCACACTCCAGCATTAAAATATCATCTTTGTATTAGACCTTTATTACTGGATTCTTATAGTTTTTATGGGTGCAGGATTAAATGCACACAGAGGGCAAATTTGTTCCTTTTATAGAATCTCATAAACATCTGCAGGTGTACGAGAATATTCTAGCTTCCCTGACAAGTTGTATTATTATGCTATATTCATTTCTCAGATTCAAAGGTGCTTTGGTGAAGTTATCTCACAGAAGGCTATAATCATCCTAGGAGCAAAAACTAGTTTAATTACAACTGTCACACTGAAGACACAAGTAAGGTATACTTTAACTTTCTTAAAGATGGAGAGAAATGCTTACCAGAAGCTTATTATGAGCTTCAGTGGAAATATAAAACACTTATCAAAAGAAAAGAGTTGCACTGAAAGAGAAATTTAATCTATTGGTCTCTGTCCGAAGAAGGAAGATTGGTAAAATATTTTGGCAGAACATAACAGGCTCTTTCTAATGGATTTAATTCCCCCATATGTCATATCTCTGCAGGTAAGTGGGTAAGATATTTTTTGGTGTCCTTCAAGATCTCAGTAAGGGCCCGACCAGACAGGCCAAAATAAAGCTGCTTTGGGTCACTTTGGAAGTATGCTGTTTAAATGATGCATGCATCCTAAGAAGCCACAAGCTGCGCCAAAGCCATGCTCCAATCCTAAGGACTGGAGTGCAGCTTAGGTGCAGCTTGTGACCTCTTAGGATGCATGCATCATTTAAACAGCACACCTTCAAAGTGACCCAAAGCAGCTTTATTTTGGCCCGTCTGGTTGGGCCCTCAGTCTTCAATTCACACTATTCAACTGTCTCCCGATGGTCTGGTGTAGGAGCCTGTAACTCCTGGAGAAATTATTGACATAAAATCTAAAACTTGGCAAAGCCCATGATCCTGATTCTATACCACCTGATCTGTTAAAGTTTCAGCCCTACTATCAAGCATCTCTACTTTTCACTCTCTTTACTTTCATTAACCAATCTAGTAAGGTTCTGAGCATTCAGAGTAATTATAGTGCCTATTTCTATGCAAGGTGACAGGACCAAACCAGCATGAAAAATGATGTTCTGTTATGAGCAGAGAGATGGGGAAATATGAGTATTTCTCTGAAAGTACTGCATTAGAGTTTTGCAAATAGCTGGAGGGTCTGGGTTGTTGTTGTTGTTTTTTTAGTCCTTGGACAGTTGGATTCTGTGGAAGAACACTAGCACTGAATAGTTCATACCCAGCTGTGTCTGTGATTTTCCTATATGTGTTGCTTTGGAGTTACCTAATTACAGATTTATTTAAAGCTTCAAATATCTTTGTGTTTCCCCTTATTTCTGCTTTTCGGTTTCATAACTGCAAAACAACTGGGTTTTTTAAAAGATGGACTCCCTAAGGATCCAATTCCCCACTCAGTACAAAATGGTTTTATTTCTCTGATGTATCAGCACACACACTACTACAGAGAGGTCCAGGCTAATATGTTTGTGAATTTGCTTGCTCACAAAAATGCTTGTCATTTTGATATTATCTCTCGTCAGATATAAAAACTGATTCAGCAAAAATGCAACTCCATTGCACTACATCAAACCAGGGGTGACATTGCTGTGTTCTCCAATCAGCTGCTGCTTGCCAAAATCCAAGGTCTCAGTTGCTCTTTTAACTTGCAGCAGGCAGAGGTCTGGCTGTGATGTTGTGTATTCAGAGTGTGTGTCCTACCTTGAGCTACTCCTTCCCCTTCTCGGTTTCCAAGTCCAGATCACAAAGAGCAATCCTACACAACTACATGTACCTGTATTTTCACTTCAGCACTTTAGAATAAGTAAACACTTTCAAGGCACCAAATTCCATCTGATCTTGGAAGCTAAGTAGGAGGTCAGACCCAGTTAGTACTTGGATGGGAAACTATCAATTAATATCAGGTGCTGCAGGCTATATTTCAGAGGAAAGAACTAGCAAAAGCGCCTCTGAATATTCTTTGACTAGGAAAACCCTATGAAATTCATAAAGTCAACATAAATTGAAAAGTGACACACAAACATACACATACTCATAAATGTAGAATTCAAAGATATGGCTGTGTTAGTCTGTAGAATCAGTATGTAGAGAGATCTTGTAGCATCTTGGAGACTTACTGAAAGAAAAAAGTTGGAAGCATGAGCTTTCGTAGACTTCAGTCTACTTCCTCAGATGCTTTTTATTGAGGTCTACGCTACTCATGCTGCCAACTTCTTTCTTTCAGTGAGTCTCAAAGGTGCTACAAGATCTCTCTACATACGTTCTCATAAAGTAACACATAAATTTAAAAAGTGACACACGAATTAACATGAAACTAGTGATGTGAAGAAAGATATTTTTAGAAGCAAAACAGGAAGCAGCAAGTTTTTAACTGTCAGGAAACTGAGGGACCAAATCTATGGCCCGTTACAAATGGGCACCCTAGGACGGACTCAGTCCGTTCTAGGGTTAGAAAGGGGCGTCTCTTCCAGACGTCCCTAACCCTACCACGGATTGAGTCTGTAACAAATGGCGGCGGCCATTCCACATGGCCGCTGCCATCTTGATGTAACGGACACTCTGCATCCGCACGTCGCGCCCTGGAAGTGATGCCGCGAGTGCGCGACTAGCACTTCACAGCGTCTCTTCCGGGGCCCAGAAAGGAGCGCGATTTTCGCACTCCTTCTGTGCAGCGTCCGGGAACCGTGCCTTTTGGCTGCTGTGGTTCCCGGACACTGCAACCGGCAGCGGCGGCAAACCACCACTTCTCGCCAGTCTGTAACCCGCCTAAATTTACATGTTACAGGCAACTGCAGAATAAATTCAGTCCTACTGGTAGCTCTGGCTGCATGTACACTGCAGATTTAATGCAGTTTGACACTACTTTAACTACCATGGCTCAATGCTACAAAATTCTGGGATCTGTAGCTTTGTGCGATATTCAGCCAACTAAAAATTCCAGGATTCCGTAAGCTGGAGCCATGACATTGTCAAAAGTGCATAAATTCTGCAGTGTGGCAGCAGCCTCTAGGACAGACCAAAGACTAAAAGCAACTTATCAGAAAAGTTAAACTTAGATGTTAAACTCTAACATGTGTGTGTGTGATCATTTTTTAAAAAATTAAAGACAAGTAGTGCCTGAACTCATGAAGCTTTCCATACATTATGCGATGACTGCTGGACAGAAGGAGCCAGTTTGTTGTAGCCGACAACCTCAGTCAGCCTGGCCAAATAGTAGATGGTAGATGTTACAGACCAGCAATTTAGAGAGAGGGCCAGCATGGTGTAGTGGTTTGAGCACTGGGGCACAACTCTGGAGACCAAGGTTCAAATCCCCATTCAGCAGTGGAAACCTACTGAGTGACCTTGGGCAAGTCACACTCCCCCAGCTTCAGAGGAAGACAAAAGCAAAGCCGCTCTGAACAGATCTTGCCAAAAAAAAACACAAAACAACAACAACAAAAAAAAACCTGTGATAAGTTTGCCTTATGTAAGTCGCAAGTCAGAAATGATCCAAAGGCGTATTCAACAAGAACAATGCTGGATAGAGCTGCTTGGCCTTGTAGTTTGGAAGGCGGCATGATTCCTCCCTCTGGTCTAGGTAATGGAGGATTACAGATTGCCCTTGCCATACACAGGGGATCCATTCTTGACCCTTCCGTGTAAGGCAAATTTCACGTATGCTGGAGTCCCATTGAGTTGAATGGTGGCACGCTCTCCAAGAAAGCAGGCAGAAATATGTTTTTATTTGAACATCCAAGATACCTGAAACCTTGTATTTGTGATTCACGGATGCTCATTATTTAGGGGGTGAATATTAATCTGTGATTAAAGGTCCAGTTAGCTTCACAGCTTAATCGATTAAATAAAAGCTGTAAGATTTAACAGCAAATGGAAGAGAGACAATAATGCAGCTATCTTTATTACTGTATATACTTGACTACAAGTCGACCTCTTGTATAAGTTGAGGGCAGGTTTTTGAGCCAGAGTTATGGATTTTGATATGACCCATGGTTAAGACAAGGGTAAAACTTAGCAGCATGTAACAAGGGATGTAAAGGCTGAAGTAAAGGAAAACGATACTAAAGATCTTTAAAAGTTTTCACAGGCACAACTATCTGTGTTCACCCTAAATGCTGGATGGATGAGATAGTAGAGGGGGCTGGTGCTTCTCCAAGAAGAGATTAAGCTCTTACCTTTCACCAGGTGAATTAAAGTATTAAAGGTGAATTAAGAATTAAAGTACAGTATTTACATTGACGCATGGATATGTCAACCCAGGTTTTTGGGTCATTTTTTTGACTAAAATTTCTAGACTTACACATGACATACACAGTAGCTTCCTTCTATGCAGTGAAATGATGGGGGCAGCAACTCTCTGTGCTGTGCCACTCAAAAGAGAAGAATGAGCAAGAATACAGAAATGGCAGCTGGCTCACACCCACTCTCTCTAGGCAAGAGCCCAAACCTCCTCAGTACAGTACCAAGAAAAAGAGTATATGCAAGAAAGGGTAAGAGATATCTGTAGCCTGTCTTCTGCTTTACATGGTTTCTCTGAGAAGCACAATTCTTATTGTGTGCCCGCAAGTCATTTCTGATTTATGACAACTTTAAGAAATCCTATAATGGGTTGTTTGTTAGTGGGATTGCCTTTGCCTTCCCCAGAGGCTGAAAGTATCTGATTTGCCCAAGGTCATGCAGTAGGCTTCCATGGCAAACCCTGGTCTTCTTAGTGTCCTAGTACAACATTCAAACCACTGCATCAAGCTGGCTCTTCGGCAGCCCAATGCTGAGAAACTAGATCTAAGCACAGGAGTTCAGAACCAGGAGTAGGTGTCGGCTCATTTATCCACATTTTTCCTCTGGTTTATATACCAATTATTCTCACTGCCCCCTCCCAGGATAAAGGTAAAGAACTGAAAGCAGTAGTAGGAGCAGATGTTCCTTGAAACCACCACTCATTTGCCTACTTTCATAGGGCAAAAAGTAACCACCCAATACTCCAGTGCTCCAAACAGTGCACTGTAAAGACAACATCATCACCTCTGGATCTGGGTGGGAGGAGAGAGTCTTGAGGTGCTGTCACTCCAGCTCAGAAATTCATACATATCCCTGAAAATTTGTTTTCTCAATAGTTAGCTCTGGTATTTCTCAGAACATCAGCTGTTTTATCTGGGCCTAGTTATTCATGGGCCTAGTTATTCAGACAGAGGATTATACTTCAGGAAAGAAGAGCAGCCATGCTGAATCTGATTCAGGATGCATCTAGACTGTCGAAATAATGTAGCTTGACACTACTTGAAGTGCTGTAGCTCCATCCTAAGAAATCCTAGGATTTGTAATTTTACAAGGCATTTAGCCTTCTCTACCAAAGAATGCTAGTGCCTCACAAAACTATAAACCCCAGGATTCTGTAGGATGGAACCCTGGTAGTTAAAGTGGTGTCATACTGCATTATTTCTACAATGTAGATGTACCCACAGATTCCATTTCAGAGCCACCCAGATGCTTTTTAAATTGTAAGTTTTAAAGTATGAAGCAACTCTTTTAATATGTATTATTTTTACATGCTCTATTAATAGGTCTCATGTATTAATGGAGCGACCATATGTCATGGGCGACTTGAAGGCACATATGCATACAAGCATTTTTAACTGATGTTACATTTCTAACCCATTGATGTATACTATTTTGCTGCTGTTCCCTGCCTCAGTTCCCTAGGGAGAAGCAGGTAAGAAATAATAATAAAAAATACACAACACATAAAACAACAACAACAACAACAACAAAGCAAGATCCATTCTGTGCTGTCACTTGCTGTTCATCTGCTCTCCCAGCATGGAAGCAGTGGCCTAAGTGAGACAGAACAGCTTCCTTCATTTGCAGTGTGCTCTCTATCTGGGAGCTGGTACAGACTGAACAAGTGATATAGGAGGGACAGAAGTAAGGAAGAAATTAACCAGTTCAGGAAGACTCACTGAAAGTATCTCACTTAAGCCCTCTCTCCCTGCCCCCCCCCAAAAAAAATCCAAGACCCAACACAATTCATTTGAGTCCAGCATCCTTTTTCTAACACTGTGTGGCCAGCAAGAAGCCTTAGGCCATATAAAAAACCCTAGAAGTAGGCCAAGGAAGCAAGAGCCCTTTTTGCTTCACAGTAAGTGATACTGAAAGATATACTGCTGCTTTCAGTTGCACTAAACGGGGATGTGCAGTCTATATGCCAAACCTTTTGACTCCAACTCTTCTACTATTACACCACCGGACCCTGACACCTTTGTAAATGGCGAATGTATATTGATTAGAAACAACAAGTTTACTGTAATATTGCTATTATCGTGCAATTGCGCAACTGTGCACTACCGCAATTATTACTGAATTATCCCTGGTGTGATACTCTCTAGTCTAGTCCAAAACATTAGTCTCTAGTGTCAGTCCCTGAGCCTTCAGCCTTTGTCCCTGGTAAGTTTCCAGGAAAATAAAATTTAAATACAAATACAGTGTTACTCCCTGCACACTGGAAACAAATAATGACAAGTCCCCCACATCAAATACCCTAAGAAGCATTCCTTGACAGTTGGCTCTCCATATCCATGAATTTTTTATCCACAGATTCAACCATCTACAGTTTGCAAATATTTTTAAATTATATAAATTCCAAAAAGCAAACCTTGATTTTGCCATTTTATATAAGGGACACCATTTTACTATCCATTGTATTGTATTTAATGGGGCTTGAACATGCACAGATTTTGGTATCCACAGGGGGTCCTGGAACCAAACCCCAGCAGGTACTAAGGGCCCACTGTGCTGCTGAATTGAAGAAAGCCGGGAGTAATTAGGAATGGATTTGTGTGTCATGGATTGTAAGATCAGTCTCTTCTGGAATTCATATCATGTTCCAGGCCTCAGTAGTCTTGGCCAAGATCCTGAATTGCTGACATAACTACAGTGCTGGAGTTCCATCATCAAAATTACCTCTGATGATGCCACCCTCCAAAAAAGTATCTTTCCAGCCTGGCATTACCTTAACCAAGGTGTTTCCAAGGAAATACAGATTGAGGCATGACAAATGCAGTACTCTCTCAGGTGTAGGGTGCATTGAAAACAGGTTGCTGGAAAGGTACCTCAAGGTCCTGCCAAACCTGCTTGGCTCAATCTGACTTCAGGACATCACTGCATTCTTCAACCTTCAGTGATCCAATCTGCAACACCTCAGAAACACTTAGGTCAAAGTGCTGTCATGCTGCAAAGGTAGGCTTTTAGGGCCACGTTTTGTTGTTTATGACTGTTATCAGGAATCTCCAGCAGTTACAAGATTGTTAACTGAGCTTACAAGATTGTAACTGATGAATAGAAAGTCTGCCATTAATTCTATGTTCTTTGTTCCTGGAAAAAGTTGGTGAGCTCAAGTCAATAATAAATTAACAAACTGTATGCTACAAGCCTGCAGCCTGCCCTGCCCTGATCTACTCTGTGCATCCAAATGTGATATACCAATTTTCCCTAATCTTCTCCAGCTTCACAGAGTCTTGGCAACTTTCAAACTTCATTTTTTTGCCTACTGATATTAGCCTGGATCAAAGTTCTAGCGAAGCATAACACAGTAATGTTTTACTGAAATATACCAAAGGAAGCACCTCTATAATTGTGGGTTTTTCAGGCTATGTGGCCATGTTCCAGAAAAGTTTCTTCCTGACGTTTCGCCAGCATTTGTGGCTGGCATCTGGCGAAACATCAGGAAGAATCTTTTCTGGAACATGGCCACATAGCCTGAAAACCCCACAAAAAACTATGGATGTTGGCCATGAAAGCCTTTGACTTTATGAAGCACCTCTACTTTGGAAAGTCTTTAAATGACAATTTGTTGTTATAGGTTTTTACTGTCAGGTTAGCTTCAACTAATGATGATCCCTACGAATGTGGGACTTCCAAGAGCCACAGTGATCAACTGCCCTGAACAAGCCTTACAAGCTCAGGACCATGGCTTCCTCGATTAAATCCAATCCATCTATAATGTGGCCTTATTCTTTTCCTACTGCCCTCCACTTAACCAAGTATTGTTTCCTTTGCCAATGATAATAGCTCCTTTTAATAGTGATATGGGATAGAACTGTTCAGTAAATTTGCAGTGTATACTAATTACGAATACTCTTTTTTCCCCAGTGAAGCAGTCTAAGGCTGAAGAGATGGAAAGGGCAAGGTTGGTAAATATTAAATAGCAGACACAGTAGCAGGATCTTGGAAGATAAAAGAAAGAAACTCAATCCATGAACGAAAGGAGAAAAGGCAATATAGCCTGAGTATCTCTCTAACCCTCATCCAGAAATTTGAAATCCAAAATACTCCAAAATTGTCTACATGGGTAGCTGAGATAGTGACACCTTTGCTTTCTCATGGTTCAGTACACACAAACTTTGCTTCATGCAATCAATCAATCAATCAATCAATCAATCAATCATATTCTGTATAAAATTACCCTTAGGCTAAATATATAAGCTGTATGCCTTCAAGTTGTTTTCAGTTTATGGCAAACTTATCACGGATATTCAACCTGTATTAGGAAAAGACTGGATTTAGAGACATAACACAAGATGTCCCCTGCACCTACTCACAATTGAAAATATTGCGCCTTTGCCTGGCATGATCAAAAATTAGGACCCTGAGTTCACTAACAATAAATTAAAACAACAACATTTTCACCTACTCTAATGAAAACTAGAAATCAAGTTATTCTGAGTATGCATCTGCAACAACACAGTAGCAGTAAACAAAGGGAAACAAAATGTAAACCCACACATAATTTAGCTAAAACTGTCATCACTGCTGCCTCATTCTCTCTCTGCTTACGATCACAGAGGTAAATCTGAGGTTCCACTTCAACAAGTCAACAATTTCAGCAAGTACTGAAAGCTGTTAAGAGGAAAAAGAGATCCACTCTGCCATCACTCATCAAACCTGTCTGACAGTGGATATTAAAATTAAAATGTATTAAGTCACATTTAAACTTTTGACAAGCAAAACTTGCTCAAACTTCCTGGAGGCTATGTCCTTTGAATTGCAACACCCAGCTGCCAATTTCTGACTCATGGAAAACACGTTGTAGCTACTCAGAGATAGAGGAAATGGAAAGTCACTATTAGTACATCTGATATCTCAGGGCTACCTTCCAAGGCCTGATCCCCACTAACTTTTAAACCGGATCACAAATCGGTTTGAACTGGTTCAAATGACCCTGGCTTCCATTTGAATCAATTAACTGAAGCGATTTGGAGAGGGGGCCACATGCTAGACCCAGTTTTGGGTCTTTTTGACGTTGATGTTCTCCGCATCTTTTTGAATAAATCGATTCTGCACAAGTGTGGACCAGATGTGGATCAGAATCCATTTACATTTGCCCTTCGTCCGGCTGGAGCGGGTCCATTTTGAATCAATTCATTTGTAAATGTGAACTACAAGGGGGTTATTTTACAGGGGAAAAATGTGATCAGGGCAAATGTAGTGGAAACCACGCTCCGCTGTCAAATCGATCCATCAATTTGGATCGCAAACTGCTTTTTTGTAAGTGGGAATGAGGCCCAAGAAAGTCCATGTGGCAAACCACTGAGGGGGTTACTCCAAAATAAATGCTGTTGCTGTTCTTGTGTGTGCCTTCTTATGGTGACCCTAAGACAAACCTATCATAAGGTTTTCTTGGCAAGATTTGTTCAGAGGAGGCTTGCCATTGCCTTCCTCTGAGGCTGAGAGCGTGTGACTGGCCCAGGGTCACCCAGTGAATTTCAAGGCAGAGCTAGGAATCAAACCCTAGTCTCCAGAGTCTCAGGCCGACACTCAAACCACTACACCACTCTGGCTACACCAGGTTTACCCTAGGGTTGCCAAAAGTTGGAAACAACTTGGAGGCACACAACAAGTACAATCAGCCCTCTTTATCCATGGATTCATTATCCAGAAATCCAACCATCCACAGCTTGAAAGTATTCAAAAAATATAAATTCCCAAAAGGATACCTTGACTTTGCCGTTTTATGTAAGGGACACCATTTTACTATGCCACTGCATGGTTTTGGTATCCACTGGAATCAAACCTCAGTGGATACCAAGGGCCCACTGTAAAATGGTGTCCCGTATATAAAAAAGTAAAGTGAAGGCCACTGGGCCGTAGTGGTTTGAGTGTTGGACTTTGGCTCTGGAGACAAGGGTTCAATTCCCAGCTTGGCCATGAAAACCCTCTGGGTGACTTTGGGCAAGTCACACTCTTTCAGCCTCTCAGGGGAAAGCAATGGCAAACTTCCTCCAAACAAACCTTACCAAGAAAACCCCATGAGTGATTCACTACATTAGATGTGTTAGAAGCTCTTATACTAGCCCTAGAATAATCAGATGTGCTAATAGTGACTCTCCATTTCCTCCATCTTAATTGTTGTTTTCATTTTATATCCTGTTTTACCCAATGTTGTAAGCCACCTTGAACTTGAGGGAGAGGTGACACATAAATAATAATAATAATTATCATCATCATCATCATCATCATCATCTGAGTAGCTTCCTTTAGGGCCACCATAAGTTGGAAATGACTTGACGGCACATAGCAACAGCAACAACATTTGCTTTTTAACATTCTCAGGGGTACCTTTAGTTTTATAAGAGCTTCCAAGATGCTTTCTACAAGGAAAATGTATATATAAATATAAGTATCTGTAATATATATGTAAGGTTAAAAAAGGTAAGTTTGAGCGCTGGACTTAGGACTCCGGAGACCTGGGTTCGATTCCCAGCTCAGCCAATGAAACCCAATGGGTGATCTTAGGCCAGAAGTCACACTCTCTCAGCCTCAGAGGATGAAAGGCAAGGACAAAACCCCTCTGAAGAAACATGCCAGGAAAACCCCATGGCTTAGGGTCACCACAAGTCAAAAATGACATGGAGACACACAATAACAATATATCAAAGAAACACACAACGACAACAACAATATACTGTATTAAAGCTATGAGGAAACTGAGAGGAGAGGAACCCAAGCTAAGACACCCAAAATGCATCTGAGGAAGTAGGCTCAAGTAAGGCTGAGGAAGCTCATGCTGCCAGCTTCTCTCTTTCAGTCAGTCCCAAAGGGGCTACAAGATGCCTTTGCAGACTCAGGTCCAAAACACACTACAGAAACAATCCAGTTTGAGACCCTGCCCTGGCTCAATGCTAGGGAACCCTGGGATTTGTAGTTTTGTGTGACACTTAGCTTCCTTCTGTGTCAGAGAGAACTCTGGTGCCACAATAAACTACAGTTCCCAGGATCCCCTAGCAATGACCCAGGGCAGTTAAAGCTAAGCAGCCTCAAAAAAGCTGGATTCATTTCTGCAGTGTGTGTGTCTGTGTGTGTGTGTTTGGGACCTCAAGAGGGCTTTGAGGAAAGCTAAGAAAGAGACCCCCTAAACTGAGACCTAAATTCAGGTCTTAGGTCCCAAAACACACTGCAATCCAGTTTGAGGCTGCTTTAAACTGTCCTGGGTCAGTGCTAGGGAATCCTGGGAACTGTAGTTTGTTGTGGCACAGAGCTCTCTCTCTCTCTCTCTCTCTCTCTCTGGCAGAGAAGGCTGAGTGTCTCACAAAACTACAGTTCCCAGAACCCCCTTGTGTTGAGCCAGGGCAGCTAAAGCGGTCTCAAACTGGATTACCCCTGCAGTGTGTGGATGCAGCCCAAAGTGTCGTGTGTCCACTCCCTGGGCAAGGAAGGCACACTCTCTCAGCCTCAAAGGGAGACAACCAAGACAGAGAGGGAGGCCAAAGCAAAGGGGTCCAGGGTCCCAAGCCCAGCCTGCCGCCTTACCTGCTGCCTCCAGAGCAGGAAGAAGAGAGAGGCCCCGATGAGGAGGAGGAGGAGGTGCTGCAAGGCCACCGAGAGAGAGAGAAAGAGAGGCTGCTGGCCAGCCCTTCCATTGATAGACACACAGAGAGACCCACAGGCCGCCCTCTAGCGCTGGAGGACCAGGACTAGGGCTCCGAAGGGGAGGGCTTGAAACAAAGAAAGAAAAAGAAACCCAGTTAGCTCCTGCCCATGTGCAGAAGGCGCAGTGGGGTTGGCTGCCTCCTAGGGCTCAGGGCCATCCTTGGCTGGGGCTCCTCCGAGTTCTATGCCTTTTGTTACGTCACAAAGAGAACATTCCCCCCCCCCTCTCTCTCTGTTTCTCTTTAGCCATTAGGAAGACCTTTCTTTGCCCCCCTTTTTCTTTTGGGTGTGTGTATATATATGTGTGTGTGTGTGTGTAATATATATGTATGGTAAAGGTAAATATGTATACATTATAATATCAGTGTATGTAAGATAAAAAAGGTGTATATATATATATGTGTGTACACACACACACACACATACACACATACACACTCATCCCTCCATGTTTGTGGCTTTGATATTTGCAGATTTGATTATTTATGGATTTGATTATGTTCTCTCTAGGAATATCTAAGTCCTCCAGTGCAACTCTATGGCCAACTTTAACTGAAAGTTCCACTGAATGACCTAGAGACTCCTAGAGAGAACACTCTACTACTAAGCCTTTGTAGCTTAGTTCTATGGTCAGTGTCTGTCAGATGTGGACCACAGAGTTGCAGTGGAGGACCTAGAGGTTCCTAGAGAGGCATTTTCTCAGGTAAAAACAGTGTTTTTGCTATTTGTGGTTTTTCCACATTCATAGGGGTCCTGTGCCCCTAAACTCAGCAAATGTAGAGACAAGTATATATATATATATATATTATAATATATATGTAATATATTTGTAAGGTAAATATATATATATATACACACACTACAATATATACAGTATATGAAATATATCTGTAAGGTTAAAAAAAGGTAAATGTGTGTGTGTGCATATATATATATATATATGTATATGTATGATAAAAAGGTTAATATGTGTGCGTGTGTGTGTATATATATGGTATATTTTGTAATATACTGCATATATATATATATATATATTGTAATATATATATAAAGTAAAAAGCTAAGTGTGTGTGTGTGTAAACATATATTTAAATTATGAATTTTAAATGTGGATTGTTTTAATGTATATACCTCTTATTTGTCCTTTTCAACTGATGTGTGTTTCAACTGTTTTAACTGATGTGGTCTGTCTGTTCCTTGTTGTTGTTCCTCTCCCCGATCCATGGGGAGAGGCAGATAAGAAATAAATATTATTATTACTGTATGTACTCAACTATAAGTCGACCCCATGTATAAGTCGAGGGCAGGTTTTGGGGCTAAATTATGAATTTTGATATGGCCCATGGATAAGTTGAGGGTAAAACTTAGGAGTAAGTAACAAAAGGATGTAACAGGATGAAGCAAATGTAAACAATGCTAAAAAACATGTAGCTCTTCCCTTTCACCAGGGGATGGTTCCTTCCTTTTCTTGTTGATAAGAATTAAAGTACAATACTTACACTGATCCGTGGATAAGTTGACCCAGGTTTTTTGGGGTCAATTTTTTGACTAAAATTCCTAGACCTATACATGAGTATATACAGTATTGTTATATAATATCCACAGATTCAATCATCCAGGGCTTGACAATATCTTTAAATATTTAAATTCCAAGAAACAAGCCTTAATTTTGCAATATCAGGGACGCTATTGTATTATGCCTTTGTATTTAGTGGGACTTGAGCATCCATGGATTTTGATATCCACAGGAGATCCTGAAACCAAACCCTAATGTTTGTTGTTGTTGCTGGGTGACTTCAAGTTGTTTCCGACTTATGGCAATCCCTATCATGGGATTTTCTTGGCAAGATTTGTTCAGGGGAGGCTTGCCATTGCCTTCCCCTGAGGCTGAGAGAGTGTGACTTGCCCAAGGTCACCCACTGTTACCAGCTTAAGAAAACAAATAAGTCAGAGTCTGCCTTTCCAAGGTGGCCAACATTAACTTCGGATGAGTTCTAAAGTACATATTTGTAGAGGATTTGTAGAAGACAATCTGCAAGTTAAATATTGACTCAGGTGAGAATTTTTATAACCTGCAGAGTCAGCTGTGATTGTCTCAAACAACAGCATGAGCCAATTTCTTCTACTGTTGGCACAAGATAAGGCAGCAGCTGCCACACTACAGAATTAATCCAGTTTGGTGGCTCAGTTGTGCTAGGGATGTCTGGGAACTGTTTTTAGCCTTCCCTGTCAGAGAGCTTTGGTGCCACAACAAACAACATTTCCCAGGATTCCCTAGTACTGAGCCAGGGCAGTTAAAGTGGTGTGAAACTGCATTATTTCTGCAGTGTGGATATAGCCAGAGAAGGCTAAATAGCTCACAAAACTAGAAATCCCAGGATTCTGCATGATGGCAGTGAAAGTGGTGTCAAGCTGCATCATTTTCCATCTATGAGAAACCAGTCAGACCCACCTGTTACTCTCACCAGAACTCAGGAAAGATCCTTTTTGGCCTACAAGTGCCTCACCAAAGGATCTTTCCTGAGTTCTGGTGAGAGTAACAGGTGGGTCTGACT
>NC_056526.1:71856700-71868981 GCF_019175285.1 Sceloporus undulatus
AGTCAGACCCACCTGTTACTCTCACCAGAACTCAGGAAAGATCCTTTTTGGCCTACAAGTGCCTCACCAAAGGATCTTTCCTGAGTTCTGGTGAGAGTAACAGGTGGGTCTGACTGGTTTCTCCTAGATGGAAAATGATGCAGCTTGACACCACTTTCACTGCCATCAACTACGCATCCTCAGGATTCTAGAATAAAACCATAGAAGGTAAAGTAGCATCAAAGTGCTACAAGTGTAGTGTAAAAGAGCCCAAAGATAATTTGGTTTGCAGATAATCTGTAACCATCAAACTGTCAGTTACAGAAGAGATATGGGGAGATCAGCGTGGAGAAATTAAACATTTTAACTGGAATTTGCTGAATCTGAGCATACAGCCTGAATCTGGCTTTGCCTAAATTGCTCTCTGGGAATTAAATTATGATTATTTTCCTTTGGCTTTCATTCTGGAGCTGCATAAATAAAGCAAAAATAAAAAGATACCCTTAAAAAAAGATATCATAAGGCTCCATACAGACAGGCCAAAATAAAGCTGCTTTGGGTCACTTTGGAGGTATGCTGTTTAAATGATGCATGCATACTAAGAGTCTGGAAGCTCTGCCAAAGCTGTGCTTCAGTCCTTAGGACTGGACCGTGGCTTTGGTGCGGCTTTGGACTCTTAGTACGCATGCTTCATTTAAACAGCATACCTCCAAAGTGACCCAAAGCAGCTTTATTTTGGTCTGTCTGTATGGGACCATAAGTCTACAATATTCCCTTGTTGAAAAGTAAGTAAGCATGGCAGTCCTGTTGTTTGGGGATGGTGAAAGAGTTTAGTAATATTACAATATTTGCCCTAATGAATCATTACTGATAGGAGAGAACAGGAAAAACAACCATCTTCACCTTCTTCCAGGAATGTGACCTTCCCTTTCTTTGAGCAATAAGGAGTGGCTTGGTCAGTTTCATTTATCTAACTCTGGGTGCCATAAATCAACAGACAACTTGAAAGCACGTACACCACAGTTGGTAGAAGGCAGTGAAAAAGAAAACAATTTATGTGTCAGCATACAATTTCAGAATCGGGGAAAAAATATTTTGAAAATGGGTCTTGCATGGCATAAGAAGGACCCACATTATCGGTATAAAATTTAAATATCAGCAGTACAAAACAAAACAAAAAAAACCCCTTTCTTTTGGGATATAGCTCATATGTGCTACTCAGATTTTATGGGATAGAAATATGTAGATTTTGGTGATTGATAACACACATTTGTTTAGCAAACATGACACAAAATGACACACAGACACTCCTATTGTCCCAATTTATACAGCCAAAATCAAGGTATTTTGTAGTAGTAAGGCAGAGAAGTGCATTGTTCTATAAAAACACTATGACCTCTGTTGCAGTTTCCCCAAACAGTGCTGGGTCTTGCTGAATTTTTATGACATTTTTGGTCCAAACAGTACCATAGCTCTTAATGTCCTTCCTGAAAAAGTAATAGTTATAATAGGAAAGGCTATCATGTTAAAATGTACCATTTTGTTATATCCCTGAAATTAGGGAACTTGGAAAAAAGAGCTGGCTCTTTTTACTGATCACTGCAAACCTACAACTGAATAGCTGGCTTTTGGAACATGTTTTTGGAAATAATAATAATAAATAACAAAACTTTTATTCATATTCTGCCTCTCTGTCAATGACAATGACAATCGAGGTGGCTTGATTACTAATTGACTTAAAGGCACCAGATCCCTTCTGATCATGGAAGCTAAGCAGGGTGAACCCTGGTTAGTACTTGAGTGGGAGACTGCCGGAGAACAACAGGTGCTATAGGCTATATTTTGGAGGAAGGAACTGGCAAAGCCACTTCAGAATATTCCTTGCCTTACTATTTTATCAGACAAGGGAAATTGGAAGTATAATCCAATGGCAATCTGAATGCAATCATGGGGTTTAACGTTATTGCGTGATAACCCCACTACAGACAAATTCGGGCAATGGGAAGTCCGTCCAAACGCAATCATGTGGTTTCATGTTATTGCGTGATAGAGTGCCACACACAAATTAGGGCAATGGCATGCTATTTTCGGGCAATGGGGAGCCAGTTCAAATGCAATGCGTATTCACATAATTGCGTGAAACTAGCAACTTTAAGTGAATGCGTTTTGGCCCCACTTTCTTTTCATTTGAATTTAAGAGAAATTCCTTCCATTTGATAAACTCCTTAGAAAATCCTATAAAATTCATGGGGTCGTCCTAAGTAAACAGGTGACTTGAAGGCACGCGCATATACACACACACAGGCCTCAAATTCTTAATCCAACTAATAACAATTTTTTACACAATTTTTATTACAGGAATTACATCTGAAAATCTTTGTAGGGCAATTTCAAAGAAGTAACCATGATAATCTCTTGTAGCATAAAAGGGAGAAAAAAAGAAATGGGGCAGCACCTTTAAGACTAACTGATTGTTATTGTAGCATGAACTACAGAGTAACATTAAAGCTTGAGGTTAAAAGCCCATCTATACAGTTGTGGGAGTGGAATAGAATGAGCAAAGGCATTCATGGCTCACTACATACATAAATGGAGGAATCCTCACTGCTGCACATAGTTTGGACCCAGGAAAACTGACTTTTGATAAGTAGATTTATTGCTTTCACACATCAACACTATCTGACCATTGTAAAAATCTGAAAGACCTGTATTACCTCGTCCATCCCTTTGAAAATTTAGGGCAAGGGGCATGATTTGCATCTTTCTCGATCCTTTTACATTCTGTCCCACTTCTTCAACTGTATGAATATGCTTTATGACCTGAAGCTTTAATATCTCTCTGTAGTCTGTCTGAAGAAGTGGGTTTATATTCATGAAAGCTCACGCTAAAATAAAAACCAGTTAGTCTTAAAGGTGCTGCCACATTCCTCTCCCTCTCCCTGCCTTCCCCCCTTTTATCTGTAGGACACGACTTCTTGAATTCTTTTCTTGGTAGGACATGACAATATCAAAAAATAGGGGAAAGGAATTTTATCAGGTACCTATCTGTATTTAACCTTTGAAATTCAATAACCGCCATTAGCTAACTTGAAAATTAATAAATAATTAAAAATAAAATTAAGCCAGCAAGGCGTTTCAAAAAATATTTCTTTCAAGGGAGTAACTGTGTCCAGTGACACAGTTGGATTCTAAAGGTGAATTACAAGCATTCCCTCTTAGAACTAACTATAAATAACACACACATCACTTTCCATATGAGCTCTGCATAGAAATGCATCTTCAACTGTCAGCATCTTTCTTAATGCTAGGACACTCTTTGGAATATTCCAATTAAATGTCCATATTTTATGTTCCACCTATTTTTAGGCTAAGTATTGCCTAAGTATCCATCAGATTGGACAGGCAGGACAGCAGAATTTCAGTTTTTTCCATTCATCAGTATGACCAGATCTCCTGCTTTATTTTATTTATTATATATAATTTCATTATTTAGTTTATATCCCACCTTTCTCCTAAAATGGGTCCTAAAGCAGCTTAAGATGCTTTCTGTATGAAATGCCAGTATATTCTAGAAACAGTTTGTACCCCATTCCTTTCCCCACTGCTTTCCAGAATGTATTTGCATAGAAATATATTCATAGTAATTGGGGTGGGAATTTCTGTCTAAAAGGGGGAAATATTTTAGTTTTTTTCAATCCATAACTTGCAATGTTGCCCAGCTGTAACGCTTCAAAGGAGGACGAGGAGGAGGACAACATTGATGAAGGAGATAGATGCAGATGTGTGGTAGCTGATAGTAGCTTTTCAAGAAACTCCTTGTGAAGCGATTAAAAAAACTAGAAAGACAGGAAAACTGTGATATTAAAGCAATTAACTTTGCTTCTATTTACATGGACCTAATCACTGTGTAAACACAATCTTCAGTGCTGAGTCTGGGAAGCAGCCAATTAAAGCTTGGCTTAGATCCAGATTTGGTTAAATTGTCAGAAGGAACACTTCAAATTGCATTGTTTCCAAATGTAGCAGTGCTTTTATGATGGTAAAGTTCTCCTTAAGTATTACTTCTTTCATCTCATAATGACATGGATTAGACAATACAGCAGAATTAAAACAAGGTGAGGGGAAGCTTCTTGTTTCATGGATAAGTCTCCTTTTCATCACTGCTGTTTGTCTAGGTTTAGGAACAAAGCATTGGGGACACCAATGAGATACACCAAAAGCCAGGAATTTAATTACAGCCAGATATTAGGAATATTATCTGTTTGCTAAAATATTGATAAACCACTTACCATTTTAAAAACTGTAATGTAGTTTAATTAAATTATAAAAAGGCATGACAAAAGTACACACACATAACAGTATCACCAATTATAAGGTTTCATAAGATAAGGCAACTTAATCAGTTCATGGTGGGGGGAAAGCCATGATCAGAGAAGATGCCAGAGTCATTGGTATCAAAGGCCACTGAAGGGTACGCTCCCTCCATATCCCTTTCATTGAAAGTGATTTATCAGGATGATAAATCCAAAGTAGATTCTGTCCCATATCAAAGCTGGAGCCAAGGTAGGAACAGATCTATACTATCCTTCAAGAATATCTGAAGCTGGATCATAACCAGCACCTTGCTCCAAAAGCATGTAGCAGTGCAATGATGGTTTGTGGCTTCCACGTCAGTGGAATGGTTAATACAGTCAACCCACCATGTTTGTGGCTTTGACTTTTGCAGATTTGATTATTTGCCAATTTGATTACTATGCTCTCTCTAGGAATTTCTAGGTCCTCCAGTGTGAGGCAACTTTCACCAGAGTTGTGCTGGAGGGCCTACTTAGAAAGAACACTTCTCTAGCCATTTGTAGATCCTCCAGCACAATTCTATGGTTAATTTCTGGTGAATGTGGACCATCAAGTTTTGCAGGAAGACCTAGCGATTCCGAAAGGAGTGTTCTCTCAGGTTAAAAACTAGGTTTTTTTATTTATGGGTTTTTTCCCCACTTTTACAGGGGGTCCTGCATCTCTAAACCCAACTAATGTGGAGGGTTCGTTGTGCACTCCAGACTTTAAAGTGGGCTTTCAGGGAGCTAACCAAGTGGCTGAATCCTATCCCCCAATAGGTTCAAAACCTTGGAAATCTCCTTTAAACCTTTAAGCTGGATTCCAATAGTGTCTGTAGGTTTGTCATTTCTGGCTTTAAACATTATGAAGCATACAGCTGGCAACCACATCAGCTGCAAATGCGATGGAAATCAATCCTATTAAAAACAGGGAGAGCTAACTTGTCAGTAAATGTGATAAGAATGGGGTTGTCACAAGAAAAACCGTGAGTCACAAAAATCTGTCCAAATGCTGAAATCTTTATGAGAAGAAGGTTTGTACCACGGACTCAAAATAGAATGGCTTGAGGACATTTTCTAAATATTTTGCTCCCTCATCTTTTCCCCCCGCCATTCTTCGCCTTGGGATAATGTAGCTTTATAGCTGTATGTAACAACCAGCTTGTTTGTACCATATAAATGTAAGTTTAGTCTCACAGGAAGAAAGGTGCTAATTTTCCAAAGTCTATATTGGACTGCTGATAACGCTGATATTGCTTTTGCTTGTTTGCTTCTATTTTTGAAGCATTCTGATAAGGGGTCACATGAAGAAATAGCTACAGGCTGCAAGCATAGCTTGTTGCAAGCTCTCCATCTGGCTCGAGATGGATAAAATATTTAAATCAGTGTCATAGTACCCAAGAGTAATAATATATGCACAGAAACATCATATCATTTTCTCTGAACAGCAAAAACATGAAGTAAAGGTAGGAAGAGGACACCTACATGAAATAAAATGGAAGACCATTTTTTGTGGGGTGGGGGGGATTAAAGCAGGTTATCAAAGAAGTTGGCTGAGGTGGAATAAGGCCCAATAAAGCCTGTAACAAGCAAAGCAAATAGCAATTGCTTCCCAAATCCCTTATTGTTTGAACAGCAAAACAGAAAGAAAAGTGGAAAGGCGATAAGCCTACCTCCCATAGCGTATTAAAGAAAATCTTAGATCTATAAGTTTGACCACCAAAATGGAAATCGTAAAAAATGTGGAGAGGTGAAAGGAAGAAAAAAGTTCCTGGATGTATTTTAGAAGAAATTTTTCAGTGATCCCTAGAATATTCAAAACATTTTGATTTACTTTTGCATGGCACACCTGACCTAGTTATGTCATTTCATATGAGTATATTGTTGGTTCTGAATATAATGTTTACTAAAATATGTTGAACTGTTCTTCTTTTTTGTGATGTAGGAACTTATCCCTATTCTTTCCCTTCTATTTCTTACCCTGGTACCAAATTTTCTGTTCAAGAAGTAAGCCCTAACACATCTGCATCTTTAGCTGAGGTACACTCCTTGCTTAGTCACCTTGTGATGAACTACAGCAGAATGTGAGGACTAATTTCATTGGAAAGCATTGGGTTCAGGGTGGTAGCTGACTGGCAAGGGATTATGAGATTTCACCTTCCTGGACCTCTTCTTACCATTATACTACCCTATACTATATACCCTAGTTACAACATGGGACTGGGACTGAAGAACCAGGGATTCAAATCACCACTTGGTGGCCTTGGGCAAATCACTATTTCTCAGCCTAATCCTGCTGAGCCTACCCTGACTCACAGGGTAGATTAGGTGCTGTACAGCAAGCCCCTTCAGCCTCTTAGAGGAAAAGCAGGATATAAAAGTAACAAGTAAATTATTGTGATGATAAAATTAATAACAACTCACAAGCTATATTGTGACAGATTAATATAGTACCACCAATCATTTACAATGGGCCACAATACCCAAAGTGAGAGGTAAAAAGGAAGTAGAAGTACCTCCGAAGATTCAGTTATGTCTTCCTGAAACGAAGTAGGGTGGTTACAGGTCTAAAAATAAATGAGATGACATCCAACCCACTTAGTGTACTGGAAGTGTCCCCAAAGTAGTGATTCTGCCCCCCCTACACCCGCATCTGCCATTTTGAAGTCTTGGTCCTCAGGATGTTCCTGTTTCATTTAATACAGGCCATCCATACAAGAAGCAGTGGGCACACTCTCATGTAACAGTGAATGTGTGTAGCTTGTAAGTGTGTGAGCATGATATGATGGAGCAAGATGTGGTCTCTTTATAATAGCGCGTGGTAGGCCATGCTTTATGTTCACCTTGCTTTGTTGCTTCATTGTTAAATTACATGGCATTCTCATGTCATTCCTTCCCCCCCCTCCCCCCCCATTTGTTTGTAGTTTATTTCATTCCCCTTTTGTTGGGTCCTGTTCTCAGAGCAGGCAGCTGGGGAAACAAGACAGGGACAAATAACAATTCTTAGGGCTCATTCCCACTTGCATTTAAACTGGTTTGCAATTCTCCTTCACTCTGTGATGGTAAATCGATTCCAAAAGGTCTGTCGTTCCCAATATGAAAGTGGATCTTTTCATTATCCCCTTGTAGTCACTTCTTTTTTGGCACGATTTTCTTCCTCACTAGTTTACACTGCTTCAAAATACATGCCAATCATCTGTGCATCATCAGTGATGTAAGCAGTAGCCCGGACAGCCCAGATTGGGAACTATATTGATAGAAGATTGAATTCATTGGTTTTGCAACTACTTGCCTCAGTATGAGCTGTTGTCAGATTGCCCAGGTAATAGCAAGTAGTTGCAAAACCTGTGAATCATATCTTCAATTCATTGGTTTTGCAATTACTTGCTTCACTGATTGCAAGTAGTTGCAAAATCAATGAATCAAATCTTCTATCATGTACTCAGCAGGAAAGACTAATCAAGAATTTAAAAACAAATGGAAATATGTTAAAAGATTATGGCATCAGATATGATATAGAAGTTGTAGGGACAGACTAGACTAAAGATGAAACACTGAAGAACATAATCAATGTTGGGTTTTATTTTATTTTATTCTTTTGGATTACATGACTATAAATCCAGACACATAATTTACGGAAATATATACATATATTTATAATTTTCTTTATTTTTGGTTAGGAATACTCATGTTACAGATTACAAGTATATATTAATGTATAATCTTTTTTTCCTTTTTGGAGTTTTTTCTTCTTTTTCCTTTATGTATTATATATAATAAAATCCAATAAAAATTATTTTAAAAATCTTCTATCAATTTTATTTTTTAAAAAATAATCATGCACCATAGGTGACACCACAACCACAAAGGCAGCGCTGCTGGTGGTGGTGGTGATAAAAACTGAGGACGGATGGTAAACACCCCTCTGCCATTAGTCCCTCTCCTCCAGAATGATGCAGTTCAGATCCGTTGTTCCCACTTGTTGAATGCGCTTCGGAATCGGTTCTTTTCAAAAGAACCACCAAATAACGTGTCAGGAAAGAGTGGGGTTTTTGCCTCTACCTCACTTCATTGCAATTGAAACTGATCACAGTAGGATCAGAACTGGTTTCAAATGGAAACGATGGTCATATAACCCGATCAGCAATTTGCTTTAAATCATAGTGGGAATGTGGCCTTAGTTTACACATCCAGGGGTATCTGTGTTGGCCATGTAGCAAAATACAACAACACCTGAAATGCACAAGACAGTTATACCTTTATCTGGCCAGCCAAAATGTACAAAATGCATGGCCTGATGAAGAAGCCAATAGAGCTTTAAAAATTTGCAAGATGTATTTTATGCAATTTGGTTAGCCCCATAAAGGTATCACTGTCTTGTACATTTTGGATGTTATATTTAATAGTCTGGATATCACAACAAGGCATGGTGTAAACATACCAGAATTCATAAGCCAACAACAGATAATGGGAATGTTGTGGTTTGTGGCTGGTTAACAAACCATGGTTTCATAACAAAGGCTGGTTCACACATTACAAGAAGCTGAATTTCAGCCAACCACACTGCAAGTGTGGTGACATCTGAATGTGGTTGTTATTTTCTCCTTAAGAGCAAAATCTAATAATTGTTGTTTCTGTGTACATGTGCATGCGCAAGCACATGTTCATATAATGCAGGGAGCAATCAAGACTTTACCAGCTTCTGCTTTTAAAATGTTTTATTCTCACTAATGGAAGCCTTATGACCATTTACATTTATGAACCTTATAATGAGATTCTTCTGAACAATCTGTACTATTTAATTCCACACAATTATTTAGAGCTGATGAAAGGCAAACTCTTGCATGTTTTCTAAAGAGAGCACTGGGACAAAGCAGTTTAATTCTTACAAAATGCTAATACAGTACATCTTGGTATTAATATTTTCCAAATAGCAACATTTTATTAATATTCCCCCACCTCCAAATTTTATTATGTTGACAAGAGCTAACTTATTTTGAAGATTTATTTAGTGATATCACAGTATTAAAGCTGTAATTATTAATGTCATGATATAAAAACACATACCCAGAAGAATTAAAAGATATAAAAACATTAGGCACCATCCTACTAGAAAGTGCTTCCAATTTGACAGTTTTTAGCACTACCAATCAAAGTACAATATGCAGCTACTCCATTTCTTTTTCTTTATTAACAAAAAAAGTTTTTCTCTGGTATGAAAAAAAGTATTAGGAAAAGTGTTTTGGGAGGGTTCCAAATGGAAAATAATTGCAGTGAATGAAAATGGGCAAAGCCTTTTCTGGAAATACTCGGAAAAGTGGATCATTGCTATCTCATTCTATCTGCAGAGTGCCCTGTACCACTGCTTGCAAACCAAAAATTTAGTTGTCCGGTTTTTTCGTTACCCCATAAAGCAAAGGGACTGGAGCTGACCCTGATATCATATGAAGCTCCATTTACTCCTGTCCTGTCTTTGTTCCTGCAATGAACAGAACTCTAAATACTGCATCTCCAGAAGAAGTTTAGAAGAAGTTCAGAAGTTATCATGGAACATACAGCTATCTGTGGATAGGAGTGACAAGCTCACATGCAATAACTACAAAAAACGAATCCCAGTTCTAGAGGCAAGAGCTAGAGATGAGGTATTGTTTACATGCCTGGAATGTGGGCTTCTGGAAGCATCTGGTTGTTCACTTCAGAGCTTAAGAAAGTTACTTTTTTGGACCACAACTCTCAGAATCCCCCAAATATTGAGGAAAAAAATTATGAGGCTATTCTGTAGTACCTTTTCCAAACTGAATTGTCAATGTAGATGAGCCTTTAGTTGGATCCAGCAGGAATTGTCATGATCCCCCATATCACTTCATTCTTAACTGGTTCTGGATAGGGAGAAAGGAGGCCCATTCACACCACACAGTCATGGCATTATTATTCCACTTTAACTGTCATTGCATCCTATTGTATCCTGGGGTTTGTAGGGAGTGGCTAAGAATTCTTAATGCCACTCCCTAAACTACTAATCCCAGGATTTCATAGGCTGGAACCATGGCGGTCAAAGTGCAATAATACTGCTATAAATGTATAGTGTGAATGGCTCCATATGGAACTGAACCTTTAACATTAAAACTGCTTAGAGAGGGCCTAGTATTAAAACAACTTTTCCGTATTTGTCTAACCTACCTCCTGGTCTAGGTATGATATTTTTTCTCCCACTCTTCCCATAGGTATTAGTTGCTAGGTCAGAATTGTGCCCTTGAGTCAAGACTGGATCTGATGCATCCTGCCAGCTTTCATTAACCAGAGGTGAGTTATGATGCATATAAAAAAACAAAAGAAAAACATACAGCATATTTAAAAGTGGAGATCAAATGGAACTTTATGGCTATTCTTTTTAAAAAGGTCACACCAGAAATGACCTTTTCTGACCATGGTTTTAAAAGGAGCATGATCTTTGAACATTTAGAATTATTGGAGATTCGATCAAAGCCACATGCTGTAGCCTGCCATGATTATTATTTTAAATCATTTTCTAACAGCATGTTTAGTATCATCTGTGGGAAAGTGAAAGGGACTATTTTAAGAGCTCTCAAAAAGCTTTCAATAAAAAACGTGGCGGTGAGGGGTCTGATTCTCAAAATGCTCTGTTAGAGTGAGGCCTATTGAGATAAATGCTGCCTCTGTCAACATAACATTTTAAGGGCCAAAAACTAGTGTTGTAACTTCAGGCGGCTCTCTCAACAGGCTTACATTATTCTCTCTTGAAATAATATCCGAGGAGTTTATGCACTTACAGCGTAGTTATGTGTAAGCACCTTGTCAAATGTTCATAATACTGCTATTTCCTCTACAAAGTTTAAATCCTTCTAGTAGTATTTATATGCCTGGTGGCATTTAGTAATGGCTAAATAGCTGCATTCTGGTTTAGCAGTACAAACTACTAGGGATGCCCTTTCATCCTGCAAAATAGCAATTGGATTTTAGATCTGAAAGGGGAGAGGGTGAGTCATTGCTTGCTTGTTCATTTCATCTCGGTAGTCTTAGGCACAACCAGAAACCATCACAGTACTTCGTAGAACCTGATTTGTATGCCTGCGGCTGTATGATCCCCATGGCTGGGGAAAGATGACATCAGGTAGCCAGTTGGCTCAGTATCATGCTGAGTGGTATGGAGGAGAAAGCAGCCACTGCCCTCAGTTACTTCCCTCTGACAGAAGATAGAGTGGTATGTGCCAGGCAACCAATGTGCCCTGCACCACCTAAGGTAACCTAGGCACCTATGGTGAAATGGAGGATGCTATTAGAAGTGTTGGAGAAAGATTCAGCTGGCAAACTGATGTGTAGGTACATGTGTGGGAAGAGGAATAATTATCTTCTGTTACCTCAGACCACAAATGTCACAATTCAGGCATGCCAGCCATAGCTTTTCTGGCTTTGCTAACCTTTTGACATATGAATTCTATAGCAGTGCTACTCGAAGTGGTGGTCCCCAGATCAGTGCCAATTCATGAGCAATCATCTGGAATCAAGGGAGGAAGGGTAAAATCATAGAATCACAGAGTTGGAAGAAATCACAAGGGCCATCCAGTCCAACCCCCTGCCATGCAGGAAATATCAATCAAAGCATCCCGACAGAGGGCCATCCAGCCTCTGTTTGAAGACCTCTAAGGAAGGAGACTCCACTACACTCCAAGGGAATTTGTTCCACTGTCGAACAGCCCTTACTGTCAGGAAGTTCCTCCTAATGTTGAGGTGGAATCTCTTTTCCTGCAGTTTGCATCCATTGTTCCATGTTCTAGTCTCTGGAGCAGCAGAAATCAAGCTTGCTCTCACCTCAATATGACATTCCTTCAAATATTTAAACAGGGCTATCATATCACCTCTTAACCTTCTTTTCTCCACGCTAAACATACCCAGCTCCCTAAGGCCTCATAGGGCATGGTTTCCAGACCCTTCGCCATTTTAGTTGCCCTC
>NC_056526.1:71869006-71879127 GCF_019175285.1 Sceloporus undulatus
GAAGATGGCAAAATACTAACAGAGACAGAGAAAAGGCAGAATTACTCAACCCCTTCTTTGACTCAGTCTTCTCCGAAAGGAAAAGGGATAATGGAGCAGAGGACAGAATAGGGGAATTTCAGCACAGAAATAGGCAAAGGATAGTGAGGAATACCTTGTATCTAAATGAATAAAGTCTCCAGGACCAGATGAATTACATCCAAGACTATTAAAAAAACTGGAAAATGTAATATCAGACCATTGGCAATAATCTTTGAGAACTCCTAGAGAACAGGAGAAGTGCCAGCAGACTGAAGGAGGGCAAACATTGTCCCCATCTTCAAAAAGGGAAAAAAAGAGGATCCCAACAATTATCGTCCAGTTAGTCTGACATCAATAACAGGAAGATTCTAGAGCACATCATTAAACAGAGAGTCTGTGAACATCCAAAAGGCAATTCCATAATCACAAAAAGTCAACACGGGTTTCAGAGAAGAGTCATGCCAGACAAATCTCTTTCTTTGATAATTACCAGCTTGTTAGATGAAGTGAATGCTGTGGATATGTATATCTTGACTTCAGTAAGGCCTTTGACAAGGTTCCCATGACATACTTGCAAACAAGCTTGTAAAATGCAGACTAGACAAGGTAACTGTTACATGGATTTGTAATTGGTTGACCGGCCAAACCCAAAGGGTGCTCAACAATGGTCCTTTTCATCCTGGAGGAAGTGACTAGTGGGGTCCCACAGGGCTCTGTCCTGGGCCCAGTGCTATTCAACATCTTTATCATGACTTGGAGGACGAAGTTGGGGGTATACTTATCAAATTTGCAGATGACACCAATTAGGGGGAGTAGACTATACCCCAGAGGACAGGATCAAAATTCAAAATGACCTGAATAGACTAGAAAAGCTGGGCCAAGCTAACAAAATGAAATTCAACACGGAGGAATGTAAGGTACTGCAATTAGGGAGAAAAATGAAATGCCCAGATATAGGATGGGGGCACACCTGGCTGAATGAAACTACATGTGGAAAGGATCTAGAAGTCCAAGTAGGCCACAAGTTGAACATGAGTCAACAGTACAATGCGGCAGCTAACGGCCAAAGCGATTTTACGCTGCATCAATAGAAGTATGTGTCTAGATCAAGGGAAGTAATGTGCCACTGTATTCTGCTTGGTCAGGCCTCCTGGAATATTGTGTCCAGTTCTGGGCACCACATTCAAAAAGAATGTGGAGAAACAAGGTGTCCAAAGACTGTCAGGAAGTTCCTCCTAATGTTGAGGTGGAATCTCTTTTCCTGCAGTTTGCATCCATTGTTCCATGTTCTAGTCTCTGGAGCAGCAGAAATCAAGCTTGCTCTCACCTCAATACTGTATGACATTCCTTCAAATATTTAAACAGGGCTATCATATCACCTCTTAACCTTCTTTTCTCCACACTAAACATACCCAGCTCCCTAAGGCCTCATAGGGCATGGTTTCCAGAACCTTCGCCATTTTAGTTGCCCTCCTTTGGACACGCTTGTTTCTCCACATTCTTTTTGAATTGTGGTGCCCAGAACTGGACACAATATTCCAGGTGAGGCCTGACCAGAGCAGAATACAGTGGCACTATTACTTCCCTTGATCTAGACACTATACTTCTATTGATGCAGCGTAAAATCGCTTTGGCCTTGTTAGCTGCCGCATTGTACTGTTGACTCATGTTCAACTTGTGGCCTACTTGGACTTCTAGATCCTTTCCACATGTAGTTTCATTCAGCCAGGTGTCCCCCATCCTATATCTGGGCATTTCATTTTTCTGCCCTAATTGCAGTACCTTACATTTCTCCGTGTTGAATTTCATTTTGTTAGCGTTGGCCCAGCTTTCTAGTCTATTCAGGTCATTTTGAATTTTGATCCTGTCCTCTGGGGTATTAGCTACTCCCCCTAATTTGGTGTCATCTGCAAATTTGATAAGTATACCCCCAATTTCGTCCTCCAAGTCATTGATAAAGATGTTGAATAGCACTGGGCCCAGGACAGAGCCCTGTGGGACCCCACTAGTCACTTCTCTCCAGGATGAAAAGGAGCCATTGTTGAGCACCCTTTGGGTTTGGCCGGTCAACCAATTACAAATCCATGTAACAGTTACCTTGTCTAGTCTGCATTTTACAAGCTTGTTTGCAAGTTTGTCATGGGAAACCTTGTCAAAGGCCTTACTGAAGTCAAGATATACTATATCCACAGCATTCCCTTCATCTAACAAGCTGGTAATTTTATCAAAGAAAGAGATTTGTCTGGCATGACTTCTTTCTCTGAAACCCGTGTTGACTTTTTGTGATTATGGAATTGCCTTTTGGATGTTCACAGACTCTCTGTTTAATGATGTGCTCTAGAATCTTCCTGTTATTGATGTCAGACTAACTGGACGATAATTGTTGGGATCCTCTTTTTTTCCCTTTTTGAAGATGGGGACAATGTTTGCCCTCCTCCAGTCTGCTGGCACTTCTCCTGTTCTCCAGGAGTTCTCAAAGATTATTGCCAATGGCTCTGATATTACATTTTCCAGTTTTTTTAATAGTCTTGGATGTAATTCATCTGGTCCTGGAGACTTATATTCATTTAGATTAACAAGGTATTCCTCTACTATCCCTTTGCCTATTCTGTGCTGAAATTCCCCTATTCTGTCCTCTGCTCCATTATCCCTTTTCCTTTTCTGAGAAGACTGAGTCAAAGAAGATGTTGAGTAATTCTGCCTTTTCTCTGTCCTCTGTTAGTATTTTGCTATCTTCTCCACGCAGTGGCCCTACCATTTCCTTTTTCTTCCTTTCGCTGCGGACATATCCAAAAAAGCCCTTTTATTGTTCTTAACCTCTCTAGCAAGCCTGAGTTCATTCTATGCTTTAGCTTTTCTGACTTTACCCCTACATGTGCTTGCTATTTGTTTGAATTCCTCCTTGGTGATTTCCCCATTTTTTCATTTCTTATACATGTCCTGTTTAAAACTTAGCTCAGTTGAAAGTTCTTTAGTCATCCATCCTGGCTTCTTGAGACATTTCCCATTTTTCTTCCTCATTGGATCTGTTTGAAATTGTGCCTTCAGTATCTCCCTTTTAAGAAACTCCCATTCGTCTTGAACTGCCTTCTCTTTTAGTATTGCTGACCATGGGATCACCCCCAGTATTTCTTTTAAGTTTACTAAAATCATCTTTCCTAAAGTCTAGAATGCGTGTTTGACTATGCCTGGCTTCTCCTTTCCATTGTATAACAAACTCCAGAAGAACATGATCACTTCCACCTAAGGATCCCACCACTTGCACCCCATTAACCAAGTCATCCTTGTTGGTTAGGATCAGATCCAAAATAGCTGCCCCCCTTGTTGCCTCTTCCACCTTTTGGACAATGAAATTGTCTCCAAGGCAAGTGAGGAATCTGCTAGACCTTGAGGATTTGGCTGAGTTTGACTTCCAGCAAATATCGGGATAGTTGAAATCACCCATCACTACTACATCTCTCCTTTTTGAGTGTGTGGTCATCAGTTCTAGAAAGGCATCATCCAATTCCTCCATCTGACTTGGGGGTCTGTAGTAGACTCCCACAATAACATCCTTGTTGTTTCCCTCCCCTTTAATTTTTATCCAGATGCTCTCCACCTGGCTTCCAGTATTGACGTCCTGGATCTGTTCACTGGTGTAAATGTCCCTGACATATAAGGCTATTCCTCCTCCTTTCCTGTTTGGCCTGTTTCTCTTAAAAAGATTATACCCCTTTATTTCTACATTATAATCATGAGACTCATCCCACCAGGTTTCAGTGATGCCTATTATATCATATTTGCTTTGTTGTGCTAGGAGTTCAAGTTCATCCTGTTTATTTCCCATTAGTGTAGACGAGACATCTATTTCAGCCTATGGGCACAAATATGATACTGGTCCCTGGTTTTGTTTTGTTTTGCAGAAAAAAATCCCCAGTTCCTAACTCTAGATAGCTTGAAAAGCAGTGTTCTAAAGAACAAAAAAGCTTGGATATGGTTTTGTTACCTTTCAGTTGGCCTAGTATAGGAATTAACCTAAAGTGGAAACATTCAGGGGTAGCTGTGTTGGCCATTTAACAAATACAAACAAAAATCCATCAGTGATACCTTTGATGGGCCACCCAAAATGCACAATATCCTAGTTGCAAGCTTTCGAAGTTCCATGGCCTTCTTCATCAGGCAAGATGTTACAAACCAAACAGGAGAAAAGAAAAGAAAAGAAATTGAAGATGTTAGACAGATGTCTGCATGTTGTTTCAGTCCTCAGTAAAGATGTTATGAGGGGGGCTATCTTTTGCAGGCAGGCTTCTCCTCCTTCTGGCCATGTGGCAATAGGGAGCTTTTCAAATTTCAGGAAATTTAGTCCATTTGCATCTCAGCAGGGACCCCTCTTTTTCAATCCAATATGTCTCAGTTCCAGTATGGTCACAGCCCTCTTTGTAGACAGAGAATAACGGATTCCTCAAGAAGTCTCCAAGTTTTTGCATCAGGAATATTTTGGTGATGTAGGGGTAAAACACCCTAAAGTGGAGTTTAGAATTATGTTTATACAATAGGGAAAGGTCTACCACTTATGTTATGCTGTTAATGGACTATGATGCATCTGATGTACTTCATCAACTGTCCTAAGTATGCCGTTTGAGCCTTAGGGTGAGTAGTTAATATGTGGTTCCTGGGAGATAATAAGTTCAGATGGGATACCTTTGAAACCAGGGGTGAGCCTTCCAGGTGTTGCTGAATTGCAACTGCCAGCATTCCACACACTACCTATTGTCTAGGGCTCATGGGAGCCATGGTCCAACAATATTTGGAGGGTTGTATTCCCCCACCCTGCTTTTAAACCACAGTTTAATTTTTTGCTGCTGAATTGGTTTATTTATAGTAAGCCAAGGACAGAACAAGAAGAATTTTGCTTAAAGGCTAGTAGACCCATCTGGTGTTTACATTTGCTTTATGGCTGACACACCGAAAGTCAAAGAGAAAAGTGACAGAGTGAAATCACTACTAAATCCAAACTATTTTGTCAAAGTGAAATTATTTTGTAGATAATATAACACTCCACAAGGCATTTGTAGCTCCTCCAGTGCAATTCTGTGGTCAATGTCTGGCAGATGTTGGCCATGGAGTTGCACTATAGGACCTAGAGATTCCCAGAGAGGAATTCTCTCAAGTAAAAACATAGTGTTTTTGTTATTTGCGTTTTTTCCACATTCATGGGGGTCCTGTGCCCCAACCCCTGCGAACATGGAGGGACAAGTGTACTTTCATCAGAATACAGTGTTTGAAACTACTCACAAGAAAATCACAAGCTATTTTTCAACACATGCAAAGCTATATCTTTTGTATTTCAATTCATGTTTAATCGCCATGCTTCATCTCTCTGAAGTGTGAGTATGTTGGAAGCCTGTATTCCTCTGGAATATGCCTGTGACCTAAAATGATGAATGAAAGTTTAAAATTGCATTACTTTTGACAAAGATGCTTTATAAATCTCAATTAAACCTTGACAGAGACATATCTGAGGCATTTAACGAAACAGGGTTTTAAAAATCAAATGCTTAAAGGATGCTTATACTGCTATCTAGTGATACATTTAAGTAATTGCATAGGTCTTCATTTAATTTTACAGGGAATTCATTTAGCTTTTCTGTGTGGAATTAACAACTTTAGAGTGATTTAAGATTTTGCACTGGGAACTATCATGAAGTAAGGTTGTGATTTAATTGTTGCAAAGCTTTTCTTAGTTGTAGAGAAGCTACCTAAATGTTCCTCGCTATTATATTTGCCACAGTATGCAACAGACTAGGAAAAGAGTATCTATAATAGAGGTAGCCTCCTTTTTCCTACTTCAAGGCATAGGTTATGTGAGTTTCTTTAAACTGAGATGGGGGAACAGCAGAGATTTTACTGGCACCACATGTTATCTTATATGACCATTCAATGTACTATAAAAATGAAAGAGACAGCTTTACTGAGACATTGACTGAAGAAAGACATTGGCCCTTTCTCTGAGGTGTGATAACACTGTGGCTTAAAACAGAACTGACAAAATGTATGCAGTAGTGAAAGTCATTACAGAATCTTGTGTTGAAAAGCAGGACTTTCTGGTACAGAAGGAGTGGTGGATGCAAACTGGCAATGCCTGCAGAACACAGCTGGATCCAACATAGCTAGGTGTATCTTTCATGTACGTATCCTCCTTGGCCATAGATGGAACAGTTAAGTAGTTGGTCCCAATAATATACTATAAATACAAGATTATGAAGACTGAAAGATAAATCGTAGCCATTTTAATGTTCTATTTATCTTTTTATCATTTACCTATCTTTATAAAGCATCGTCTTCCTGCCAACTGCATAAAAACCTATTTCCTATAGGACATGTTATTGTTCCTGGAGCATGAAACACTTTCATCTAAACATTAGAAGGCTAAGTTGTATTCTTTAAAAAAAAAAACCCTTTAATGGGAGAAATGCTATACAGCCCTGTTCTGTATCTGTCTATGACCTTGCTGTCTACCTTAGAAATGGTATAATAGCACTGTGTCTTTGTGTTTCTCTTAAAGGTAATAAAGAACATTCATACATAAAAATCAAATGCCAGGAACACTATTATTTGTTGTTTCCCCCCTCTTATCTTGTGATTTTCTTTGTTTTGGACTTGTAAAATATAGTCTTAACTCCATAGGAAAAAAAAATCTTTTAAAACTACTCTAGATTAGGTAGAGGCATTCATCTGTAGAGGAATACTAAAACTCCAGCCAAAGTCATGCTGGCAGGTGTATCTGCTTCTCCTTTGCCTGATATAAATGAAACAACCATGCTGACAGGAATGGCTAAATGTCAGGATATTGCCATTGGGGAGCTCCTCAGAAAGCCCTCATATGTGGAAGATTTGCACATTTCATCTCATTCAAGGAGGGGCATGGTAGGGTAGGGTAGGGTAGGACAGGAGTAAACAGCAAGAATAATAACAGCAATAAGGTGGTACCTGGGGATTTCCATCTTCTACCCAGTATGGGTTCCTGATCATGTGGATAGCTTCCATGAGTAGCAATTCCATTCCAAACTAGATAATTATTGTGTTCTATTCCAGTTTAAGTGCCATGGTAGCATGCGATGGAATCCCAGGATTTGTGGTTTAGGGAGGGTTTTCCATAGCGGTGGGACTGGGCACTCCTGTGAGCCAGTGTGGTATAGTGGATCGAGTGTTGAACCATGACTCTGGAGACCAGGGTTCCATTCCCAGCTTGGCTATGAGACCCAGTAAGTTACCTTGTGCAAGTCACCCACTCTCAGCTTCAAAGGAAGGCAATGACAAATTTCTTCTGAACAAATCTTGCCAAGGAAACCCCATTATAAGTTCGCCTTAGGGTTACTGTAAGTTGGAAATGTTTTGAAGGCACAAACAAATGAGGCAAGAGGCTACACTGCTGGTAGGGTCTCCTGTGTCAGACAGCCTTTCTGCATGATTTGGGAACAAATAGCACACCATGTTTTTAAATCTAGGAGGGCGGCTTTAACCCTGAAATTGGGTCTAGGTGCCTCATGATGCTCACAAGCCACACTTTACTGACTCCTGTTTTAAAGTATATACAGTTTTAAAATTACCCACTAGTTTAGACCACAACTTGATGGAGTTAATTTTGGGAGACTACGGCACTATAAATACCGGTGGATAGGGTGCCCCCGTCACGTGCTAGGGGTTGGCTGAGGGCGCACTGTCCATATTGGCCTCACCCTAAGCATGTGACAGAGGTGTCATTTTGACATGCCGCAAGAACCCACTTTTTGCAGGTTGTTTTTACTCTGTGGGGAAGCCCCGCAGTCTGGAGTCTGTGGCAGAGCACAGACGGAGCAAACCAGGGTGGCAGGGGACTGTCCTTTTTGGGCGGTCTGTATCCCGCCTACATCTTCCAGAATCTCCCATCCAATATGTTTTCTGAAAACCTCAGCAGCAATAGATGCCCATGTATTCTCTTCAATAGAAGTTGGAAAAGTTCCTTATTTAGAACTGCGGCCAGCATGAAATTCTGAAATAAGTTTGACCCAGTCTCTACTATTAACTTGCCCTGATTCAGAAAGTTGTTAGAGGGAAGAACAGAGAGTGGAAAGCCATGCCCTGAGTTTTTGTGCGGAAGATCTGGAGATAAATTAATGGTATAACATTCTGTTTTAAAGTCCTGTCTATTTTAATGTCTTTTTTTCTTTTTATATTTCATATTTTTATGGACATTTATTGATGAGTTTTTATCCTACCATATTTTTCATTCTACAAGCCACTCTGATGATTTTATGTAGGAAATTGGAATGGAAATAATAATACAAACATATTTTCTTTTTCTTATTTTTTCTTTTTTGATACAGGGCACTACACAATTCTTGAAGAGGTCTGGGACAGCTGGCTGGGTGGCAGGGATCACCCTGGAGTGGTTTCATTTTGCTCCGATGGTTGAGTGATCATGTGTGGTCCCACAGGGCTTGGTTCTATCATTAACATATTCTCCAACATTTCCCAGATGAAACCTGGGACATATGTGGCCACAAAACATCAGCATGTGGTTAAGATGGCAAACATTATTAATGAGGAAGAATACATAAGCTAGGAGGGGCTGCAGCAATTTGTTTTGCTTATGCCTACTGGGAAGGGCAAGATTCAGACCTCCCTCTGCCTTCCCCACTATTGAGTTAATCAAGCAAAAATTACTTTTGTACTCAGTTTTCAAAACTAGAAACAACCTAAGGACAAAAGGTGAAAGTGTGAGGAGGAGAGAGAAAATGGAACATTTCAAAAGCAGCTGAACATTTTGGATGACAAGATTAATTGAGACAGTCCCTGACAAACTTGGACAATTGGAGACTATGCACTCATGTTCTCTAATATCAGTAGGAGAGAAGATCTTCCAAAGTTCTGGAGCTGGGTTTTAGAAATACAGTGACAAAGAGAGGCTGGGAGGAAAACTGTACATCTCAATACCATGCAATTAAACTTACTGATAAGTAAGGAATCTCTTCTCCCTTGCCTGCTGTTCCACTGCAATACCTGAGTTATGTAGCACCTAACCAGAGTTTGGAAGTAATAAATAACCAAAAAATGAGTTACTTGTAATTGATTTCCTCTTCCTGACCTGTAAGGTGTAATTATATTGTAATTATGGTTGTTATGTAACAAGGCATAACTTTACTTATCATGTGCAAACCCTATGTTTATAATTACAGGGTTGTGACCTCTCTAAATAGTAGAAAAATAATGATCTTCTCATTTTGCTCCATAAAACTGTCAATGGCTTGAGGCCACTCTGCCTAAAAGGATGCCTTCCCCACACCTGTTTAAATGTTCTGAGGAGGCACTGCTTTTAATGCCATCCTCTTCTTAATTAAGTGGCCTACTCAGATTATGTTTAAATTATGTGTTTTACTGCTTCTACTAGTAGTAAATGTCTTACTTGCCTCTCCCTATAGATCAAGGCAAAGAAAAACAACAGATTAAAATACAACATATGACTTCAGTTAAAAACACATTATTATTATTATTATTATTACTGTATTATTATTATTGCATAGGGATATTACAGGCTTTTCCATTGTTGTGCTCCAGTTGTGGAAAACTGTCTCCAAACACTATTATTCTTGAAGGTTGATTCTCTCCTTTTGGAATTCTAGTGTGACTTTGGAATCATGTGGTGTTTTTTTTAAACTTTATTAATCAACTTAATTACTTTTTTATTTCTTTTTACAATTCATCTTTACATTTTACACTTTGTAGTGTGGTTTTATTCTGGAATTGATGTTAATTTCTTACTTGAGCCACCATGGATGCATCCACACTGCAGAAATAATCCAGTTTGACACCACTTTGCCATGACTCAATGCTGCTGAATATCTGACAAAACTACAAAGTCAGCACATTTTACCTGTCTTCCCTCCCCAACACTGCCTGACTCTGGAAAAAGTGCAACCACTTTTCCAGCCTGAGATTTTAATCCTGTACACACTTACCTGAGCATAAACCCTTTTGAACTGAACAGGACTTAACTTTTCAGTAGCTTGGTATAGAATTACTTTGAAGTGACACACACACACACACACACACACACACACACCTTGATTTTTGTTTGTTTG
>NC_056526.1:71879137-71937547 GCF_019175285.1 Sceloporus undulatus
TTTTAAGTATTTTCTTTTATGTAAGCTTCTTAAATATCCACATACAGAATTAAAATACACCATATTTTAAAGCAGACTAAAGAGGGTCAGTGTGCATATCCTCCAACTGTTGATTTGGTAGGGATAGTCCCAGATAATCCTCTGTCATCCCATTTTTTCATCTGCTTTTAAAATGCCCTGTTTTTTCTCTCCTCACACACTCTCCCTCAATCCTCATCTTACTTCAGTTGTTGGAAACTGCATTCAAAGTGCAAAAGTATATTGCACTCAGTTAAATCAGCAGGGAGGAGAGGCAGGGAGAGATCTGAATCTTGCCCTTCCCTGTAGACTCAGACAAAGGCAAATTGCTGCAGCTTTGCCTAGCTTGTGTGTTTTTCCTCAATAACATTTGCCATCTCCACCACATTGATGTTGTTTGTGAAATGTTGGAAAATATGAGTGTGGTGTTGTGGTTTGAGTGTTGGACTGGGACACCAGGACACAAAGGTTCAAATCCCTTCTCAACTATGAAAACCCACTGGGTTACCTCAAGCAAGTCACACACTCTCAACTTTGGAGGAAGACAATCACAAACCCTCTCCGGACAAATCTTATCATGGAAACTCTATGATATCATCCACCATAAATCAGTGTCACTTGAACCACATAACCACAAATTAGAAATCAGTAAAAGAAGCTTTTTTGCCAGCAGTTTTCTTGTTGCCAAGCAATTCACTATCCACGCTAATAAAGAGCAATACATAATGGGTGATTGTGCATCAGGCAGTCATTTAATCTTAAGGAATTTTCTGCTGAGGTATCATAACATAGCATTTTGCTAGGGTAATTTATGAATGACAGCAGACATCCACCATTAATTCAAAGTGGAATTCAAGTATTCAATCTGCAATTTTTCTTCTTATTTACCACAGAAAAGGAAATTAGAAAATACAGCAGTATCATATCTTATGAATCAGTTTATTTTAATCAACAAGAAACAGGGAGGGGAAGGTTGGAAAGATCCTGCCAGAAATATTGATTGAAAATAAACTAAATTAATTATTATTTTAGGTCCTTGGTGGCTCCTCTGATGTGAAATACTTTGCAATGCAGACTCTACAATGCTTGCTCAAATAGTCTCCAATGTACATTCAGATACATTGATCTTTAGCTTGATGCCAAGTGGTATCTTAAGAGCAGCTGTGTTGGGGTATCTGATACAGAAGAGCAAGTGGAATTAGATGCAACAGAGCTAAAAGGAGATTACGGTACATCTGGCAGAGGAGGGGGTTTTACAGGAAAATAATTTGTTCTGGATTATGAGGGGGATGTCCTAATGTAAACATAAAATGGGGGGTTGTAAGGGGAAACAGAAAAAAGATTCATTTGCTGAATTCAGGAGGAAAAGAAATATTAAGCATTTATTTAATTTTTAAATCACATAAAGTGAAATTTTCATCACACCTTTCCAATATGAATTCCATCGAGCTAATATTAAAAGTGACATATTTGCAATTCAATGATGCAGAAGAAATAAAGGGTATTAAAGCCTTTTATCTGGCATATTAATGATATAGACTCCCTGCCAAGAAGCCACATTTGTAAAATTATCTCCTTCTGGCAGCATAAAGGATTGAGAGATTCTCTCTGTTCAGTCCATCGTATGCCATTGATAGGTCACCTGATTTGTGTGGGATTTCAGAAGTGAAATTAAATCATAGACCTGTAGGGATGATTGCCAGTTGGCCTACCCCTCACCTCCAAGCTCTTTGTGCAATTCAAATGAACCATTTCACCTTAGCTGACCTTCTCATAACAACAATTTAGGGAGGGAATGAAAAGTTTGCCAAACACACAGCGTCTGGAGACTACTGCCTATGTGTTTCCAGCAGTTTCCCTCTTCTGCCCCAAAAGACACTGCATCACCTTTTAGAATCTCTCCAGTTGATATATGACATGTTAGACAAAATCTTTATAGATCTTTCAGTCTCAGGATCAAACTAGAAAAGTAGGTTACCAACACTTTAGAAGTGGTGTTCCTTTAAGTAATGAAATGTATCTGTTTGTCCTAGCATGTGCTTTCTTGCATCTCTGTATCTTCCATCCCATCTGATTCCATTGTGAATTCTTTGTTTTTTGATTACTCATTAAATAGTAAAAGTAGGCTTCATTTGCAAGTGATTGTTGAGACATGTATCTGTTAGGAAATTCTGTTGCTGGAGGAAAACCACATCAACCACTAGGAATAAACAATCCCTTTCTAGTTTGATGTCTAGTTTGATGCTCAAAGACTGATAAATATGTAGAAAGATAGAATCAAAGGGCAGAGAGAGTAAAAAAGAGAATAGACACAAACTTGAATTAAATCCTATGCTCTGTTCTTGATTATCTTATCCATATAGTTGGGAATCACTGTGTTCTGGAATGTTTTGAGCCAAACCAGAGTCAGTCCCTTGGTTTTACATAAATACTGGCTGCTTGGGAGCAACATAAAATACTGTTATAATTGATAAGAAATATTTTGTAAAAGAAGGAGCCATATCTAAGAAATAGATAAGGATACGGTCCATTGGCTATAGTCATGTAAAGTCAACTAAGTTTTATGACTAAGAGGTAGACTGCTAAAGATGAGGTACAAGCAGAAATAAAGAGAGACCTGATAATATCAAAACTTTATCACATGGGGCTGCCAAAGCAGAATTGCAACAGGATAGTAGTGTCTGTAGTCATACCTTATCACATGTTGCTCTGCCTGTCCTTTAATTGCTTTGTTTTCCATCAGTTCCTGGAGCACTCCTTTTCACTGATGGGCAAAACCAGTCAGTGCCTTCTAATTGTGCTGCTTTTTCATGTGTGATATTTTCCTCCTGCAACAGTTCCAACATGCAGGCAGTCACATGGTGCAACTATGTTCCTCCCCCCTCTCTCTATCTTGCTATTCCCAAGCACTGTTTTTATCTTTTTTTTAAAAAGGTTTCTTTTAATTTCTTTACTTATCATATACACTTATGTACAAGTCGACCTTGTGTACAAGTCGAGGAAAAGTTTTAGGGTCAAAATCATGGATTTTGATATGACTCGTGGATAAGTCAAGTGTAAACCTTAGTAGAGGAGAAGGTTTTAACATTGGATTGAGAAGGAAAGAACTGGGTCTGGGCAGAGACAATCCATAGGAAGAAGGAAAGATATAAGAGAGGGGTTTTCCATGGGACCGAGAAGTGAATAACCTCTCTCTCTCTCTCTCTCTCTCTCTCTCTCTCTCTCATACACACTCCTGCCTAGCAGCTCTTTCAGAAATCACTGCCAAGGCAGGGGGAGTGGGACATCAGGGGCAGTGCTTCTTTTAGGATCTTTCTTGGTTATATTACTGTCTTGACCCATATATAAGTTGACTCACGATTTTAGGGTCAATTTTGGGGCATAAATTCCTTGACTTACAGTCGCATATATACGGTAATCAATTACTGCGACTGCACAATAGAAAATGAAAACAAATTTAAAATACAGAGCAAAGGGCATGCTGGGAAGGACACAGGGGAGGAAGGTAGCATTATGAAGGCCTGTGTGCAGAAGACAAAGTCCAGGATTATAACAGCACCATGGTACTTTTGAAAAGTGTGCAAAAATGACTATCCCCAAACCAGCATGTTTGCATTTCCTACACTAATACGATTGTGGCGTCTTAGCAGCCTGCTATGATGACATCCTCAGTCTATAGGTAATCAGCAGTTAATCAAACCAGCCAAACAGAGAGTACTCTAGGGAACACTAATTATTTTTCTGTCCTCCTATAGGCACAAAGTTGCTGGTGAAAGTGCAGCTGCACTTTTATCCTCCAGACACAGTCCATTTGTCATGATCCAGAAATCCAGCAGTGGTTTAGACATGGGCTCAGAAGCCAAGGAGCCAGTAGTGCCGGTAGCGGAATGTCTGGCACAAGTCTCACCCCTGTATTGGCAAGGCCTGGCACCCCTGAGCTGAGACGTCATGTGCACAAACAACTTTAGCAGTCCCTGGACCAGGCTCAGTCATTAGGATAGCCTACCCTCATCCAGGAGAGCCATGCCCATGGCAGCAAGTATGTCAATGGCAGATGTGTGCCCAGGAGCTGCTCCAGGAGAAAAGAAAGAGCATTAGCCTTCAAGACAGGAGTCTGACCCTTTATAACTGCCTATTTTGTGGGACAGGGTGGAGCCTAGGTTGACTAGTTTTGAGCCCAGAAGTATAAATGGTCTCAGTTGAGCTCCAGGCCTTGTTATAGCAAAGTACAGTGGGCCCTTGGTATCTGCTGGGGTTTGGTTACAGGACCCCCTGGGGATAACAACATTTGTGGACGTTCAAGTCCCATTAAATACAATGATGTAATAAAATGGCATCCCTTATATAAAATGGCAAAATCAAGGTTTCCTTTTTGGAAGTTATGTATTTTTAAAATATTTTCAAACCGTGGAATGTTTGAATCCGTGGATAAAAAAAGCTGTGGATACAGGGGGCTGACAGTAAAACTAAGTATTAACTCAGATGTGCATCTTTGGTGTTGCCTGAACGGATTGTTGTGGCACCAGAGTTCTCTGACCGAGAAGACCAAATGTCTCACAAAACTACAGTTCCCAGAATTCCATAGCATTGAGCCATGTCAATTAAAGTGGTGTCAAACTGGATAATTTCTGCAGTGTGGATAACCACACAAACTCAAGGTCATACACAAGGCTGGCACCCACTGCACTTTATCTTCACAACGAGCCTGCAAAGTGGATCAGTGTATGAGAGAGAGTGAGTGCCCAAAGACCGGCATCCAATGTTGATATTAAAGAACATTTATGACAGAACTGAGCCCTGAGGGACTGTACAAGGCCACTCATCCATCAGGAGAAGATAAAACCACTCCAGGCTGATCCCTGTCATCCTGCCAGCTGTTCAAGCAGTCTTAAAGAATAGCACGACATAAACTTTCTGAAAGAATGTTCATTTGTTTTTATTATTTCAGCCCTACTTTTCAGCATAGAATTGCACAGAAAATGGCTGACAGAATGAAAAATACGGCACCTTTAGAGAAAAATTCCATAAATGCCAATGAACAATGAAATACAAATTCAAGCACTGAAACAAGCAAACCTTTTAAAAAGAATATTGTTTTATCTATCTGGGTTCCTCTTTGTCCTCCTCCAGGGTCTTTGGCACAAGGAATAGTAGCTTTTGCAGCCAAGACTCACTACAACCTTCCAAATAAAGGTAGCACAACACACACTAGATCAGAGGCAGTGCACTGTTTTTATCTGACATTCCGTCCAAACTAGAAAGGTACAAGTGACACAGAGTACAAAAAGAGCACATGTAACTGTAATTGCTGTCTTCCAGTTGTCAGAGTATACATTCTATAAATAAATAGAGCTGTGTGTTGGGAGGTTGCAGGACTCTTTTAGTGCAGAGACTTTTAGAAAGATAATGAGTGCCGTGGCAGTTCACGTTTTACTCCTACCCGCCCTAAGTAAAATAGCACAAGCTTTCATTATACATTCTTATAGTAACAGTACCAAATTTCCCAGCCAAAGGAACTTGGAAATATTCATTTTGTGTGGGAGCTATTGATCTCGAACAAAGAATCCCACAAAAACACAGTTCCCAGAATTGTTTGGGCTCTGACAACAAATCCACTTTGAAAATTGTTTCAATTCACAATGCAGAGGTGCCTCCCCCCTGCGTTAAAAATGAAACTTCCTTCACATCTTAATGAAACACCACTCAGCAATTTATAAGGGGAAGAGTTGAAGACAACTCCCCCACACACATACCATTTTTAAAGTTGTCCATGTGCATTGCTTTAGCACAAAATGGAGGCTTCTGGCACTTCTGCTTCATTGTTTTGTTTTACTGTTTCTATTGTATAATGTGGTGTGCCCATAAAAAAGTTGGACAAAAATTGCTTTATAGTTAAATCATACGGGAAACTGAATTGGATACCAGCAAGGATACAAATACAAGTATACCTCATTTAACAAAGCCTCTAAGATTAAGGCTTTTCTTTATTTTTCTTTTTTTACAAAGAGTTTTTACATCTGCCCAGCCTCTCCTTTTTCTCCATGTCTTCTGTCTAGCTCACAAATTTTATAACATCAGCATTGAGAGGATGTTGATGAAAGAAGTCTGAAGAGACACATTTCCCACCTCTTGTTGCAACTGTGTGTCTGCAGTAAACTTTGCAATAAGCAAAGCTTGATCTGGGAAAGAGTGAGATTCAACTCCAGCTGATTCTATTGTAGCCATGCATGCCTGCTTACAACAGGCAAGGTGAACAGCAGCTGCCTCCAGAACTCCTTACTGGGCATGCATGAACAGCAAAATAGAGAGAAATTGCGGAGGGAAGGAGATAAACCTACCTCACGACCTCCACCCAGCATGTTAAAAAAGCAGAGGTCTATAAGTTCAGTCTCCAAAATTAAAACCATAAGAAAAATGGAGACTAATGAAAGAAAGGAAAATGTGTGGATAAATTTTGGAAGAAACGGTCAAACGTTCTCTCTAAGGTTCAAAATGTTTTTCTTTCCTTATGCAAGGTTTATCTCGTCCACTTGTTTCATGCAACACGTGCCCATTGTTAGTTCTGAATAACTGCTTTGCTGAAACATGTTGATCTGTTTTCCTTTTTCTGTGGTGTAGTATTGTTTCCATATTATTTCAACCTCTATTGCCAAATTGTGTATTATAGAAGTAATGCCCAGGAACACATCTACTTTGTTAACTGACGTATACATGTATCGTCCAACCAAGTACGGTGGGGTCATGAATATTTTACATGGTCAAATATTCTATGAGTCATCTCCCCTTTCACCAGATTTTGTTTTTTGTTTGTTTCTTTGTTTAGCAGAACTTAATAACATTAAGTTGCTGGTCGCTTGATCTTTTTACACGTACTAATATATACAGCAGTAGAGATTTTTTTAAAAAACACATACACCCTGGAAGTTTTTTGTGCTTGGGTGAATGACTCATTTTATCCCACAGGGCTTCATCAATTGAAAATAACTGGCCAGCCACAGACAAAAAAGTATTGTAATCCAGCACTGTGCATTTCCCAAGTCAGAGTTCTCAAATAATTTTCTACTTATTAAAAGGTTAAGTCACTGCTTATCATATCCTGTGAATTTACCCGTATATACTCGACTATAAGTCGACCTCATGTATAAGTCGAAGTCAAGTTGTGGGGCTGAAATTTTGGATTTTGCTATGACCCATGGATAAGTCGGGGGTAAAACTTAGGGGCATGTAATGAAGAATATAAAGGCCGAAGTAAAGGAAAACAATGCCATAGAACTTGCAAGATTCCAGCAGGCATAACTATTTGTGCATATACTAAAGGATGGATGAATGAGAGAGTCAGTGCTTCCAGGGCAGATTAAACTGTTGCCTTTCACCACATACATACATACATACATACATGAACATTATTGACCCTTGGATAAGTTGACTCAGGTTTTTGGGGTCAGTTTTTAAACCTAAATTTCTAGACTTATACATGGGTATATACAGTACATCTTATGTACAAACAACCTCCCTCCTGCTGCCACCTTCTAGAGGCATTGGTCTACAGCTCCCATTAGCCTACTTGGGAGTAAAAGAAAAAGGAGGTAGCTGCTAGTTGCAACTTCAAAGTAATATTTACTTTGGTTCTTAATCAAATGTGAAGGTACATACAGCAAATACCACTTGAAAACTTATTGCTTCCTATCCTTCAAGTGCATCTTATTCTGAATTCTTTACAGGTAAATAGCTAGCACTCTCTCTCTCTCTCTCTCTCTCTCTCTCTCTCTCTCTCTCTCTCTTCATAATGCTATAATTCATTCCATCCCCACTCACCCCCATCCACTGTGCTTTCTTGTGACAGGTTGCACATTGGTATTCCTACTTACTTTAATGTTATTGCCCTGGATGTTGGGTGGCTGAGAGATTGTCACATGAATCACTGATTTTATTACACACACATATTAGCTACTGAAGTTGTTATCTTGATCTCCTGTCAACCAGTCTCCCTGAAATTCAGTGACTACAGCATGATGAGCTGTAGTTGATGAGTGTGTACATGAGCACGCAAATGCCATATGGTGATTATTTGGCCAACTGGCACATTTCTCTGTGTTGATTGTGTTGTCAAATGATGACTGTAGCATGTCGGATGACCAATACAAATATAGGGAGTTACTATTTAAGAAAGCTATATCTCTGCCTAGAGAGTCAAGTGAAAATTGTGTTGAATATCTGCAAAGGAGAGTGTGTGCTGCTCAATGATTTGAGAGGCTGTCCCTGCTGAAACATCCTGTTTTTCCACAGCTATTAAATGTATTTTTCATATCATTATATTACATTATTGCTCAATTTCTTAGTAAGCTCAAGGTGGCATAACTAATAGCCTGCCATGTTTAGCGTAGTTTCATAGTTAAAGGATCAAGCAGGGAGGGGGACATAACTCAGTGACAGGGAAAACAGTTTATATGGGGAAAGCCTCAGGTTCAGTCTGTAGCTTCCAGAACATTATTTGGCCCCAGGCAAAGTGTTATATGCCCCCCTACAGTCCCCATGCTTAAGAGGAATGGTGGTAGTATTAAGTCCCACAATATGAGTGACAGGCTACTTCATAGGGTCCAGAACAGACATCATTTCATGCTACACAATTGTAACACAGTGATTCCATTGTAACCGCAATGGTCACATCCTGTGGAAATCCTGAGGTTCGTAGTTTGGTGAGTCACTTGAGCTCTCTGGATCAAAAGTCTAAATATATTTCCCCAAACTGCAAATTCCATAGGATCATATTCCATAGAATGTAATCGGGGGAACTAAGGTAAAATGGAATACTATAATTGTGTAGTGTGAAATGGCCACAGGCTATCTGGAACACATAGTTCTTGGAGAGGGGGATGCCTCTAGACCTAAGACTTGGTATGGTGTCACTATTGTTCCCCAGTATCTACTGTCTGAGACAGTTGCCTCTCTCCATCAATAGTAGAACCAGACTTGCCAATTTAAAGAATCAGGCAGAAGAACATTACAGATCTGTGTAGACAGTCCTTGGTTAAATGGGCCATTAATCTGATCTGCTGAAATTCAAAGACATAGACATGCTAGTCTTCAAAATCAGTGTGCAAAGGGATCTAGTAGCACCTTTGAGACTAACGGAAAGAAAGAAGTTGGTAGTATAAGCTTTCAGAGGTTTGAGTCTACTGAGGAAATAGACTCAAGTCTACAAAAGCTCGTATTAACAATTTCTTTCAGTTAGTCTCAAAGATGCTACAAGATCCCTTTGTACATCTATTTGCTAAGGTAGCTTTATATTTGCAAATATGCCAACAACTCAAACCCATGCCAAGCGAACAGGTAGGCAAAACCTGATGAGCATCAACTGGCGTTTGATTTGCTGATAAGTTCATTTGATAATTTTAGTTCTTTGTCAATTGTGTATCTAAAAATGTAAGCCTCTTTTTATGTTACCTTTGTCTCCATTTAGAAAAGGATGTCCAGGGCCACTGAGTGAGCTTCATTTAAACCTGTTTGGTGCATCCACATCTAATGATGTAGCCATTATAACCTCCATACAAGGCCTTGATCCTGTTCTCTACCACATTTATTCTAATAATATGATTGAAACACATGGTTGCTTAGCAACTCCTGATGCCATCCTTGTAGATAATCCAATATAGAAGACTGTGAGTGTGCTATTTACATGCTTGTCTTTCAGCAGCCTTTAATTTATCTTTTAGTTTGAAGTATGCGTCTATAATATAATGTATAATCTACATTTCAATTTTATTATTCTTATGTTAATGAACATATGCGAAAGTTGCTAATGTGACAGATTATGTCTCACCTGCCTTTATGGAAAAGTAATAATGTGTCATCAAAGAGGTGCTTTCACAAGCCAATTAATATGAAACTTTTATTAGCCTTATGTTCTTTAGTATAGCAATATTTGTCTTGCTGAGAAAATTGTTGGATCTTGTACCTTGGAACAGTGGCACATGCAGTGAAGAAAAGTAAGTTGCAGAGAAGATTTAGAGAGTTAAAACAGAGATGGATAAAGTGTAGCCTGTGGGCCTCCATAATTCACAGCATGGAAGAAAAGAAAGCTGATACATTTGCCCATTACCAGTCCCATCCCCAGTACTGAAATAACATGCAGCTTCTAGTTCATGGGAATTTGTAGATGGAATAAGCAGCATCATTTTTATAACTACTGCACTGTTATAGTGCTATTATTCCCTTTTTACTGCTATGGACTGCCTCCTGTAGAATCCTGGGAGGGGCACTTAGCATTCTCAGCCAAAGAGCTCTTAAGACTCACTAAACTACAAACCTGAGAATGCCTCAAGAGACAGCTATACCAATAAAAGTGGAATAAAAGCACTCTAACAGTGTACCGTGGTATTGTCTTTGTCACCCTCTGACTGTTATTAAAACAACCACCCCAACCCAGAGTTCCACAACTGTGTTGATCAACAAATCTCATCATGATTAACTTGCAGAATTCTAGTCCCACAAATCTAGGTGACATTAAAATATGTCAGGAAATGATTCAGATATTTTTTATCTTTGTGACCTGTGAGGTGTTGAGTGTAAATCTTGAACAGGCTTAAGATCAAATGTATTTTGCAGACCAAACATCATTCTAATCAGGGTCAAATTATCATTTAGTCATCTTCCTTACGTGCTAATAGCTAGTTTGGCTAACAATATTTTACTCAGTAAGAGTAACACGAGAAGTAGCTCTCAATGGCATAGTGGAATTTATTCTGAAAACTGTTTTCAAGAGTTGAAAGGCAAACATTTGGATTTTCCATCTTCACTGTTATACCTAAAGGTAGCTACTGTTTCTTAAACAGTCACACCATTCATGATTAAAAGGAGAAACAACAACATTGTCCTCTGTGTTTCATATAATCCATTAAAACAGTGGGTACCATTGTATGTGTAAGTGAAGAATCATTGGCAGAAAGCCATCCATCCATCTACAAATGTTTCAACATTATCTTGATTAAAAGTTTCACAGAGATCACAAATGAAGTGTTTTGTGTTATTGGAGTGCAACGCGATCTAATTCAAATGGATGTCAGAAGTCTTCAGTGGGTTTCACTTCCACTTAGCTGCACATGATGTAGACTCTTATCACACGTGAGACTGGAACTCCAATCCAAAGCCAATTTGAAGTGAAGGTGAAGCAGAGTCAATTTGAATCCAAGGCAATTCACATGATGAATTATCACACATGGAGAATGAAATTGTGGCGATTCCTGAGTCAAAGTGGAGCGAGTGCACATTAAATTATCACACCTGTACATACCATGCGGATTCAACAATTTGAATTGGGACCCTTGCGTATGCTCAGTGGGGATCTGAATGCATTGTGAACCCTTGCACTTCCGGGGTGAAGAAGGGGGCCACTTCCTGATTCCAGTTTCATGTGAATGCTAGCCTTACGTGAATGATAGGAAATGTCACCTATCCCTACATGCCCTCTGCTTCATCCAAATGTATCACCTATCTCTAAATGTTTCCTGCTTCATCTGAATGTATCACCAGCAAAATTATTATCAGTATTATTACTATTATTATTATTATTTTGCAGTGAAAGAAATTTTTATTACTAATTACTACTACTACTAATAATAATAATAATAATAATAACATTTCCTTAATAATAATAATGCATTTATTTCACTGCAGAATAATCAGTGTAGAAGCTGCAGGTTTACTTGGAAGTAAATCCTTTGAATCTGAAGGAGACGCATTTTGGAGGAGTGCAGAAATGATCCGGTTTTCCTTATTCTCCATGCTCCCTAAAGTACCACCTCCCTGAATCCAATCCACTCTCCTTCCTTTTGTAACAGTTGCCTTCTCTTAGCTTGCATCTGCACTGGGGAAATAATCCGGTTAACTCAGTGCTATGGAATTCTGGGAGTTGGAGTTTGTTGTTGGGTCCTTGGCTCGAGGCTATGGAATTCTGAGAGTTGGAATTTGTTCTTTAAGGGCCATCTTGAATGTTTCTGCATAATGTATAATTTGTTAGTGCAACATTACTGAAATAATCTCAAACACACAATTTTGCCTCCACGAATGAAGCACACCTTCATGGATTGATTGGCTAATATTATCTATTATCTATTATCTATTAATTAATTAATTCCTCAGGAAACTAAAGGACATACTGTATATCTGACATGCATTGTGCCTTGATATGTGCCTGAGAATCTCTTTGTCTAGGCATTCCCAACCAGCCAGCAAAAAATTGGGAGGTTTACTGTGTCCCTAGTGAACTTTCATCAGGGCCAGCCCCACCCTAAGGCAGAGTTGAAGCAACCATTTCAGGCAGTTGATACTTAAGGAGTGACTGTAGCAGCTCTCTGACTGTCCCTCGTGAACTCCCTGACATTTCTCCTCTGTACGAGGAGAAAATCATGTATGCCACACAATCTGTTCAGAGCTCCTTAAACTACCCTCCTGCCTCAGGTATGGGAGAAGACATTATCTGCTTGGAGATGTGATGTAAGTCTAAACATGAAATTAATTTATCTTTCATATACATCTTATACACACAGCCTGAAGGTAATTTTATAAATAATATTTTAAATAATTTGTTGCATGAAACAAAGTTTCTGTACACTGAACATCAGAAAGCAAAGCTGTCACTATCTCAACCACCCATATGGACGATTTTCGATTTTGGAATTCCAGATAAGGGAAACTTAACTTATACCAACCAGCATCTGTATGTGACTTTGGCGAGAACCACCCATTGTTTTCATCTCAGGCAGCAAAATGCCTTGCACCACTTCTGATTGCCATACCCGACTGGTATGCTGTGTTAAAACTTGAAATGTTGATCAGATTTCTTCTACTGATAATGGTACTTGCTATGGCATTAAAACCTCATCAAGTGATATAACTAGGCTTCCTTGAATCCTTGTCCCATGATAGTTTTAGTTATAGAATCATAGAATCGCAAATGGAAAACCTCCCTCCCTTGTTGGTAAAAATGACAGAAAAGGGTTCAGATTGAAGGTAGGGAGTGCTCCCTAAATGAGCTCTTTCTTGTGACTGTAGTGCATGGTAAGATGCAGCTAGCAGATATATACTATTAGTGAATTACTTATTTGTAACTGTTGAGTAAGGGCCTAAGTACCCTGAAGGCACCCGATCCTGTCTGATATTGAAAGCTAAGCAGGGCCAGTTCTGGACAGTACCTGGAAGGGAGACTGCCAATAAATACCAGGTTTCAAAGGAAGGAACTGGCAAAAACACTTCTGTGTATTCCTGCAGTATTCCTTGCCTATGCAAACCCTATGAAATTCATGGAGACACCATAAGTTTACAGGCACCTTGAAGGCATACACACACACAGTTGTTATGTGGAGGCAGAGACTGCAGATGCTAACAGATAAATATAGCAGATAGAATCAGTCTAGAGTAAAATGTAATTTGTGCACAGGCAGTTAATGTCATATAGTCTGCCAGGCAGAAGCTGTCTACCCCAGTACAGTAATAGATAGCAAGGCTATCTATTTTGTAATTTAATAGTGTTCAGGACCAGAAACTGTAGACCTCCTAGGTTTTATCCCGAAATATGCTGTCTTTGTGCTTGTGGATGAATGCCACATTCTCAAGCAGCACCAGAGTTATTGTTCGCACTACTTTTTCTTTAATCTTCCAAAATCCACTTCTACCATTTATTTGCTGCATTGCCTTTAGAAATATGTTGTTACCAGTGGCTAGTGGAAACAATTCACATTCCAACACCACATGAAATGTGGGAGAAAATAAATCTTAATGTTCCTGTGTAAGACACTGTGGAAATTGGATGCTGAGATATTTTCAGCCATTTACAATGCCACAGGGGTCTAAGACAGAAATATTCAGCAAACCAATACAGTTGGTTCTGTCATTTTCCTAGCACAACGACCTGTTTTGAGGAAGAATCAATGATCCCATGGCTTGCACTTTTCCTCCTTCTGGTCTAGCCTCTTATTCCTGAAGTCAGATTGCTAAACAGAGATACAGCTCCCAAAATCTCAGTAACCATTCTGGTTGGGGATTTGGGGAGTTGCAATCCAAGAAGGTATCTTTTCTTTCTTCTGGCTTGAGCCCAATTTGGCCAGGGGGCAGGTAGGTTTTGCAGATTGCCAGGTCTAGCCTAGAGGCCATTTCCTATCAGAAAGCTGCAGAATAAAGAAACAAATAGGTAGTTTATAGCTTGTGCATGTGACAGAAGATGGGGTGTGATGTAGTGGTCTTGAGTGTTAGACTAGAATCTCAGGGAAACCAGAGTTCAAATGCTAGCTCAGCCATCGAAACCCAGTGGGCAACCTTGGGCAAGTCACACTCTCCCACCATGAAAGGGAAGCAATGGGAAACCTGCTCTGAACAACCCTTGCCAAATAAATCTCATTATAGGTTTGCCTAAGTGCCTCATAAGTCAGATGTAACTTGAAAGCACGCAACAATGGTCTGGGACAGACTGCCCAAAAAGGTGGCCTGCCGGCAGCCTATTTCCCTTCAAAGGGAAGTCGCAGCCACCAAACCCCGCGGCTTCCCTCTGGAGTAAAAAGAACCCAGAAAAACCGGGTTCCTTTTACTGTGCTGGACAGACGTCACGAGTGCACAATTGTCACACTCATGATGTAAGTGACACGCAGTGACGTGCAGACACTGCATGTCACTTACGTAAAGATGGTGGGCCCCATGTGGACGGGAGGCTGCCATCAGGCCGCCGCCCACACATACTAGGGTTAGGGACTGTGGGATTGGTGCGCAGTCCCTAACCCTAGTAACGCCACCGCCATGCCCCTTTCAGTTCATTTGTCTCAAGCCAATGATACACTGCACACATAGCATAAAAATAAAGAACACTGAGGGTGTTACTCTAAAATGTTGTTGTTGTGTGCCTTGAAATCATTTCTGAGTTATTGTGACCCTAAGGCAAACCTATCATGGGGTTTTCTTGGCAAGATTTGTTCAGAGGAGATTTGCCAACGCCTTTCTCTGAGGCTGGGAGAATGTGACTTGCCCCAGGTCATCCAGTGCATGTCATGGCCGAACTGGGAATTGAACCCTGGTCTCCAGAGCTGTAGTCCAAAACTCAAACCACTATGTCACATGGGCTTCCTAAAATAAATGTGCACAAGGCCAATATGAGTTGGGACCAGTAGACATAGATGGAATGATTTAAACCTCACTCCATCTGTTTTTAGCAAAAAATGCCCCACCCCAAGAGTCAAGATTTTAAAAAAAAAGGAAGTGAACTCTCATTGGCTCCAAACAGATTTCCCATGAAAATCCCTGTGCAAGAGTGTATTTTCAAATTATAATTAAACAAAACATATGGAAAGAGATTTAAAAATTTCCCCAGCACGTGCACCTATCTTTGTCTAAACTGGGGTGGGGCAAGATCATTTACACTAGAGTAAAAGATATAGTGATCTTTATCTGCATTTATTGGAAAGAAGCACAAGTAGGCTTGCCATATCCCGCCTGGGGGCGGGTCCTCACGGTCCCGCCCCGGTTTGTCCCCGCCCCCGGGACGCCCCCCAGCGAGGCCCTGGAGGCGGCTCTGTGATCGTGGAGTCCTCCAAGGCCTCTCTGGGGCTTGGGAGACGCTGTCTCCCGGGCCCCAGGGAGGCCCTGGAAGCGGCTCCGCGATCGGGGAGCCAACCAAGGCCTTTCTGGGGCTTGGGAGACGCTGTCTCCCAGGCCCCAGCAAGACCCTGGAAGTGGTTCCGCAGTCGGAGCTCCGGCCGCGGGGTCCTCTAAGGCCTCCGCGAGGCAGGGGAGGAGGAGGAGGTCACCTGCCATCGCGGTGATCGCCGCGATGAGGAGCGGCCCCCACGCTCCTTCCTGGCCTGGGAGCAGGCCAAGGCTTCCTCCCAAGCCGGGAAGGAGAAGGAGGACAAGGTTTAAAAATGTAGGACCTTTTTAAAAAAATTTCCTTGGCAGGAAAAAGGTCCTACATTTTTAAACCTTGTCCTACATTTGTTTGGAGGTCCTCAGCTATGGCAACCCTAAGCACAAGGTATGCTCTACATATAGCAGGCTCATAGCAGTCTCATTGATGGGAAGGTAAAAATGTGCACCTGATTATTATTTTTGTTCTTGTGGCATTCACACTCTTCCTTAACCAAGAAGATACATTTGGAGCACCAAGCTCAAGACCTAGCCATGACTGGAGTTGTGCTCAAGCACGGCCACCTCTTGAACTATTTGCACAGTTCTTGAAGAACAGCTGTGCAAGATTAATGTATTATCCCCAGTAGCTCCAAATGAATTGTCAGAGCAGCTGCAAATCAAGAGATAACTCATGCAGTTATTTTTGCTCCACCACTTTCTGAGTGAACTTGAAGCTGACATAAATACTGGGAGTGCTTAGTGCTAAGCTTGAGCTATGATTCTGGGATATGTGCCTGCAATTTCACCACTCATTTCAATGCTTCCATTTGCCTCCTTTAGCATATCAAAGAATTTCTCAGCAGCTCAGAGCTCCACCTGCATACAAAGCATCTGTCAAAATATGCATCTCTTTGCTACAATTGGTGTCTTTATTATGTACAGTTTCTGCTAGCATATACTATGGCCACTACTAGTGCAAGATCTTGGTCAGATGAAAGGGCAATGGGAGGAGAAATTATTTTTCATAAGAATGCAAGAGAAATTCAGTATAATAGGCTCTTGGTATCTGCTGGGGTTTGGTTCCAGGACCTCCTGTGGATTCCAAATTCCATGTTGCTCAAGTCTCATTATGTAAAATTGTGCAATGTAATGCTGTCTATTATATAAAATGGCAATATCAAGGTTTGCTTTTTGGATTTTTTTTTATTTTTTTATTTTTTTTTTATTTTATTTTATTTTATTTTTTTTTTTTTTTGGAGGGGAGTATTTTCAAGCTGTGGATGATTGAATCTGTGGATATAAAATCTGGGCATATGGAGGGCCAACTCTAATTGCCAATTTCAGTACAAACTCACATGAGGTTCTTTCAGGTAAAGAGGTGAAAATTCTCAAAATATAGCTCCTTTCATCTTCCCACTTGTTGCTGCCTCCATACCTACTCTTTTCAATTCCATGGAAAGGGACCGGGGGGGGGGGGGGAGAAGAGGGATGCTAATATTTTGCTATTTTATCCTCACAAGAGAGGAAAAATCATTGTTGCAGTTTTTTTTTAATTGTGGAGAAAATTACAATCTGTTCAATTCTCGCCTGGTATTTCTAGACAGCCACGATTGTGTGTGTGTTTTCTGCAAGATTGCTTTTTCTACACAGAATCCAGCCATTTTGCACAAGACCATGTTGCATTTTTTAAAAATTGCTCCATTTTGTGCTAAAAAAAGTTGTGTGTGGAAGATTTATGTCGTTCAGGATTCCTGAGGTTTGTTTAGAAAGCAGCAATCTTGCACACACATACACACACATGTGACTGTCTGGAAAATGTTTCCTAGTGTTTGGCCAGGGAACAGATAATGGCAAATATTCCTTCCACTCTTATTCTTTCTTTGCTCTATGAACTCAAGCTTTTTGCCTCCTTACCTGCAGGGGTCACTTCTCCCTTCTTCATAAAAATGGTCTCATTGGTCCTTTGGTCTAGAAAGGAGAATCCATGAAATTCCAACTTCAACAATAGTTGAAGTTTACACCCAGAAATGCCAGCCAACAATTAACGGCTTTTCTATCCAGGTTAAGGTCAACTCAGTTTGCCTATTCTTTCCTATATATATATATATATCCATTAAATAGTCTACACATTGATACCATCGTAACAATTATACATTGTTAGATACTTCTGTTGAGCCTTTTTATCCATAACCATATCCATGTAGTGTGCATTACAGAAGTTGAGTAATGAAGTTACCAGTGCATGTACTACAGTTTCTAGGTCCTTTACTTCCAGGAAAGGGTGCAGCTGGCGTATCAGCTGGAGCTGATAACAGGCGCTCCTGATTGTCGCATTCACTTGGTTTCTCATCTGAAGTGACGGGTCTAAGAGCACCCCCAGACTGTGAACACAATCCTTTGTGGACACAGCAAAAGAGAAGGCGTGAGAATGAATCCATCCCTGAGCACCTCCAGTTAGAAATCTTCATGACATATGCTTGGTATTGTTAAATCTCACAGGTTTGGTTCTTGCCAGACAAATGCGCCTTATAAGTTACTCACTGAGCTTGAAGAAGCTTAAAATTGTTGACTGACTCATGTTTTCCTTGGACATCCCATCAGTGTTACAGATGCAAAACAGTCTGTCAGAAATACCTATGCTAAACCCATTTTTATGTTTCAGAGTTGAATATTGCTAGAATAAGCACATTTTGGCTGATAGCTAATGAACCATAGCTGTCAAAATGGAGCCATTTGAACAGTCAATGTAAAGAATTGGAAGTAAACTTTGCATTCCATCAATGGAAGGAGCTTCATTTCACAAAAGGAACATTATGGTCACAGAAAAAAACATGGAAAGACCCTTTCCCCAATTGTAACTATCCCTCCTATGAACAGAAGCACTGTCCATGAGCAGAACTGGGGGGGGGGGATATATTTCAGGGTGTTAAGTCTTTTGAGGAAAAATATGAAAACTTGATCTGTTCGGAAACAGCAGAGTTTAATAGAGGTAACCTGCCTCAGTCTTCAGTATCTCCCTGTTTGAGACTGACTTAAGTAAATACTGAAGATGAAGAAAGTTTGTTTTCTGCAGCTCCAAAGAGAACCCAAAGCAATGGATGCGAACTATAGGAAAAGAGATTCCACCTCAACATTAGGAAGAAGTTACTGACAGTAAGAGCTGTTTAACTATGGAACACACTCCCTTAGAGAGAGTGGCAGAGGCCCTGTACAGACCGGCAAAAAGCGCCAGCCTGTGGGCTGAGCATCCCCATGCTCAATGCCCTTACGCCACTGCCAGGACGCCATTTTGGTGCACACCAGTCCACACGGCACATGCCGTGATGATGCACCTCTGGCACTGCGTCCAAACGGTGAAGCCCCAAAGGGGCATCATCATGCCATGTGACAATCGCTATGGCACCCCTTCGAGGGCGCAAAAAGGACCCAGTATTTCCAGCTCCATTTTGTGCTCTATGGAGGCTGGATTGGTGCTGTGGCATGTGGTTGCCGCAGCACTGATCTGGGGAGAAAAGGGGTGGTGTCCCACCATCCCTTCAGCCCAATCTGTACAGCTCCAGAGTCTTCTTCTTTGGAGGTTTTAAAACAGAGGCTGGAAGGCCATATGTTGGGGGTTCTTTGGTTGTGTATTCCTGGATGGACCTTGAGGTCTCTTCCATTTCTGTGATTCTATGATTTTAAGCTGGCAGCATCAAGTTACAAACTAAAAACTTTACTAATTCCTTTTAGAAAGCACATATGGTTGGAGTAACTACATCCCAACTGACTATTGAAAGGATTAGGTAAAAGGAAGATCTCCAGTGAGCTTCAGACTTATCTTGAAGTTGAGAACAAAGGGGGGGAAGAGACAAAGTGCAAAGAAGGAGTTGATAGAAAAGGGCGAGTTTTTATACGACCATCAACCTTAGAAATTTCTCAGGTTACATTGTCTGCTTGTTTAGACACACAAAGTATTTATGACCATGCTTGAACTAGTACAAGAAATATTGTTCCCTTCTTGACTAAGATTTGAATATCTCTATTCCTCCCTTGCTTTTTGAGAGAACCTGTTTTAAAGGAACTCTTTGTAAACTGTTATTGTATTTTATTGTTGTGTTTTGTATATTTTATCAGGTTGTAATCCTGCCTCAATCCATCTGGGAGGGAAAATATAAAATTATTATTATTATTATTATTATTATTATTATTATATAGAAGAGCAAATGTGAAAACTTGAGCTAAAGAATTCAGAATGGGTATAGGCATGCAGGGGAGGGGATCTAAAATCTTCAGTTGTTCTAACAGCAGTAAAGAGAGTTTGGGATGAGAGAGAATGCTTGATTTTTCTGTAAGAACAGAAAAGTCTCTGACTAAAACATGGGGAAAAAAACTGAGATTGCTGGGCTTTGGAAAACTGATGAGCTTTCAATGAACAATTGATGAAAATTAGCCAACAAAATATCTTAAACGGGACAAAAAGAGTAAAAAAACTTTATTGAAAAAATTGCTTCCTTTCACCTGAGAGCACATTCAAAGCACACTGAACTCTGGAAAGATGTCTCACATGCTGATATGTCCACGCCTGTTATGGAAAACTCTGGTCATTCCTTGTTTGCTGAGACTTTATTATTCATGTTCTGTTGACCATTGTTTGTTGATGGTATCCATTTTGTTGATAACCAATCTTTGACATTTCCAATATTCAAATTGGGAATGAGAAATTCTGGATCTGAATGTGAAATCATAGATCAACTGTCCATTTATTCCTGCTTCCTAATTCCTGTTCTTTAACCAGTTGTTGTTATCGTTGTGTGCCTTCAAGTTGTTTCTGATTTATTGTTACCCTCAGGAGAATCTATCACAGGGTTTTCTTGGCAAGAGATGTTCATAAGAGGTCTGCCATTGCCTTCACCTGAGAAGTTACTAATCTATAAAATGACCACTGCCCTCATCCCATGACCCCCAAATTTGTTCAGGAGCCTATGTTGTTCTGTGTGCTTGCTTTATGGCTTTCTATCAATTTATTTGAAAGAGACATGAGGTTAAGTGCTCTGGACACCTCATGGATTCCTTTTCCTTTAAATTGTCAGTACACTGAGAACTCTCCAATCCACTGGGAACAGACATCAGTCAGGGATGTGTTGCAAAATCTTGTGAGAAGATAGCAATTTCAGGTTTGAGTTCTTTAAAAATTCTTCAGTTGATACCTTTTGGTCGTGCAAATTTGTTTATTTTAAAATTTGTCAATAAACTATAGGATGTCATATCTTGTCCTCACTATTTGCCTTTACCCCCCATCTACTTGAAAATGTCAGTTCAGGCAAGGACATTGCTGGATGGGTATTATCTCATTGTTCAAAATATAACTTTCAGTGGTTGGCTTAAGCAACCTAAGCACAAGTCATTATTTTCATTTTCATGGCTTACAGAAGTACAATATTCTCTTGACATTTTTTTTCATAAATAGTCTTGTAATCATCACCACTGGCCCATAAATTATGTGAATCTGTTCCATGTATGCTTCGTTGCTTTATCCTCATTGGACCATGGCCTAATTCAGGTCTGTTCCATCTGTGACCAGACTTACTGCTGTCAGTGGACTACGAATTCTCCACTGATCTGCTTCAGCCATGCTTGGTTAGAAAAAAGCTGCAGCTATCCCTTCAGGCTGAAAGTACATCTTTAGTTTTATATAAGAGAATCAGTGGCAGTTTAACCCTCTTAGGAATATGTTTCCTAGTTTCATCCAAACCATCACATAACTATCCTTGAATAATTGTCCATATTCAATCTTAGTAGAGTAAAACCAGATATCCTCTAAGGAGCTGAACAGACCACCTCTAAGGGGCGGCCTGCAGCCACCTCTGTCTTTTCTGAATCGGGACCATAGCAACTACATGCCATGGTCCTGATCTGGCCTTTCCACAGCTTTTTGGCACTCCATTGGTGCTGCATCATCTGGATGCAGAGCCAGAGGAGCCCCATGATGCTGCCCACTGTGCAGTTGGGCACATGGTGCCATGGCGGCATGGGGGTGCAGTTGGGGTGTGTATCATGTGGACGCCACACCCCACTCGGCCCCGATGCCAGCCTTTAATGATGGTCTGTTGAGGCTGTTAGAATCTGGTCAATTTTAAAACTAGAACTATCCAGAAGAATGCAGCTACTGACAAACAAAGGCCTCACCAGAAAGATTTTTTAAAATATTTCTTTGTGCATTTATCTTCAAATAATATCATGCCTGCAAATATTTGTTCAGGGTTTATATGAAGTTGGAAAAATGATTATATAACCATTAACATGAATATGAGATGTGTTCAGTTGGATTGTATTTCAAAGAGGAATCACAAATGGAATTGAATCAATTGAATTACTTGAATAATGGCTGAGCAATATTTGAGTTATTATTGTAACTGTATTTTAATTCACCACATGCAGGTAATTAACTTTTTAAAAAAATAATCCCCCCCCCCCCCCCAAAAAAAAGTGGACAATATTTTTTGTACTTCAAATTATCTTCTTTTAAAGCATATTGCATGTGTTCATGCAGACTTGCCACTGGGAGTAGTTCTATACCAACAATCAAGATGTCTAGGCTAGTACAAAATTAATTGCACCCTCTGGAGAATTATTTTAATCATGAGCTCTTGCATGAGGCATCCTATATGTTTATTAAAAAGAAAGGGGATTAAAGAAAACCTGTGAGACATTCGTTTGGGAATAAAGGCAATTAAATCCCCCCTTTCATTCTAACTTCACTTGAACTCATTAAATTTCAGCAGCAAATTTTCAAATTAAGAGCAGACAAACATGGTAACATTAATGCTTAGATTCTTGTTTGTTCTTTTTCTTTTAGAAAACACTTCAGAAGTATATCCGGCAATCTTCATTTTCTATCTAAATGGCTTCCTTCATACATCATTATGCACCGAGTTATATCAAATGAAATGATCTATGCCTGAGGGTAAAATGAAAACTTGGCTCAAACAATGAGGCCTGTAAGGTGAGTTTCAACAAGACGCAATGCCTAACTGATTAGTTAAGCTTCAGGAGGAAAACTATTCTGACAGATATGTTCATGCCAACTGAATGATTCCATCTCAAAATGTCAACACGGTATCAGAATGAAAGAGCAAATGAAGGAAAAGACAACCATTTAAATATATCTTTCAGCAAAATAAATTTACCATATGACAGGCAGCTTCCTGTTAGGTGCTGTTAGCACAATTTGTTATTAAAGTTCTGAGAGCCAAGAAAACATTTCCTTTGCTTAGAGAGCCTTAAAATACTGGCCTGCAGGAGACTGTTATGGACTGTGTGAGGAAGCTGGGGATTTGGCTTCAGGCATTCTGACTGGCATAGAGAGATACTGTTTCAGCTTTGAGGAGGGGATGTGGATAGGCTGGTCATGTATTTTGTTTTTCAGCCCCCTGTTTGGAGAGCTGCCAGAGGATAGTCCTTTTCAGAGGCATCCTTCAAAGTCAGATTTAAAGAGGAAAACCATCAGGAAGTGTTCAGAGACCTTGATATTGTCGATTCACAATTAGCCCTTGGACAGCTAACTCAGCCACAGGCATGCATGTTCCCAGTTAGAAATGTACTATAAGTCTGTTTAAATTATTTAAAACCTTGCTAATTTTGCATTGTTACCTATACATTATTATAAGCAGTTTTGTGCAAATGAGAGACCCCCTTTGTCCTCCTTTTTTGATGATGCATGTCCTTGTTCCAATGATGACAATAATGATGACTTTATTTATACCCCCTTTCCCCCAATATTGGGTCTCAAGGCACATTACACATAAAATTATTGCAGTACAGTTATATAGTGTGAAAGCTGGACAGTGAAGAAAGCCGAGATAATAAACTCACTTGAGATTTGGTGCCAAAAGAGAGTTCTACAGATACAATGGACTGCTAAAAGGACAAAGGAAAGAGTCCTAAGATAAATCAAGTCTGAATTATCCTTAGAAGGTGATTAAACTGAGCCTGTTGTACTTTGGACATATCATGAGATGATGTGACTTTGCAAAAAACAAAAATGCTTGATAAAACTAAAAGCAGTAGGCACCAGATCCCTTTTGATCTTGGAAGTTAAGCAGGAGCAGTTCTGTTTAGTACTTGGATGGGAGGCCACCAATGAATATCAGATGATGAAGCCTATATTTAAAAAAAAGGAACTAGCAAGACCACCTCAGAGTATTCCTTGCCTAAGAAAATGATAAGTTGACAGGTGACATGAAGGCACAATCACACACACAGGAAAACAGGAATACTGCAAGAATACAAGTGGATTGGTTCAATCAAGGAAGCCATGGCCCTGAGTTTACATGACCTGAGCTGGGCAGCTTATGAATAGGGCTCTTGGACAACCTTCATTCATAGGGTCACCATAAGTCAAAATCAACTTGATTGCAAATAATGACCATGAAGTTTACCTAGGAACTTATTTTTTGAATTTAATAAAGCCTCTGAGCAGATTGAGGACTCTATCACACGGGTGAGGAAAGTGTCATTAAAACATGATTAAAATGTGGTAATAGTGTGATCTGGGAGAAGATTATCACACCCCGCATCCTTCTCCCATTCATGTCCCATGTGTAAACTGTAATGGATGCATCATTGAGTAACAATAGGAATCTCCGTTATTACCCAATGACGCATCCATGAATTTATGCACAAGACACGAACAGGAGAAGCATGAGGGTGTGTGATAATCTTTCCCTCAATCATGCTATTACCACGCTTTAATCACATTTTAATTATATTTGCCTCCTTCATGTGATAGAGTCCATAGATAGAACTTGTTAATAGGTGCTTCTGAAGAAGAATCAAATTTGATCAAAGGGAACTTGCCCTTCCTAGATGTTATCACTGCTTATAATTTGAGAAACTAAATGTAAAAACCAATAAATAAATAATTCATGGCAGTATTATTTGGGTACAGAATATTACACGATAACAAGATTTAGTTGACAGGTGACACTATTCATGTGAAGCAATGGAATAAGCATAAGATTTAATATTTTAATTGCTCACAGTTGGCTCTTGTTCAGAGCACTAGGGGTGAGACTTAACAAATGGTGGCTTTCAAATAGCAAAGTCCAACTTTATAGTTTTTTTCTGAATTTTTCGGGCTATATGGCCATGTTCTAGAGGAGTTTATTCCTGATGTTTCACCAGCTATGGAATTTGCCAAGTGTTTCCATGGATTGTGCAGCAGGTTCTATCCAGTCAAAAGTTCAAAGCTGCCACAAATTTCTGGGTAATTCTGGCTGCATTTTTCAGATATCAAACTCCTTATCCACAATTGTCACTTGTTTACAGTACTTGGCTTCCAGGCCCCATTACCATTTCAATTTCCTATTTGTTTTGAGGGACCTGAACCCATTAATTCAGCCTTTCCCAGAAGGAAACAAAGAACACCCAAGCTGTTAAGCCAATGTTGCAACCCACACAGTTTTTTCTGAGCAATTCCCAAGCAACTTTTAGCCCTTACTTTGGGTTTTGCAATCTATTAGCTACTCCTTTTTATCACTACGCCCACATTTTGGTTTTATGCCTATTCAGCACAAGATAGATTGTCAGCTCTCCAGGGCACGCAGCCTAATATTTTAAAACTGAAACCACCGAAAAGAGAGAATAGCTAATTATTATTTTAGCATTTGTGTGATGTGATGACATTTGGAAACCAGCAGCAGCTCATGTGGCAGTTTGCTACTGGAATATTAGCTGACTCGGAGGGTTAATCCTTGTCCCTTTATTAGAGGATGTCATGAGCCATCAATGGATGCTACTTCTAGAGCTCAGCTACTAAATGGGCAGCTGTGTAGAGCACAGATACAGGTGATCATGTGGCAACTTACGTCAGGCCCTGTCAGGAGCAGCCACAATTCTGGCATAGAACCACCATGCACCTGCCATTCTATTGTTCTATCATCTGCTAAAATCTTGTATCCTGCACCACCAATCAATTATGCAATGCGCCCTATAGTTTGGCACAATGAACAGTCTAAACTGGCTGACACATTGTAAACTGCTTAGAGAGTGCTTAGCACTATAAAGCAACATATAGGCGCGTTAAAGACCACCCAAAACGGGCGGTCTCGCGCCACTGCCGGTTGCTGTGTCCGGGAACCGCACCAGCCAAATCGTGTAGTTCCTGGGCACAGCAAGAAAGAAGCGCCAAAATGGCGCTTCTTCCTGGGCCCTGGAAGTGGCACCGCAAGGTGCGAGGCGTGCACTCACAGCGCCACTTCTGGCACGCGATGTCCAGATGCTGCGCATCCGCGACATCAAAATGGTGCTGCTGCCATTTTGACGCACTCGTTGCGTGCGAGGAGCAAGGTGCGTCAGGAAGTGCCGCCCCTCGCACATAACGACGGTGCCTCTATGGGCCCGTCTGTAACACGCCATAGAAATGTAAGTGCTATTGCTATTGGTGTTGGTGCTGGCAATATATTAGATGACAGAAATGTGTGTGCTACACAGCCTGCCCTAATCACGTAAGTAAGCTTGGTTCTCCTAGGTGTGTTGGGAACACAACATCTTCTGCACTGAAATGTGTTTCTGTTTTCACTCGGTTTCCATACACAGAATGGGACAAGCTTCATTTTGTCCTTCACCTAGGTAGCAAAATGTATCAGACAGCTAACGTTCAAAAACATTCAGTAGAAGCAAATAGTTTTCCTGTGAACTGCCATGTGAGCCATTGCACGTGAAAACTTGATGGCCCTGTTCATTGCTGTTGCTGCTCCTGCTGCTGCGGTTGACTGCATTCAAGTCAATTCTAACTTATAGCAACCCTAAAGCAAAGCTATCATGAGATTTTTTTGGAAGCATTCATTCAGAGGGGTTTGCCTTTGCCTTCCTCTGAAGCTGAGAGAGTATGACTTGCTCAGTGTCTGCCAGTGAGTTTCCATTGACAAAAGGGAATCTGAACCCTGGTCTCCAGAGTCTTAGGCTGTTACCACATTGCAAAATTAATGCACTTTGCCATGGTTTTAAATGTCTAGAATCCTGGGATTTGTAGCTTGTTGTGGCACCAGAGTTCTCTGACAGAGAAAGCTAAATATTTCACAAAACTACAAATCCCAGAATTCCATAGCACTGAGCCATGGCAGTTAAAGTGGTATCAAACTGCATTAATTCTGCAGTGTAGATGCAGCCCTAGTCCAACACACAACCCACTATACCACACTGGTTCTGCTAAAACATATGTTCATTAACAGCCTTCAAAATCATCCACCAGATCCAACTATTCTGCACACTGCGAATGTTTGTAACAGGAGTTTACCTGTTATGGCATCCCAGAGAACCCTTTTAATTGAAGTGTCACAATAAGAATCCTTCATCAGAAGTCCCTTCTTCTCCTTAAAGCCAAAGGGAGAACATGATGCCTTTGTCAATGGCATAAAGATTAGTTCTTTTGTATGGGTTGTCTTGGGGTCTTTCCTATGCTTTTTGCATCTGCATGAGATGAACATCATTGCTGACTGGTGTATTCTTTTTATTAGTTATGTAGAGCACATTGCCTCAAAAGTAAATCGATTGTCTCCATCTGAAATTACTCCCAGGTAACTGTGCATATGATTGCACCCTTAATTGTACTGTTTATCCATGTAATGATAATGTATCACACTGTGCATTTTAATATTAAATATTAATAGTAATTATTATTATCATTATTAAGTAACATTACTTTTATTTATATTTATTGCAATAAAGTCACTCATTTTCCCCATTATGGAGCAAATGTGATCTTTTCCCTTCACATACGTTCAAACGGTGACTTGAACTGGGATTATCTGCAGAAGGGTCATGGCTAGAACCAGATTCAACATGACAGAATCTTTTGGACTGGAATGGTGAATTTTTACCACATAGACAAATGGACTTGTGAACAAGACCCATTAACCAATACCTAGAAGGCCATGCAGAGGTTATAGTGCAAAATAGCCCTTTGCTGGATGTGTAAAATTAAGACGATGTTTCTATAAAGCAACTGGCCCTCTTTTTGGAAACACATACTAATTGAAAGGCATACAATGTATTCTAGTTCATTGTAATAGCTGTTTTCCCTTGTAAGGAAATGAGCCCACTCAGAACTAATTAACATGTCAAACTACATCAAGGCATACAGTGATTCAGAGTGTGGCTGCTGTCACAGCTCAGCTCCAGGAGATTATTATTTACCATTCTCTTTATTTACATCAAGTCTTTGATGCTCTTGACACAGGACAGGAGAGGAAGAAAGACACTGTTCTTCTACCCACAGAGTTTAATAAAATGGTGCTTTAAAGCTCAGCCCACTTTAGGGCACAGCACAGTGCCATAATCACTGAAGGGTTATTCCTAATATGTAAGGGTCAAGCACCCACTGTTACATTCTTTGTCTCTCCCCTCCATCTCCCTTTGATGACAGAAAGAACTAAGCTGATGCTTTCATGCGCTGTTGTTCTACCAAATTCATTAGTTCACGTGCATTTTGGTCCAGATCAGGTATATAAGGAAGCGATGGTTCCCCACTACATTAACAAGCCACATACATTTACCGTGCCACTTTTGTTCTGTTTTCACCTTATGATGTTTGGTGTTTTGAATTTAAACTAATATGTCCCTTTGGCTATTTGAATACAGCAAATTATTCAAATGTGTCGTGCTGGACACATGTTGGATCTGTATCTTGCATCGTGCCCTGGCTCGCTCACAAAGAATTAGTTCAAACAAACCATCATTCTTAGACATAGGACATTATGAGGAACTGTAGTTAGTTTAAAGTCATAAATACATACTTCCAATCTTCTGGAAGACAAGAGGAGAAAGGAAATGTGCATGCCTAGGGCTTGATGTGGTCTGCCCATGTAGCAAGAAAGCAAGGTTACCTATTAAGATCTGATTTGGTCAGACCTCACCTGGAATACTATGTCCAGCTGTGGGCACCACAGTTCAAGAAGGGTGTTGAGGTGGAACATGTCTGCAGGTGGTGACAAAGATGATAAATTGTCTAGAAACCAAGCCTTATGAAGAATGGCTTAATAAGCTGGGTATGTAATGTTGAAGAGACTGAAGATGGCATGGTAACCATCTTTAAATATATGAAGGGATGTCATGTAGAAGAGGCAGCAAACTTGTTTTTTTGCTGATTCAGAAAGTAGTACGTGAGTGAATGAATTCAAGCTACAAGAAAAAAATATGTCACCTAAAGATTTTTGTGGGGTTTTGGGCTATGTGGCCATGTTCTATAAGAGTTTATTCCTGACGTCATTGGTGGTCATTGTAGTTCCTTCCAAGTCCATGATTCATTACATCTGAACAAATATGTAGGTACTATATGAGGTAACTTTGTCCTATATCATGAATTACAATTCCTGTTGAATGTCTAGAGTTGTAAATATGCTTCACCATTTGTAGTTGTTAACTGCCCTCAAGTCGAGTTTAAGCCATGGCAATCCTGTGGATGCGACATCTTCAAGACCCCCTGTCCTCCATTACTTCTGCTTAGTTCCTATACATTCATATCTGTGACCTCCTTAATAGAGTCCATCCATCTAGCATGAAGTCTTCCTCTCTTTCTACTTCCCTCCACCTTTCTCAGCATTATTATCTTTTCCAATGAGTTTTTCCTTCTCATGATGTGTCCAAAGTGCAACAGCTTAAAGTTTTGTCATCTTGGCTTCCAGAGAGATTTCTGACTTGATCTGCTCTAGGACCCATTTATTTTTGGGAGTCCATGGGATCCTCAGCACTCTTCTCCAGCATCACATCTCAAATGAATTTATTTTCTTCCTGTCTTGTTTCTTAACTACCCAGCTCTCACATCCATATATGGTAAGAGGGAATAGAATCATTTGCATGATTCTAACTTTTGTGCTCAGTTGTCTATCTTTGCATTTTAGGATCTTTTCCAGGTTTTTTTCCCCATAGCTGCTCTCCCCATTCTTAATCTTCTTCTGATTTCCTGGCTGCAGTCTCCATTTCTATCAGTGTTTCATTCCAGGTAAGAGAACTCTTACTATTTCTATTTCTTCTTTGTCTAGGCTGAATTTGTGTAGATTCTCCATGGTCATTATTTTTGTTTTATTTATGTTCAACAGTAAGCCTGTTTTTGCAGTTTCTTTCTTGACATTCCTTAGTAGTTGTTCCAGTTCTGGGAGGTTTTCTGCTAGTGTTATGGTGTCATCTGCATATCTTAGATTGTTGATATACCTTCCTCCTATTTTCATTCCTCCTCCTTCTCTGTCCGGGCCTGCTTTCCTTACAATATGCATATAAGTTGAACAGGCAGGGTGATAAGATGCAGCCTTGTCTGACCCTTTTGCCAATTAGGAACCATTCTGTTTCTCTGTGTTCTGTTCTGACAGTAGCCTCTTGTCCTGAGTAGAGATTCCTCATCGAGACTATCAGATGTGTTGGCATTCCCATGTCTTTAAGAGCATTCCATAGATTTCATGATCTGTGCAGTCAAAGGCTGTGCTAGTCTATAAAGCACATGCTGGTTTTCTTTTGGAATTTGCTCATGTGTTTCATTAGCTATTGTATGTTTGCAATGCAGTCTCTAATGCCTCTTCCTTTCCTGAACCCTGCTTGGATCTTTTGAATTTCTCTCTCCATGTATGGTTGGAATCTGTGTTGCAGAATTTTGAGCTTGCGTGGGAGATTAGTGCTATGATCCTATAGTTGCTGCAGTCTTTTGTGTATCCTTTTTTGTGGATAGGGCTGTAAATTGATCATTTCCCATTTGTTGGCTATCATTTTGTTTTCCATATCTGTTGACATATGTTAGTTAGCACTGTAGTTGACTTTGTCAGTATGGATTGCATCAGTTGGATTGGAACATCATCTGTTCCAGGTTATTTGTTTTTCACCATTTCCTTATTGCAGCTTCCACCTCACTTTTTAGAATTTGGAGTTCATCTTCGTTCCACATTTCATTCATTTTATCACCTTTTTATATAACTCTTCTGTGTATTGCATGCAACGTCTTTTTATTTGCCTTTTACGTATGCTTCAACATACATATTCTGTATCTAGCCTTAAAGCTGTCCACCAATTTAACTAACACATTAGATAGAAAAATCTGATGCTGTCTGCCCCTAATGCCACTTTTAAAAAGTGCCTTTAAAAAGGGATGTAATGACCACAAGTGCTTTTTTCCTGATTTGTATCGTACATTACATATTTGACTAAATAGCCGTTTCCCATTTGAGTACAAGAACTTGAATTAACTGTATCTTGATTTGTTTTTCATATCCTGAAACATTATCTCTGTCTTATACAGTTCTTTGTTGCCAGTTCCGGGGGGGGGGGGGGGATGTGTTTAACCAAAATCTTTTTCAGAGAAGAAGGTGTTCTGTTTCTTTGCAGTTTTATTCATCTCCAGTTCTTAGAACACACACATGGACTCACTGACTGACTATACTCCCTCATATGAGCCTGCTGAGCTCCCAAGAACCTCAGGATAGGCCCCACTCTCAACCAGTATTACTATTTATGCTCAATAAATATGAATTGTTAGGCGTTGATGCTGAGTCAGGGAGCTGCCTCTTGCCAAAATCTGCAGGAATTGTAAGAAGGAATGCTAGAAGCGTAGAGCAAGAGAGCCTAGATCCCTGTCTATCTTGTAGAAGTCAAGCCTCATTTTAAAGTACAAACTGGAATTTCCCTCCCTCTTACTGACAATACTGTAGTAATCATGTCCATCTCTATCACATCCATTGCCTTCGTCAGCCATTTGTCAACATCAATATCGCCCTGGTTCTTCCAGTTTTTAGCAATTACTATTCTTGCAGTTGTAATAAGGTATAGTACTGGTTTCAAAATTTTTCTTATCTCCTTATCATTAATAATATTCAATAAATATGTTTCTGGTATTAATTTAACACTTAAGTTATACATTCTCTTTATACATATGTATACCTCTTTCCAAAATTTTTGAATAGTTGGGCATGTCCACCACATATGAGAAAAGGATCCCGGCTGTTTTCCACATCTCCAACAATTTCCCTCCCCCGTTTTATACATTTTGGCAAGCCTAGCCGGTGGGAGATATTTATACATAATTGGCTTTGTCCCATGTATGCAACTCCATTGTTGTCAACTTCCCAGACCATCAAAGAGTGATTAATATTGTCATAGGGCAGGTTAACATCTGTCCTCTGCACACAAACAAACAAACAAACAAACAAACAAACAAAAACCCTCTGCACTTAAGGCCAGACTTTGAACTCATCATTTTAAGCACATGGTTTTATTTTTGAACTTCCATAGAACAAAATTAAGGTCATTTCACTTTCACTCCAGGTGACAGTCCCCAAATTAGGGAAAAGTTAAATATAGGCAAAGGGACAAAGCAGCTGACACAAACAGACTCAGATAGACACACGCACACCACACACACTCACTTACACAGAGTTTCCAAAGGATCTCCTTCATTTTAAACCCTCCACACAGCTACCTTCATCATGCTGCTGCTGACTTGATCTCCAGCTTCCCTAGATTCTTCACATTGAAGAGTGAAAAATCCCATGTGTGTGTTTTTGTCTGTAGTCCCTTAAACTTAGCATACCCCCTAGCCCAGTCATGACAAACCTTTTAGAGACCGAGTGCCCAAACTGCAACCCCAAACCCACTTATTTATCACAAAGTGCCACACCCCTCTGGCTTTCTAGTAATGAACTCCGACAAACTCTGATGGCGCACATGCCCACAAAGAGGGCTCTGAGTGCCACCTCTGGCATGTGTGCCATAGGTTCACCACCACTGCCCTAGCTCCTTAGATTAGTCAGGAGTAAGGTTTTAGCACCTGTGTCATTTACCCTCTCTTTTACTCAGAAAAACAGCTTGCACTGGTTATTGACTGTTCTGTCGGTTTCTACGTCTATCTTTTCCTGTCTTTTAAATAAAGAATGAATTGTTTGTGCTGCAAAATGAACTTGCCCTTGACCAGATTTCTTACCTTCTACCTCATCCTCACTTGGAATCACTCTGGCTAACTGTCTGTTTTTAAAACCTTTAGCCTCTAAGGTCTTGCAGAGAGTTAGTGTATGGAGGAGCTTTTCCCCTCAAACCAGTAAACCCAGTTCTCTGCTCTTAGCGCCAGCTCCTTCCAAGGTATGGAAACTGGTGACATAAAATAGGACCTTCTCAATGGTTGCCCTAGTTTCTGGAGCTCCCTTCCTGGGGAGGCTAGAATAGCCCTCTCCTTGCTGCCCTTCCATTGACACACAAATACTTTTTATTCCTACAGGCTTCGAGCAGCTGAAGATTCTTGCAAAAACCTTTAAGAGGATGCTATACTGTCTTAAGTGTCCTAGTTGTTGTTGTTGTTAATCATTTTATGAGATGGTAGGTTTACTTTTTAAATTATGTTAACAGTTTAATTCTATTTTAATGCTGATTAAATTTTAATTCTGAATAATTAAATCTAGTGCCTTTCTTCTATTATGAGAAACCATAATTACAGGAGAGAATACCATAATTCAGCTTTGGGGAGCTCAGGGAAAATATACTTCACTCTTCTTATGTTGTCATTTTTACTAATATAATGTATTTCCTTGAGGATTGGAATCAGAGTTCTGAAAACCTAATAGGTAACATCTGATCATGTGTTTGCATGAATTATATTTTAGAGCAAATATATTATGTACAAAATAGTCATACACATAGGAATAGCAGAGATGTGTCAGTCTGAGGAGTCAGATGATATCTGCTTTTCAATTCATGTCAGAACAGGAATAATCATGTGGTGAAGCCATGTGGTGAATTGTGGTGAAGCCAGGGGCTAAATCTGACACACCATTAAACTTATTAAGCACACTGAAATAAATGTGGGCTTGAACATGTTTGACTCTGTGTTCAACTCAATTAGGTAGGTCTAGGTTTGTATCTCTAATTTTTTTGTTGTTAACTATGTGTCCTTAAACCTTAATATGAACACACACGTTTGTATATGAAATACACAATTGTGCTTGCATGGAATGTCTGCCAGAACACACAGTTAAATAGCCTCTTTCCATTTCTCAATTAATGAGAAATGAAGGGTAAATGAGGGTTATTTCCAGATTTTTGTGGTCTCCCAGTGGTTGTTGGAGTGGCTCTTTTGTGGTGAGATAATTCAAAACTGAAGATGCTCTGCATCACCATAATCTTTCAGAAAGAGGAAGTCAGTCACAAGGCTTGCATGTGTATTTTGGATGACAGGTATATTTAAATTCATTTGGGTATTTTGCTCCTACTAAATTAAGTTTTATAAATACTACTTTACTTCACTGAGTTTAGAGAATAGTGTGCTTAAAACAGGGAATGGACTAAATATGGCCCCAGCACAATTGGTGAGTGATACAAGGGCATAAAATAAAATAAAAATGCTCCAACATTTCACACACCAAAGCTGGAAAATGGGTAGTCAAGATGACAAAAGTTATTACGAGGAGGAATAGACAAGTTGGTTGCAGCAGTTTACTTTACCCTGACCCTACTGGGAAAGGCAAAACTCCTCCTCCTTCTTTCCTCTCCCTCTTCCACACTGAGTTAATTGAGTCCAAACTACTTTTGTGCTCCGAACTCAATTTGCAGCAGCTGAAGTAAGCTGAATACAACGGAAGAAAGTGAGAGGAGGAGATAGAAACTGGGATAGGAAAGTGGGACAAGGAACAGTAATCAGGACTGTCCCAGTCAAACTGGGACAGTTCGATGGTATGAAAAAACCTTATGAGAGAAGACATGAAAACAAAACATAGTAGAGCAGAGAATTTTGTGTGGGGCAAGATGAGGACACAAGAAAGTGGGGGAGAATAAAGAAAAAGAAAAAGAAAGAAGGTTTTTAAAGAATGTAGAGCCTTCACTTTACCCATTCACCCTATACTGTGGGCTGGATTGGAATAATCCTCAAAAGCTTGCATTTTTGGCTGAAGAGAAAATAAAGAGTAGAATGCTGGAAAGGTCAAAGGAGATGGTGAGTTTGTCACCAAAGCAATAATTTAACAAAAAGCTCCCTTTCTTGGTTGTCACAAAAGTGGGAATGAATAGACAAGAGATTTTTCTGGGTAAAGTGAGTTGAACATGTGCTTATGAACACCAACCACTTAGCTATTGCCTGTTATGTATTTAGAAAGGGTCCAAATCATTCACAGGGGCAATCCATGCCATCATGTTTGCAGCACAACTACACACCTTTCCATTTTCATATAAGCACAGTAATTCCATAGTTTCCCAGAACATTTTCAGTAGAATTGTTTCACCCACAATAAGGAATAATGCTTGCCATTTTGATATACACTTCCAGCTTAACAGACAAAACAAGCTTGAGCAACTCAGTGTTATCTGTTGAACTCTAGAAGTACAGGATCCATGTAGTCACTAAGAGTTCAAGGCAGTCAAGTTCATTTGATGGTATCAGTGAAGCTCTCTCATTTGTACTGTGTACAGATGTGCAACATAATGCTATGTATGCTTACTTGGAAAGCAGTCTCACTGTTTATTCAGTTTACACTGTAGTAAAGGTATGAAGTGTTACTACAGCCACATAGCTGGAAGTAAAAGGTTGGGGAAGTGTAAAAGGGTGGGGAATGCTGAGAACACAGCTGTTATCTTATCCCTGTCCAATGTGTGGATCTACTGGGTGCCCACCAGAGTGGGCTCTCTCCCAAGTGCATGTGGCCTGTGGGGAATGGATGCATTGGATTCAAAGACAAAGCATGCATTAATGTGGCAAGGTGGTAAAACCATGAAGAAAATGGGACTGTACGAAGAACAATGAAGAAACTTAACTTTGCCAAGCCTGGTGTCTCCTAGGTATATTGCAATACAATTCCCACTTTGCATGCAGAATGACTAGGGTGATGAGAGATGTGATACAAAACATCTGAAACGTGCTAGATGAAAACAATAGGCTTTCAAGCGCCAAAGACCATGTCATAATGTATCTATGTATCTGTAAAATGACAGCCATCATGGTGTAGTGGTTTGAGTGTTGCACTATGACTCTGGAGAGGAGGGATCAAATCCCTGCTCAGCCAGGAACCCCAATGAGTGACTTTGGGCAAGTCATACACCCTCAGCCTCATAGGAAGGCAAATCTAAAAACTCTTTCCAAGAACTCCCCATGACAGGGTCACCTGAGGGTCAACATAAGTCAGAAATGACTTGAAAGGACACCACAACAACAATCTATAAAATGCATGTTGCTGTTTTTATTTCTGCAGGCTAAGAAGTACTGAAAGTAGCTTGAGGTATATATATATAGCCATGGGATAAGTCAACAAGTCTGGTTTATCCTGGCAAGTGTTGAGGGAGACTTTTACTGTCCATAAGTTCTAGATTTTGGAATTACACAAAGAAAAACTATATGTTTAAATGGTAACCTATGTTTATTGAAGTGACATACAGTTTTAAGAAAACCAGGGCTAAAATTCAAAACAACTCCTTATTTTCAACTTTTGGCATCATTTTCTTGTACTGTTGTCTTCACGTAATTTTGTTTTGTTTTGCTACACTCTCTCAATTATTTATTTCAGGCATCTCCCATTTCTACCATGCATAATATATGGTATCTGCATCTTTAATGTTATGTCTAATGTATCAAAAGGCTTGAAAACACTAAGAAGAACTTTCATAGGATAGTTTGACATAGGCTGGAAATCTATTACCCCTTTAACTATTTTTCCTTTTGGCCATTTGTTTCTGTCACACCTTCCCTCTCTTGAAATCATTGACTCATTTCATGAGTAGGTGAAGCAAGACGTTTATTTCATTTGATGAGTATTGTAGACACATTGCTGAATACAAACACTGTACTATTATTTGTTATGATTTCCCAGAGAAATTCAGAAACCCTCTCTCAAAAAGTTTTTGTACGAAGATTGGCACAACATTCAGAGTGTCTCAAGACTAAGAAATCCTAGGAGGCAGAAAATCTGAAAAATACTGTTCAGAAATGAATTAACTCTGTTGCTGGTTATCCTGAAATAAAAGCTGCTTCAATGCATTATTAGGTGAGGTCTCAAACCAAACATAGGTCCTGTTAATGGGTGCTAACTCATTTTACTTGACAACTGACTAAATTGATGCCAGTAATGTAAATCCAAAAGATTGGCATTTGGTGTTTTACTTTTCAAAGCCATTTTGTATAGACCTTGTGATTTCCACAGTTCTGTGCAGAGAGAGAAATTGAGTTCTTTCATGTGGTTTGGTTTTTAAAATATCCTTCAGATGTGTTCAAGGGATGGAACATTAATTCAAAACATGGAAAGGTGGTGAAAATGAACAGTTTTATTCATCCTTCCATGTATTTCTGTCACTTTTCTCCTTCAGAAAGGTTTTATAAAACTGTTAAGACAAAAAACATGCTACTCTAGCATGACTAAGATGGTGTCCACATGAAGAAAAAGAAATTCCAATCTGTTTCCACTCTGACATGTTCAGATGACACACCGGGCCAAAACAGGTGAAACACAGCCCCCATCTGTGCTCCAAGGCAATCCTCCAGAATAAAAATAGTCCCCTTTTGCGCTGGATCAGGGTGAAAACTCTAGAGAATCCCCTGAGCATGTGGACTGCATGCCAGTCCAGGGAGGGAGAGCTGCTGATTTCTTACCTCCCAAAACTTCCAAGTTCCCAACATAATACTTTCTCTTTCAGGTTTGTGTGGTTTCTCTGGCACCATTTATTTTGCAAATGTGCAAATTGATTGTAGAAGCGCACATTAGCACAATACCACCAGTACAGTGCACCATCACAAATTGATCACACAAATACACATTAGCAAAACAATGCAGCACCTCAATGCTCCATGGAATGGCTGTTGTGCCAACAAGCAAAGAAAAAAAGAGGTATCCTGAGGAGTGTGTGGAGTATACCCCTATTAGCCTGTTGTGGGTATCGGTTATGCAGATAGCTTGTCTTCCCTGCAGATCCAGAAGTCTGAACTGTAAGCTGGGTTTTCCTATCAGTATGGACACTGCCTGAGTCTGAATCCTGCCACTGAAGTGAGGTCTCAGTCCTGTTTTGTCTTTGATATATCAAGTCCAAGTTTTCATTCTTTCATCCTTTACCAGAGTGATATGTACCATTTGCATTTTTTTCCTTGTTTGATATTTATAATTGTGGAGTGGCTTTTTTGGTATCTGCTGCCCATTTTTATTATTTAAATATAAAACAATAAAATACTGATATTTTAAAATATAAACTATAAAAACAGAATTAAAGTGTTTAAAATTAAATATGCTATTAATACCTACTTCATACCATACCACTGTTTCCAAACCCATCCTCCTTTAATTTTATCTTTAATTAAGGAAGAAATGTTCATCATGGTGGTATAGCACATCTGCTCTGAATCCCCCTGAAATGAGTAGTAGTTGGTGAGAGCCAGCATTGTGTAGTGGTTTCAGCAGTGGACTATGACTCAAGACAGTGATTAAAATCCCTACTCAGCTATTGGCTGACTTTGGGCAAGTCACACTCTCAGCCTCAGAGGAAGGCAAAGGTAAACCCCCTCTGCACAAATTTTGCCAAGAAAACCCCATGATAGTGTTGCTGTAGAGCCGCCATAAATCAAAAGTGACTTATAGGCACACACCACCAACAACAAGTACTGCTGGTGGTGTTTCCACTGGCAATAGGGGCTTAATCCCTGTTGCAGCTACTTTGTTTTCCAACAGTAGCCTGGAACAGAAATCATCCTTAGGCTAGCCTCTTACACAGATCTCTTACTGGGCTTGGAAATGGTGATGATCACCTACCCCACCTGAAGATCTCAGGGTAGCTTACAATAAAATCAATTTCAAACAATAAATAAAGTGGAGGCGCCTCTTTTTGGCGGTCTGTACCCCACCAATGAGAACTGAATTAAGTCCTTTGGAGTTCCACTATTTCTTTGCATATGATGGCCATCTGTCGGGGATGTTTTGATTTGGATTTCCTGCATGGCAGGGGGTTGGACTGGATGGCCCTAGTGGTCTCTTCCAACTCTATGATTCTATGAACTTCCCTTTTTGGTCAATGAGACCAAATTCTATTCTTTGCCAAAGAAACAACCCAGTGTTTGGGCTCCAAATAAAATCATCACATCATTCTGCCTGATTTAAATTCCAGTATATCTTGACCACTTACACACTCTTCTGCCATCATATTCAATAAAAGCGACCACTGTGCCAATTTCATAAGCCCTTCTTAACTGTAACACTTGCCCAACACTGTTTGGATGAATGAAATCACAAAGTTGGAAGCTACACTAAAAAGATCATCTAGACCTCCTGTATGAAATTCACTAATACAGTATCACTGAGTGGTTGCCAAACAGCTTCTGCATAAATGCCTCTAATGAAGGAGAGTCCTCCTCCTTCTCCATTACCACCAGCACCTTCCAGAAGTTCTTTGCCACTGTCAAAATGACTCATATCTTCAAATGCTTAATTCTTTTATATAACTGCAGAAGGCAGCAAGGCAGCAGAATGTCAGAGCTCAGCTACTTGCCGTAGGAAAGAATCTTTCATTTATTAACATACACACGCATGGACAAATACACACACACACATCCAATTAACTCATCCTTCTCTCTCCTTCACTCCTAATGATTCTTTTGTGCAGTGAAACTGTGAATATGTGCACTGACCTTTTTAGGATTACATACACCGAATATTTAACAAGCTTCAAGGAATCTGTGGGTCACTGCCTAATGTGTTGCTCTCCTTTTATGAAGGCGTGCAAGCAATCATCCGTAGTGAGCATAAACAAAAACTGATTCCTGAACATTGTTTCATGAAAATATGCTTACTCTAGCAGGCAACTTCAAATTATGATCAATATTTTCCAGTAACAATACTGAAGTTACTTCTGGCAATTACTTACCTGTCTAGTGATAATTGTATTGGTCACCAATTTTTTCTCACACCCAGGCAAAATTGGAGCATGTTTTTTTCCAAATACAACAGCATGTAGGTCAGTGCCATAAATTATACTTGTTTCAGACAAATGCAAAACTTGCAGGCTGATTGCCTTTCTTGATTTTCTCTCCCAAAGGCCAATCTGTCATCTAGCTGGATTCTGTTTCTATGCAAATTCTGCTGCTGGGGAGAGGAGTAAATGGCGAAGCTGACTAATGTATGATGGTTTCTGTGTCCCTTTACACTTTCCAACCAGGCAATGAAACTCAGAAATGCAATTTAGTGCATCCCCATAAGATCATGCATCAATTTTGTTTCTTTAGTAGCATATTTAAATCAGAGAGCTTGTAGATCATTTTACACTTGTCACACATATAAAATAATGACTACATCTATATCTATCTATATGCTACTACAATATATATGAGAAGTTGCATGGCATAGTGGTTTGAGTGCTGGACTCAACTCTGGAGACCATGGTTTGATTCCCCACTCGGCCATGAAGCCCACTGGTTGTCCCTGGGCATGTCTCAGCCTCAGGGGAAGGCAATGACAAACCTCCTTTGAACAAATCTTGTCAAGAAAACCCCATGATAGGTTTGCCTTAGGGTTGCCATAAGTCAGAAACAGCTTGAAGTCACACGACGACAATGATGACGACAAGAACCACCACCAGTATATACAGTTTGCATTCTGCAAATGTCTACCAAATGAAACCCCTCCCCCCTCTCAAGTTGCAGAAGTTCAATCAGTATATATAGAAGCCTTCCCCAACCTTATCCCATGCAAATGTGTTGGACTGGAACTCCCATCATTCATAGTCAGCAAGTGCATCTGAAGGTTGTGGCTTGTTGGCAAGAGGCAACATAGTACATCTACATGTACTATATAATGATTATTTGTACTGTAAATCTCTCAGTCCCAGGGACAAGCTAAGCAATACATTAAATATGCTTGCACCAAGATGCATTTTTTTTTCATTCCCACTGTTATCACTCCCCTGATGATAGACATAGTGGTATAGTGGCAAACTCTGAAAGCCACTTGCTCTTCCTGACAGGTCCACATAGACATGTTCTGGAGGAAGATCTAAATATGTAGGCATTTGCATTTGTCCTTATAGACAAACCAGTTCTGTAACAGTTTTTGTCACTATTAAAAGGTCTTTTGTAAAAGGAATAGATCCTAAATGCCAACTCAAAACCAAAGCTGTGTATGCACTGCAGAATTAATGCAGTTTGACACTGCTTTAACTGCCTTGGCTCAATACTATGGAATTCTGGGATTTGTAGTTTTGCAAGATATTTAGCCTTCTCTGTCAGAGAGGTCTTCTGTCACAACAAACTGCACATTCCAGGATTCCATAAGATGGAGCCATGGCAATTAAAGTGGTTTCAAACTGCATTGTTTCTGCAGTGCAGATGCAGCCCAAGACACCCCAGAACACTTTACATTAGAACAGGGACAGTGTACAATAATATACTCTTTCTACTTCCTAAATTACAAAGGGAGAGGAAAATTTGAAGGGGATGGCAAATGATGACATCATCCATGTTGTATACCCTTTTGGAGTTGGACTGGATGGTCCTTGTGGTCTCTTCCAACGCTATGATTCTTTCTTTTTTTTTTTATGGAGTACATCATACCAACAAACATCAAAACCACAGAATGGAACAAAAAAGCAAACAAACATAATATCAACAACAACAAATTACCAAATTCCCAACGCTATGATTCTATGCAGTTCAGGGTATCCCAGCGATCTACCCTGGTAGACCCTGGCTCCACTACAACTCTAAAGTCCCTTGGCTGTTAGATTTGTAACTTATCTCTATGTTTACTTTCTAATAACCAGTCAGGCTTCTGTTGTTAAAAGTCCTATGAGCCACTTCAGATATGTGAGGAGGGACACACAGATATTCACTGTGCTAGCCCATGAAACTTGGTTTATAGACTACAGTGGCCAGGAGGGGTGCAGCAAACCAATTATCTATAAGTGGCATTTACAATTGTTGTCTTCTGGTTGTTATTGACCACAGCTTGCATCAGCCTTAGCCAGTATAGACAATGATGAAAAATTATGGGAGCTGTGAGTAGCCTAATAATAATAATAATAATAATAATAATAATAATAATAATAATCTGTAGGGCCACAATTGTGCACTCCTAAGTCCTGTTTGCACAGGCCAAATAAAATGGCATCCCCTGTTCCCACCACAAGGAGTTCTGATTACATAGAGTCCAATCCCCATCTCTGGTGTGAACAGTCTGGATAACATCTGTCCGGTACCAAACCTGTTGTATACCCATTTTAAAACATTTTTAAAAATTAATCTTTTGCTTCAGATCTTCATGGAACACATGGAGCTCTCTGTTGTGTCTCACTATACCACCTGGTGTCTCCACCACTGCCACAAGCCACTGGGTGTCTTGTTCTGACTTCTGAGTAAGAGGAGATTATCACACTGCCCTTTTCCATCCTTCCCTCCTGACCTAGATGTGAGATGAAAACACCTCACTTATTGCATGCCTCCGTGGCCTTATTGCACCTTATTGCATGCCTCCGTGGCCAGGCTGGAGGCATGCTGTACCCGATCATAGCATCCTGTACCCAATCTGGACTTCTCCCAAACTTTGCAAAGCATGAGGAAATCCTGTTCTTTCAAAAAGTGCTGGAGAAGTCCCGATTGGGTAAAGGATGCCCTGATCAGGTATGGGATGCCTCCAGCCTGGGCACAGAAGCATGCGATAAAATCCGTGTTTAAAAGTTTTCATCCTGTGCCTAGGTCAGGAGGGAAGAATGGAATTGGGCAGTGCAATAATCTTCAGAGAAGTGTGGTGGACATTGCAATGGAATGCCCAGGTAACTGGGCCCAGAATACTCTGGGCTGTTCCACCTTACTCTCTAATAAACCATGCAGAGAAGACCCTACTCTCTAATAATCAGGCATGAAGGTTCTTCAGGGGATGGCTTTAAAGTGATGAAACACGTTATTCACCATGTTCAAATGGTTTGACTAGGCTGTCAGACTGCATCCCACAAGCAGTTTGCATTCTTATGATTCCACTTATTTCAAAAAGATCATCTTTGAAACTACAAATTAAAATTAAAATGTAACATCATTTTTTTTAAAAAAAAAAATTCAGATGGGTAACATGTCCATTTTTCATCTTTCATTAGCAAGAGATAAACAACATTGCTTGAAAACATGCAGGCAATAGTAGAACAAATCATAGCTGAAATTTCCTGCCATTCTCTTAGCTTTATAATTCTTGGTTATGGGTCTGATTTTTCAAGAATTGTATGCGGTGTGTTAATCTAACATGCCCAGTATGTCCACATTGAGCTCCTCTCCACCATTCAATACATTTTGTATAATTATTCCTCATTTCTAGTGACAACACCAAAAGCTACATTTTCATTCTCTGTGCCTGTAATAGTATCAGGATGTTCTTGTTCCATATGTTCATATTAAAGATCGTGTAAGGAAATTCTGTGAACCGATGATTTAAATAATGTGATTGCTTCTATGAGAAATAATGTTGTTGCACGGCACTGAACAAGAATACAACTTTCACACAACACTGTGTGAGGAAAACCCATCCGTAATTAAAAAGGGCGTATTCTATGTTCAGGTACTCAAGCTATAATTGCCCATTTAATTTTCTTTCACAAGCCTCAGTGTGAGATCTCTTGATAATTCAGTGTAGCAAGAGAAAGGGTGCGGTACACCCAATTTCACAGTGCATCTTCATTTGCATTGTACAATCATAGCCATGGCATTACTCTCTGTTTAGAAATGGACTCTCCTGAACAATTTTCAGTATCCTTCTCATGGGAAATGTTACGTCTTCTCATCAGCTCCACATAGATGGACATAGCCTGGAACCAGTTAAAACATGAATGGCTTACAGTGGAAACCACAAAGATATATTATCTTCTAGGAAGAGTTATCCTAACAGTTTACAGCAGAGATAAAGCAGAGCGAGGGAAGCAGCACCCTTCCATTGGCTTCCTTGAGACAGGCTTTGGTGCCTTTTCTTTTCTCACACTATCCATTTGTTGCAAAGAGAAATTATTTAGACCAACGTGCTCTTGGGGGAGTGCTGATTTGTGTGCCATAGCTTAAATTAATGCATCTCAACATTTCAAGAACTTATTAGGCCAAGAGCAACCTCTATATGTCAAAAAAGAGCAGCTGCTTCCAACAGTTTCTCTTTGAAGAACCTGCAGCTATCAAAAATTCCTATAACTAAGACCTGATGCCTTCCATACAAAGTCATGATTTCATTATATGTGCTTTATTTTTCCTTCTTCTTATAGCATATCTATAAGAATTCCACAAAACACACCTATTCATTTATAGATAGATTAAAATCTCTGTTTTCTTATTTTATTAACAAAGTGTTCCTCGGAAGCATGAGATTTATCTTATGAGAAAAGTCTAACATTTAATTATTTGCCATATTTAGATCTGGTTTGGTCTTTGGACTCTTCCAGGGTTATATCCACACAGCTCAACTATTGCAGTCTATAGCACTTTAACTCCATTATATGGAATCCTGGGATTGGTAGTTTGGCAATGTTTGCATAATTCATGAGTGCCCTCCCCTGAAATACAGAATTAGGACTCTCTGCCAGGGAATTCTAAGTACCTCACAAATCTACAAATCCCAGGACTCTAGGCTGGAGCCAAAGTGGTTAAACTTTTGTCAAAGTGTTATAATTCTGTGTAAGCTGCAACAACCACAAAACAGATGTTGAGTAGCAGTGGCATCACTATGGGGGTGAGGGGGGTTCAGGCCACACCAGGTGATACCCTAAGGTGGGATGACACCACTGCTCCCAAACATCTGCATTGTGGCAACAATTGGACTGTGGCGTTTGCCTGTGTCCCATTAAAATATGGACGAGACGATGTGAGTAGGGTGAAGCTCAGTGGGAAAAGAAAGGAGATTGTTGGGGGTTTTTTAAATTAAATTTTAATTTTTTAAATTTAAAATGTTAAAATTATTTTTAAATTATCTTTAAAAACATCACCTTTTACCGAATTTTCACTTGAACCACATGGAACTATGTATATGTAATTGCACTGAGGCTGTGCATATGGTATTATGATTTAAATATAATAATTTTAATTTCACTATAATATGCGGGAATTACAGTTAATTATTAACACAAGTACAAAGAACGTGCAGACACTGCACGGCGGCGGAGTCATCATGGCGGCACCCATGTGGGCAGGATGCCACCATGATGCCACCACCCGTACGGGCAGATTTGATACTGCAACCCTGGTGACTTCTTTTGTAACTGGGAAGTATGTATCCTATGTTTAAATACACTATAGGAATTAATAACTTGTTGGGGACAGTCTGGGTGTAGTGATTCCTAGTTCACATCTGGATGTTGTACAAAGATGTGGAAGCTTCTTCACTGCAGTTCTAATCACAGTGAAAAATTAGAAATAATCTCCTTAATTATTTTTGCTTCAAGTTACCATGTAATATTATTCCTCATCATGATGTAACTCTGTACTCATTGAAGCCAATGACAAAACTCACGGATTGCCGGGGAAATGGAACTCGCTGTTTAGAGTGTATTGTTAAGTTTTGAAATGGGGAAGATGTTTGTTTCATTCAGTGATGGTCCATCATGGATGGGGAATGCCTAGCATAGGTGATGGTGTTATTGATGCTGTTTAGTCACAACTGTTGTACAAGCACCAGCACTACTTCAGTTAATTCATTTAGCAATCATCACACCCAGAAACAGGCATATTTCCTAAAAAGCACCACAAAGAGATGCAAATGCAGCAAAAGCCATAGTAAATATAAAAACAAACTCCACATTGTGGTAATGCTTCCATTAGGCCAACCAAAAAGGGATTGAATTCCTTGTGCAAGCTTTCACATACATTTCTTCATGATGCAAGTGAAGGGGAGGATTATGATTTTAGAGTCACACTATCTTCAAGTTCTTTGAGATGGTAAGCAGAGCCACTAAGAGTAGGTTTAGGTCCTGGTGAGAAGTTGCCGGGGTAATTTGTGGTAAAATACATCTTTTGTAAAAACAACAGCAGCAGCAGCAACAACAACAACAACAACAACAACAATTTATGAAATCTTGGCACAGAAATCATGAAATGCTAAAAATTATAAGGGGGAAAGGAGTCAGTGAGAAAAGTTTAGAAATATTTCAAACTTGACAATGAAATAAATGAAGAGTTGCACCAGGGATGGGCAAAGTGTGGCCCCGCAGGCAATATATAGAAATGGGGGTTGCTCCAAATACTGTAGTTCTAAATGCCCTCTAGGACATGAGGGCATTCTTGCCACAAGTTTAGTTCAAGAAAACACCTTTTTAAAACCAAAAGTAAACTGGAAATGACTTCTGTCCATTTCCTATTTTGACAAAAGGCCAGTCCTGGTCTTTAATGCCCTAAATGAGGCCTAAAACATGGCAAAAGTGTCCCCTATAGTATCTAGGGCATATTGGGAAACATGTTGGGAGACATTTAGGGGCAACATTGGAGGATGCAGCAGGAGTGGTGTGGTTAGGTGCGCCCTCCAAGTATCTTAGCGGACTAATGTGGCCCCCCAGTTTTCTGTACCTGTCTACCCCTGAGTTACATCCTTATTCTTGTTACCCTAGATATCCTGTGACTGACAATGTATAATGGACTGTAACAGATTACGCTTTTCTTTTCTGCTGAGGAATAATGTACTTTTGAAAGTAAGGAGAATGAGTATTTTAAAATCATCTGTTTAAATCCATGGATGCTGTAACATCCCTTCATATGAAGGAATGATGCAGCAGAGTCCCTTTTGTTGCAGCATTTTCAAGTAGGTTAGTCCTCACGTGACTTGTTAGAAGACTTTTCATAATGTTGAGAAGAGAATTGCAATGCTTTAGATGTATTAGGCTTGCAGATGATGAAAAGTAGGTTACAGCAGCACTGGGACTGGAGGTATTCACCCAGATTCTACTCCAATTAATTTTAAAAACTGTGAGATGCCAGATTGTGGCTTGTATAAAGCTTGTTCTGTTTGCTGCAAATACATTGGTTTCTTTAGTTTCAGTAATGTCCCACATACTAGGGCAGATTCTCATTAATTTCATGCATTTCTGAACCTATGATAATCCATGTCGGCAAACCCTCTGCAAAATCAAGATAGTGTTTATAGCGTCCTTCCCTTTCCCTACTGGTCCCTTACCAGTGTTTTAGATTCCAAGTTCCATATTCTATCACTTTCATCTAAGTTGGCTGAGGAAAGTATGGATGTTAGATAGGGAATGGCTGATTAATAAAATGCTATAGAGAGGGGGGGGTGGGGCAATTCTTGAGTCAACAAAGCTTAAATCCATACCTTCCAAGATCTCACAGATGAAGGCTGGGACATGTGTGGCCAAGCAAATTCACACTGTGGTCAATACTGCAAAAGTAATAGGGGATTATCGCACAGAGGCACTTTCCGTATGCAAAAGTTCCTGGAGCGTTCCTGAAACACGAAGGTGTGATAGCGAGTTGTGTTTCTAAAATGTCATTGAGGCATCCCACTTCTTTCCCATCGATGAAGTGTTTGCAGAGCAGCAGTTATTTAAAAAAATGCCTTCTCTGTGAATGCTTCGTCGATAGAAGAGAAGTGGGATGTCTTAATGACGTTTAGGCTTAATCGGGGACTGAATCTTCCTAGTCAGGTCAACTGAAAATTATTTCAATCAAAGAGGTAATCCTAGCTAAAATAGACAACTATTATACAACTACTGTATATTCTGCCTCAAGGTTGCAAGTAATCTGTGTTCTCCTATAATCTTTTTGGTATCAGATTGAGATTTTCTGTTTTTTACTCATTGTACCACTATACTGGTTTTCAAAAATGTTCTTTATAGCCTTTCATTTAATAATTGTTATGATAGATATCATTTTAGCATATTTGCATTTTAATGTCTATTTTCAATGACTAGGGATGGGTCTACACTGGCTGCTTAATCCATAGCCAGTCCAGAGCATTATGCCCTGGACTTGCCCCGGGCCAACCACAATGGCAACCACACACATCAGGTCAAATCTGGTGTGGTTCCGCATCATTTTGCAGATATGTCAGCAAGGCAGACACTGCATCATCCCTGCTGTCCCATCCCATTTTCAGAGTTGCAGCCACCACTTTTTTGCAAGCAGGAGCTCTGTGTAAAGCCTGCCCAGCATGTCACCATTTCTGTTGAGGGCAGTAATGGACACCTGGACCTTTTGTTGATCACTTGTCCAAGAACCTATTTCTGTCCTCAGCACAAGTGGTGGCATATGGGGAAGGCTTAACATGGTGCTGCTACCTGTGAGGAAGTGGCAATGGTAGCTCTGAAAACAGGTCATGTCCTTTACCTGTTCTACACAGAAGGGGGATGGCATAGCTATTGGCATGCGGAAAACTGGATAAGGCCAAATAAGCTCCGTTTTACCTGTCCGTGTGCCAATAGAACCAAGGTCACTGGGGTTTCCAGGAAACACTGGAGTTTTTTGCTTGGCTAGGGGCAAAGTTGGGATAAGGCTCAAAAACTGCTATATCTCCATGGATGTAGCCGTACATTGTCAGGACCACCAGCATCAGCTTCAGGATAAGGATGAAGTTTTTCATCAGTGTAGATAAGCCTTTAGAATCCATTGAAGGAAGGGCTTTTCTGAACTATGTTAAATTAATTGATAAACATTCTGACATGTTCTGCCAAATAACTAGAACATGAATAAGATCCTAAATGTTACAATTCATTAATTATTTTCTATAAAATAGAAATACTGAAAACTGTGTCTACTATTTTATTTACTTGCTCTTAAGCTGGAAAAAAATTCACAAATAAGAAATAGAACTCTTAGCATTTCCAAAGTTAACATACCACAAAGCGGAAACATAAAACATGGCACACATTTTGCTACAAATAGCTTATGATGAGATACAGAGGAATGGTTTGTCTTACGATGCCCATTTATTTTTGTGTTTGGGATAAAAACATTATCGCTTGGTATGAGAGAATAACATATGTCCCCATAGCTATCAACCTGTGAGAATTTTCCCAGAGGAGTTGTCTGATATTTACGTTGTTCCTGTTCTTATCTGTTGTCAAAGAGCTATGAATTATTTAAACAGAACCATTTCTAAAGGAGATCTGGCATACATAAAAAGGTGACACAAAGTAAAGCACTTCTGACACCTTTTAAATCATCATGTGGATTTCACCATTTTGGTGGCAGAATCTTGGAGAAAGATGATAATAAAAATCCTAACTCAAAAGTATATAATAATAACCAAATAAAAATTACCTTATTAAAGTGAACTTTATTTATTTGTTACAAGCACTTATTAATCTGGACACAATGGAACCACATGTGATATAAATAGAATGTACAACAGAGTAACATTCTTCCAAACAGGTTAAAATTAATGTTAAAAGCCAGTTTTAAAAACCCAAAGATATATAGAATATAGTTTTGTCTGCTCCCTAGAAACTCAAGAAGGATGGATTCAGCCTAACATCCCTTAGAAAGGGAAGAAAAATCCACAATTAAGGTGATACTACAAAGAAAAATCTGTTTAATATACTGTCCAGCATAGCCTGGGGTAGCAGGGCATGCAAAACGGCCTCTGTTTAAGATCTTAGATTCTGAACAGACTCATACAGGAGAAATTGGTCTTTCAGGTCCTTAAATACTGATGATGGTGTATACTTCATGGCAGTGGGTTGGCCTGTATTGTCCTTGCGGTCTGTTCCAACTCTATGATTCTATGATTTTACATTGGTAAAGGTGTCCAGTCAGCATATGTTTAGTCTTCACGCACAGGTACAACACATTTTAAGGTTCTTTACCTTGTTTTCAAAGGTTCTTAATACATTTTCAGAACAATTTAGGTTTCAGTTTCACATATTTAAATTCTATGACTATTTATTGGGGAGAATAACCATGGGATATCCATGGTGCTTGAAAATGGCATGATTCCATCACCAAATCATACCATACACTCCAATTGTCCTTTAATTGGGTAGTCCCAATTAATCCTACTTCTACTGCTGAGCTTAAAAGAGTTCAGTTTTTCTCTCCTCCTTTCACTTTCCCCCTTTGTCTTCAGCTTACTTCAATTGCTGCAAACTGAACTCAGAGTGCAAAAGTAGTTCACACTCCATTAACTCAGCAGGCAGGAGAGAAGAAGGAATAGAGTCATCTTCTTGCCAGTAGGCTTAAGCAAAAGCAAACCTAGCTTGTGTTATTCCTTATTTTATTTTATTTTATATTTAAAAGCAATGTTTTTGCTCACTTGACTGTATTCTGATGTTGCTTAGCTACATCTGTCTCAACTGTCATCTTTTAAATTTTGGAAGTTATATGGTTCTGTCCCTTCATTTCCCCTAAGTTGTGTTTTATTATATTTTGGCTAATTTCTTGAGATTTCAAAAGCTTGCACACATTTTCCCCTTTTACTCTGTCTTAGATGAAAGCTCCCAACCAAGGCTTTAAAAGAACATTGGGAGACATGAGTTTTGTATATCCTTGAATTCTTCTGCAAGCTAAAGAACTGTTTCTAGGCTCCTTTCCTCTGAACAGCTCTTCCCTCCCAAGAACATCCATTCCAACACTCCGCATTCTCCTAAATACTGAAACAGATGTTAAAATAAGCAGGTTTCCAGCCAGCTTCCGGGTGCCACATTTAGATGATGCAAGCCCTGGAGCTGGCTGAAAACTGCTCTCAAGCCACCCTACGGAGAAAAAAGCCAGACTAAAAATGAGCTGGAGTTTTCTGCTTCTTCCTGGAAAAAGAGGGTGGTGAAGTTGGTGGGGTTTCAATGCGGCTTCGGAAAAGGCAGCTTCAAGCTGCTTTTTTCCTGCTTGTCTGTTTTGCTCCTTTATCTGGTTAGATAAAGTGACCTTATTGAACTGTACTTCAATAAGGAAGGGCAGCAACCCATAGAAAGGGGAAGACAAATGTCTCTGAAGTCATCCTTGCAAGAATAATGGCTATCCACATAAAGATAAGGAAAGGGAGAGGCTGTTTTAAGGAATGACAGGTTCACAAGGAGGTGGAATCATCTTCTAAGATGTAGGATCTCTTGAATGACTACTCTAAAGGCACCTATGTGATCTGGGAAGCTAAGCAGAATCAGCCCTGGTTAGTCCTTGGATCAGAGACCACTAATGAATAACAGGTGCTGTGGGCTATAGTTCAGAAGAAGGAACTGCCAAAACCACCTCTGAATATTTCTTGCTTAAAACCCCCTATGTTTATGAGATCACATTTAAGTTGACAGGAGACTTAAAGACACACACATACACACACATTCACTTGAAAAATCATCCAAGCTTTTCAGATTTTAAAATACAGCTTAGATCCAGGCTATTTCGCATGATGTGGATTCTGTTTTGTTTTTGTTTTAAATAGTTTTAATCTTTAAATTTTAATAATGTAATGTTTTAAATTGTTTTTTAAACTTGTATTTTGCATGTTTTATAGTGTTTTAACTTGGACTGTTTTAGATTTGTAAGCCACCTTGAGTCTCTGTACTGGGCAGAAGGTAGGGTATAAATAAACATAATAATAGTAATAATAATAGTAATAATAATAATATGATCTGGTGAGAGCTTAACCCTCTCTACTAGTAATCCTAGTTAGAGCATCAAAATCTGTCTTTTTGAGCTCCCAGAATCCTCCAATGAGCATTATCTGTTTTCTGATCCTAGCATAAAACTGGTTTACATGTCGACAGTAAAGAATACAGTACTGTTTTTGAGATGATCTATCATATGATACCAATGTCCTTTGGAAATTTACAACCCTCGTACAATGCATTTGACTAAACCTTGTACAGATACAATCTAGGGAAAAGGCTGTACCAATTTATTATATGCCAAGTTCAGCTTATTATTTATTGTGGCATTCTTCAGTTTCATTGTGCAAGTGCTTCTTGCAATGAAGATAAACACCACTGAATTGCATGCCATGTTATGATGCTTGCATCTGGTCAGCCAAAGTTTCTTTTTTGTAAGAGCACCTCACTAAGATGGTACTTTGATAGCTCCTACCAGAGATTGGGGGCGGGGGGGAGTGACCCAAAGGATCAAAAGATTGCAAACTCTATAGTGAACTAATTTTGAAAAAGGTGCAGTGGAGCGTGCATTAACTAACTATAGCAGACAGATGCCTGTGAGCAACGGACAATAACTGAATGACAAGCTGTGGCAAATAATTCCAAAATACAATGTTTTATAGAGATAGGAAAGAAATGGCAGTGTTATCGATGCCATTGTCTTAGTCTCTAAAATCTAAAGACATCAATAGTGACTTTACATCAATAGATATCCTGCAGCTAGATTAATTTTTCAGACTTTGTACTTAAAAGTCTTATAAGGGGAAGCCTCCTTAGATGGCCATTTGGGTTGCTTTCCCTTTCTTTAGAATGTGCTCCACAGCCCTGCTGCATTTGAGGTCTTCTTGCTTGTTCTGCTGAAATGGACCTTAGATTTCTATCATCAAACCCAGCTCCAAACAACTGCTTCATGTCATTTTAAATGGGGGTATTGTAAATGGGTGTCCTATATTTTGCTTTATCTTCATAATAGCCCTGTCAGGTAGATCCAGTGGAGAGAGGGACTAGGCCACAGTCATCCTGTGAATTTCATAGCTCACTGGAGACCTGAACATGAATTTTGCATGTCCGTGTTCAATGCTCTCACCCAGGAATGGGAAAATTACAGAAGTCAAACTGAAAGTCCCAGCTATACTTTCAAGGGCCCATGGCATCCAACAACATTTGCATGTGCTCACCCTACCCAACTACTATTTTAGCATTCAACCTGATCTGCACACCTAAGGTTACCAGATCTCAGGGTCTAACCTTGAGTTTTTGTGGGTCATCTCCAAACAGACAATAGAGCTGCAAATTCTCCAGTTTTGCTGGACTTGACATAAGGCAAGGGGGGGGGGGAAGCTATGTGTGAACCTACAGCTCAGTTTGTAGAGTTGCAGCTTGCTATAATTTTTAATACTTAATTGATTTGTTGCTACAGCTTGCAAAGATTCTCTGTTGTGCTACATATTTACATATTTCTTCTTTCTCTCCCAGTCATAGTAGTACAGTCTGCCCTTTCTTTACGCAGAGAATCCGTTCCGGACTCCCCAGCATAAAGCAGATTCCTCCTATGCTGGAGCCCTGCATATGACGTAAAGCGCACCTGCAGATGACGCGGGTGCACTGTACCAGGGCTCACACTCTGCTCTAAAAGACAGTGGATTGCCTTAAATGTCTATCATCCCTAAACAGATGAGAGGGAATAATCCTCAGAGAGAAGGCTGAATATTTCACAAAACCACAAATCCCAGAATTCCATAGCATTTAACCATGGTAGTTAAAGTGGTTTCAAATCACATTAATTCTGCAGCATAGATTCCATCAAATCTCACAAAAGGAATTAATTGCAAGTGATGTAATATTTATAATTACTGTACTACCTTATTATTTGTAACATGTTACTTCTTCTTTCTTGAAAGCTCTTTTGTAAGGGTTCTTCGTTGCATTATGGAAAATACATCTTTCAGCAAGAATTCTTGTCTGCTTTGAAAAATTATTATACTGTGTGCGGCAGCATCACAATAAAAGAGGTGCAGATATTAACTTCTTTGAAGTAAACTAGCTAAATCCAAATCCAAATTAAGGTATCATTTCATATCTGGAAGCTTTTGAGATCAGAAGGACATTTGGAAATTAAAATATATCAGCAGTCACCAAGGAAACAGTCTCTAAATATTTTTTGTGCAAAGCATTTTGTCTACAACTAAGGATTGGGAGCACATAGGCAGAGATACTGAAATCTTCAGCAAAATATGTTTCATGCTAGCACAAATCAAAGCTCAGAATAAAGCAATGAAATAAAAGGAGGATGGGAAACAATAAAAAGGGCATGAAAAAGAACAGACTGCTTACATGGGTTATGCTCAAAGAGAAGTCGTTTGGGGTGAAAACCTGCAGAAGAAAGCTATTTTGAAAGAGAACAGATGTTCCAGCCTTAGAAGCTGGTCAGATATGGCTTTAATATAAAAGACAGGTCGTGGGGTTATGCCAGGGAGGGGGAAAGACTCTTCAAACATATTCTTTTCATTTCAAAAAGCAGGGGAAGCCACACAGAATTATTACTGTACAACTATTAAGCAGTTACTGCTGTTGTTTTTTGTGGGGTTTTAGGGCTATGTGGCCATGTTCTAGAAGAGTTTCTTCCTGACGTTTTGCCAGCATCTGTGGCATCTGGAAGATGCCAGCCACAGATGCTGGTGAAACATCAGGAATAAACTCTTCTAGAACATGGCCACATAGCCTGAAAAACCCACAAAAAACTATGAACGCCAGCCATGAAAGCTTTCGACTTCACAGTTATTGCTGTGCTTGTCCCTCTCCAAGCATTCTGTTTCAGGGGATAAATCAATATGCAAGGAAGGGAGTATGCTAGCTTTGCTGTCTCTTTGTTCACATGAAAAGTGATGGCTATGTGTATGGATGTTCTCCATCTGATTTCAAACCCTGATTTTCTAAGGGTGCATTTGCACTGTAAAAAATAATGCAGTTCAATCCCACTTTAAGTGCTGTAGCTCCATCCTACAAAATCCTGGGATTTGTAGATTTACAAGGTTTTTAGTCTTCTATGAAGTACTTCTTCTTGTTGTTGTTGCATGCCTTCAGGTCATTTCTAATTTATGATGACCGTAATATGAACCTGTCATAGGGTTGTTGTTTTTTCCTGGCTGAGTGTGTAATTTGCCCAAGTCACTCAGTTGCATGTACAGCGCTGTGTAAATTTACAGCGCTTCATAAATAAAGGTTAATAATAATAATAATAACATGGCCAAGCAGGGACTTGATCCCTGGTCTCCAGAGTCATAGCCCAATGTTCAAACTACTATGCCTTGCTCAATCCAATGAGTGCTGGTGCCTCATAAAAATACAGGTCCCAGGATTCTCTATGATGGTGCCATGACATTAAATTGTTGTCAAGCTGCATTATTTTAACAGTGTAGATGCTCCCTTGATTTCTGGTTTGTGTGGAGAGTTCCCACACATTCTTCTTACGCAGAACTTTTCACACAACCAACAATTTTCTTGAGGTTGGGAGGGGAGAATCAGGGATAGCATGCTTCCCATCTCACACATACATTCAGAATACCTGAATCAACATAGATATGAGGATGGGAGTGTTGTTGCTTTTTTGTTCCTCTTTCTTTTCCTTCTCATAAAAACATAGTCACAAATATGCCAGTAATATTGAGAATACTGAGTTGTATTAAGATCGGATCTTATCATTAGAAGGACCATCAGCTACTGGGAGGAATAGCGTTTGTCCTTTAGCGTCTAAGGTGGTCTCCTGCCCTAAAATGTGGTGAAGGATGCTATCCCATCACTAGTATTGAAGTAATTTCCAGCTACCAATCACATCATTTTCTGTATATAGAAGGTGTGCCATCTTGCCAATAGGCCTTGGTAAAATATAACAATTTAGCTGAAGGTATGCTCCAGGTTTTCGTTCTGTAGGTTGCCAACTCCTGCAATGCCACCATAGATATTTCTTTTCATGGGATAATTATCAGTTTCAGTGGAAGGGATTGGTAAACAAGTGGGGAAAAAGGGCTAAACCAATTTAAATTGGGGCTCCCTTACAGCTACTATCTTCAAAAGGAGAAGATCTAATTATGTATTTCCTGCCACAACGTATCAAATCAGGAAATAATATAATATATGTAAATATATTCCAGCTGGAGGATATCATGGTTTATAGGTATATTACAGTCAGCATTCTATATTTATGAATTTGACTTTTGCAGAGTTGATTTATTATGTTCTTTCTAGGAAACTCTGGTTCTTCCAGCGTGACTCTGCTGGAAGCTGGCCATAGAGTTGCACTGGAGGACCTAGCGATTCCTAGATAAAACACTTCTCTAGGCATTTATAGGCCCTCCAGTGTAATTCTATGGTTAATTCCTTGTGGATGTTGACCACAGAGTTGCACTGGAGGACCTAGAGAGGTGTTTTCTCAGGTAAAAATATTGTGTGTTTTTAATCCACTTTCCTGGGGATCCTGCACCCCTAATGCCAGTGAATGTGGAGGGGCCACAATCTATTAAAAATCATTGGTATGATATATTAAAATAAGGCTATTACATACATGTTATTTTTGTGGTTTCTATCCTCAGGATGTTGTTACCTGTCTGAGCCCTTAAAAGAGAAGTGTGGAACCTGTACCCTTCCGGAAGTTTTTGCATTACAGTTCTCATAATGTCTGATCTTTGGATATTTTGGCTATGGCAGATGAAAACTGGAGTAGAACAGCAGCCCAAGAAGCAATAGTATCCATCCCTACTTTAAGATGATAGGGGGCAAAAGCCAAAAATAAATGAATGAATGATTGACACAGTGATATAAAAAGAAATAAGGATTTTTCAAGTTTACTGGGGATGAGGTCAAGCTAAGTCTTTGCAATCAGACACAGCAATCTTCTGAGACAGCTTTTGAGGAATGGAGAGGACAGATGATGATGACTGATGATGATGCTTATATATTTATATCATGCCTTCCTCCCACAACTGAGACTCAAGGCAGCTTACAGTTTCAAAGAACAATACAGGTAAAAACATACCAAAAGTGAAGATTAAAAAAAGAATTAAATGAGTCCCAACATTAAAACACTTCAAATCTCTAGTTAAAAGAAGAAAATGCAAGCAAAAAGATTAAAAACAATAAAACAATAGATTTTTTGAAAGCCAAAAGAGCACCTGGATTATTATTATTATTTTTTTGAAATTGTTCATCCTGAAGGTCTTCTGCATCTCTTCTGTGTTTCCCCAACAGGTTAATATTTGCCTTATTTCTCTTGCTCCAACTCTGTCTCCCAGATGATCATGTTATCTGCCCTTGATGTAAAGAAAGACAAACCTCTGCAAAGGCTTTTAATCAATGAAAAGGGAAAGCACTCTGACATGAGGTTTTTATTGTTCTTTAGTTTCCCTTTTTACAACTGAAGAGGGCTTGTTTAATTATGAAAAGAAAAATACATAAAAGGGATTTGTGCTAATTAAACTATAGTACAGTCCATTATTAACAATGATGCACATGGCCTGTTATCTTTTTTATTTTTATTTTTTATAGGAGGAATCAAAGTTGCCACTTTACTGAAAATTAATCATGTCTAGGCTGGAAATGTTTCAGGTCTACTGATAAGTAATGCAGACAGATCACAAAAAAACAGAGATAAACATTTCAATGGCTGCATTTGCATTGCAGAAATAATCCAGGCTGACACTGCTTTGATTGCCTGGCTCAACGCTATGGAATTCTAGGAAGCATACGTTTGGTGAAAGATTTCATATTTTCTGTGAGAGAGCTCTGGTGCTACAATTGCTAGAATTGTACAAACTGCAATTCCCAGAATTCCATAGCATTGAGCCATGGCAGTTAAAGTGGTATCAAACTGGATTATTTATGCAGTGCAGTCCTATTTTAACAAATTTTAACTACCTCCTTGGCAAGTGGTTTCAGATTATGAGGATAAAGTGCCTGACCTTATACACTATATTTTTCTCCTTCAATATTTCTCCCACCAATTGTGAGACTTGTTATAATGAGACACATGTTTATTTTTTACGTTCTAGAGAACAATTGTAAACAGACCAGTTTCACACAGATGTTCTTTTCCTTCTCATCACCGGAAAAGAGTAGCACATTGAAATGAACTGTGAAAATTAATCCATTTTCCCAAGTTGATTAAAATGAGGATTTAAAATTCCTGGGTGAAAGTTTTCATTTAAATGAGAATAGCAGTAATGCAATGAACAACACTTTAATGTTTCATATTATTTTCTGTTCTTTTATTTCTGGTATAGAATCATAGCAATAGCAATAGCAAGCACATATCTACACCGCTTATCAGTGCACTTAAGCACTCCCCAAGCAGTTTACAATGTGTAAGCCAATTGTTTTAACTTTCTGGTTTTAAAATTATTTTTAAGGGACATTTTTACTTTGTTTTAAAAGTTTTTAATCTGTGTATTTAAAATATTTAATGTTTTAACATTTTTATTCAAATTTTTATATCTAAATTAAAAAGTTATAGAAATTAGATACAAACACAGAAACAAATAAAAGAAAAAAGGAACAAAAAGAATGGGAAAATTGACTTCTGATCTTCTTTTCAGCAGTTGGATATACAGTCAGCCTTCTTTATTGGTAGGCTAGCCATCTATGGTTTGGAGCATCTGTGGATAGCCCTGTCCCTATTGTCAATGGCAGTGAGCGCACACAGCTTTGCCAATGTGGTTGCACATCCATTGAAAATAATAAGACGTGAGGTCTCACATTTTTTAGCATCTGTGGGGGGGGGGGGGTCTGGGATTTGAATACATAGGGCTGACTGTACATATATTCATGCCTCACTTTCTAATATTACAACAAATTCCCTTCTTTGAATAATGTATTCTTTCATATCATTGAAACCTAAGATTGCCAAGTCATTTTCTTTCCCCCCCCACCAAACATCTATAAGAGCTTCCAGCCTCTGAAAAATGTCACTGATGACCTTTCTCTAATAAAACAGGACAATTTGTCCATTGCTGATAAATCTGTCAGTTTCACCAATCTCTCCTCCATAATAGATAATGCTGAATTCTTCCATCTTTGTGCATATAATAGTCTTGCTGCTGTAATCATATGTTGCAATAATCTTCCTTGGCTCTTCTCCAGAGGTACGTAATGTTTTAAATGTGCTTATCTGTTGTGCATTATCTTGGAGACCTTGGCCAGCTGAGAGGTGATACATAAGTGCAATCAGCCAGTCAATCTATCTATCTGTCTATCTATCTATCTATCTATCTATCTATCTATCTATCTATCTATCTATCT
>NC_056526.1:71937557-72002083 GCF_019175285.1 Sceloporus undulatus
CCATAAGACTAAAGGATAGTGGCGAGAGAAGTGGTTCAGCCAAACTTGTCCTGCTAATTCCTATTGATCCTAAGAAGAGAGATTCAAGCACAAAATCAATTCTGCCTCTCAATTTAGCATGGGATATAAAATGGTTTAAGTTGGGATAGAGCTGTTACTGTTCACGATAAATATTCAGCACGTTCATTCACTGATGCTATCAATATGATAGTTTTTAAAAAATGAAATGTTTTACCAAAAGTTAATTTCCCCTGCTTCCATAACTATTCATTTCAGAGCTCTTCATATTATTTTCAAATATATTCTTTCAAATAGTTTAGTTCCTATACTATTCATGAAAGTACTCTCTTTTGCTCTAATCACAGGCATTGATTTTTAAAAAGTAAAAGTAGGTCAGTCACTATCCGTCTCAACACCAAATACTTTTTTCATCAGCAACTTCAAAAATCACATGCTGAGCTGTTGCATGCTATTAAGAATTACCCATGACCAAATAAATGTTACCAATATTCAGCAGCTCAGATTATACATTCTGTATGTAACAATAAAATAAAACCACCACCCCATGCTGATTGGATTAAGTTATCACAGTAGAAATTACTGTAGAGTTTTACACACTGGTGTTAACTACTTCAACCATAAATAACAAGCAAGTGTGAATTACAGGTGTTTAATTTGACTCAGCTGTGTCAAAATCCACAAGAGTCCCCTTCAGTGCTTTAGCGTTGTGGTTTGTTGCTAGGGTCTCTTAGCAGAATTATAGGTATGACCCACACACAAAAATTATCTTGTTCAAAAACCCACATATATGATTTTGAATTCCTGCCTGGTCCTATTTATGTAGGCTGATGATTAGAAAGACTGTGTAGAGCACCAATTCTTTCAGAGATACCTGCAAAAATGAACAACTATATTGCTCTCCAACAAACAGAAGTGTTGTTGTTGCTATTGTTATTATTTTCCTGCCTTTCCCCCAATATTGGGATTTAAATGTTTACAAAAGTTAAAGCAAACATATTTAGAAAGATTTACAATTATTTTTGCAAATAAGCAATACTTAGCATATTATGCAAAATCATCTGACTCGAGAATTGTAATAAGACAATCTTGTTCTAGTTGGTTGTGCAATTTTCTTTGCTTTGCAAAAGTTAATAGATATAAATCAAGTGTATAAATCAGTTCCAACTGATGGAAACAATACAGTGAAGAACTATATAAAAGAGAGGAAATAATGTCAGATTACTATGAATAAGAACCATAAGAACTGGATCAACCTCCAGTTTTAAAGAGTGAAGTTCACTCAGAACAATTCAGAAAAATAGGCCACCAGACCAAATGCAGTAGAACACCTCCAAGCTAGAATCCACTCTAGTTCTAACTAAAATCTGTCAACGAATATGGAAAACAAAACAATGGCCCACAGATTGGAAATGCTCATTATGCACTTCAGTCCCCAAGAAGGGAGACACCAGGAATTGCAGCAATTACAGGCCCACTGCATTAATTTCTCATGCAAGCAAAGTGATGCTCAAAATTATACAACAAAGACTCTTACCATATATGGAGTAAGAAATGCCAGGTGTCCAAACTGGGTTCAGGAAATGGAGAGGCAGTAAAGATCACACAGCAAACATATGCGGAATAATAGAATGTACCAAAATTTTTTTAAAAAATCAACCTGTGTATTATACAGAAAATCATTTGACTGTATAGATCAGTGATTCCCAAACTCTGGCCTGCCAGGTGTTTTGGACTTCAACTTCCAGAACCCGAGACTATTGCCAAAATGACTAAGGCCTCTCTGGGTAATGAAGTCCGAAGCACCTGGAGAATCTGAGTTTGGGAATCACTGGTATAGATCATGAAAGACTGTGGATCGCTATTGCACTGGCTATTTTCTCCTGATCTGGGCACAGGCTGAGGCCATGTTAAAATGGATGTTATAGCACATCTTCATGCCCAGTTCAGAGGCATCCAGTATCCAATTGGGACTTCTCCTGTACTGAGCAAAAACCAGTTCCAGAACTTGGGAGCAACAACCAAGAAGGCCTTTTCTTGTGTTTCTGTCAGATGCACCTGTGGGGGTGAGTGGGACAGAGAGAAGGTCTCAAGACACAGTCAGGCTCACAGAGGGAGATAACCTGGACCTGAGTTATATAGGGCTTTATAGATCATAACCAGCCCTTCAAATTGTGCCCAGAAATAGATGAGCAGCCAGTGGAGTTTTTGCAACAAGTAAATTGAGAACAAGTCACTATCAAAGAATTCTGCTGCATTTCCAGCAAGACTATCAAGAGCCTGGGAAAGTGACCCTTTGGGGCTATAGCTCCTAGAATCTCCGAATCAGCATGCCCACACCAACTGGGGGATTCTGGAAGCTTTGCGTGTGGCACAATATAGTTGATATGCCTTATTTATTACTACCTATGCATCCTTCAAAGATGATTATTCTCTTTCCTATGCAATCTTATTCCTATGCATTCCACTCCAGACCCAGAGGGCTGGCACTCTTATAAGTCAGGGTGAAGCAGTTGCAGATGCTGGGATGCAGTAGCAAAATACTAGAAGAGGGAGATATTTATGCTATACGGGTGCAGTGGAGGATGTTTTCCCATCACCAGTGACCAATTCCAGTTGCCTTGTATGTGAATAATTGGAGAGGACACAATCTTGTCTGCCACCGCAGGCAGTAGAATACCTAGGGCTGGTGCTGGAGTTCCAAGACTTATTGTCATTTGTCTTCTGCTGTGTCCCAATATTTACTTCCTCTGCACTTTGCCATTTTCTAGAATGCTGCTGTTGCTTACTGAAATATATTCCTAGGGTGCTTCTTCAGATAGAAGTACAACCAGTCCATTACTGTCATGAGTCATTCCATCTCATCTCCCTTCATGGATTTTTGTAGAAAGAAAAAAGATGGAAGGAGCCTTAAGAAAACAAGGACTACAAATCGAAAGCATGCCCTGTAAAATTCAGTGAATGAGGCAAGGTTACTGCACAATAAAATTTTAAATTGGATGTACCACAATTCACTCACACTACTGTTGCCCTTTTATAAAAATCACAGAAAACTCTGTGTGTTCCATGTGTTTTAGGGTCTATTAGGCAGCAATAGAGTCCTTTATTTTATCTAAGGGCTATTCCAGTAAATATCAGGCTATCCCGTTTCTGAATTGAATTCTTGGTAGCTGTTGTCTACCACCATCCAGTCATGGCATAAATATACCAGGCTTTTGTCCACCTCCGTTGTCCTGCTTGCAGTGCGGTTAACTATGGTATGGGCCAGGTTTCCTTCCCTTCCCATCTTATTCATGCATCATCAGTGAGAATTATCAGACCACCTAGAAGTACAGAGAAATCTGAGACAATGGAAACAGATATGGAATATTAGCCTCTCCCTCACTCCATGACTCCTGGAACAGGAAAAAACCCCAACAAAAAACACACTCTGCATTGGGTTTGAAAATGTGTAGCTGATGCCACAAATTTATGCGAAATTACCCAGAACACCAGATACAACATTTGGATGTGCTTTTAAAAAAAGAAAAAGGTCAGAACAGGTATAATAACTGCCAAATCCTAAGGCTTTTTACCAGTACAAACCTCTTAGGTAAAGAATCTCACCTTTAGCCTAAGAGTACAGGTGTAAAGTGGCTTGTGAATAGGGAAAACTTGGTAGGAAATGACAGAAAATGTGCCTGCTTTCCTCCTCCTTTCCTGGAATGTGAAACTTTCTGAGATTTTTTTTAGGATTCTTTATGAAAAATCCAGTTTGGCCCTTAGTCCTCTAGATTGTGGGAAACAAATTTAATATGTATGATGGTTGACTTTGGATAGCTACTTCCCTATTAATGTCACTTTGGCTATCTATGCCTTTTTCTCTTCATGCTTCTTCCTTGTTATTCTTGTTCTCCTTCTTGGCTAGGGCCACATAATTTAGTTTTTTTTTAAAAAAAAGAGTTTGGGAAGAAGCCTCAAGCAGAAAAAGAGGTCATGTATTAGTCCTATAAGAATCCCTTTGATTTCTTTCTTTTCCCTCCTCCCCCTTTTTTCTTTTTGTCATGGGCAACTGAGTTGAGAAGTCTAAAGGACCTTTCCCTGTTCTGCCCTCACCATCCCTACCCCAACACCACCAAGCCTAGCAGTGTCCATGTATCTGTCTAACATACCATGCAGATCACGCACCAAAAGCTCTGATAATTGGATCACTCAAAAGCTTTTCACATCCATATTTGAGTGTGATTCAGCTCAGCTTGGAAAACGAAAGGCTGTCTGAAGTATATCCTTCTTCTATGGCCAGACTGTGAGCTTATTGAAATCAGCAGAAGTATTCCCATTGACCTGAATAGGCTTTGGAGCAGGACTCACTGGTTCATTGAAGTCTTCTGTAATTTACTGTGAGCCCACTAACTCTCCCTTCATGGGTAAGTCCTCTGGCCCTGCCAACTCTGAGGGCACTTGCCATTATCCTGGCTTCCCTTCTTTATAAAATTTTGCTTTCTGTTTGCCAACTGTTGGATGTGTTCTATACAGTCTGTGAGCTGCTAGGCCAACTTGAGTTGGCTTCCTCTGTGAAGATCCACCAATTTGCAATCACTAAGAAGTCTCAAAAAGAGACTGTTTTCTTCTTTACTAGGGGAGGAGAGAACCCTAAATGGAAATGTGCCCTGGATTTGTCAGGCAATTTGAGTTACCATGGAGTCTGTAACACTACAGACTTTACTGTTGCTTTCTGTGCATTTGTTTTCCACAGACTTCAGAACTTCTCTTTAAGCCTGTTGGCCTAAAAAAGATCAAAGCTGACAAGTGATGTACTGCACTGTCAGTGAGTTCTGAAATTGTCAGGAGATACATAAGAAATTGATGGTTCATCTAGGTTGGTTATTATTCCAATGCAGTCTCTCCCCCCCCCCCCCCCCTCTTGTTCCACTATGTGCAGTGAACTCATAAACATGTTTATAAAGACGTAGATCCTGCTAAGGTTAATAGGACTTATCATCAAAATACTCTGCATAGGACTGCAAACCAGGCACTTAAATATATTTTTATTACTTAAGGAAGAAATAATGACCGATTCTACCTGAAATGTATGAAGAGATAAAATGAATATAAACTGGTACTGCTCTTTATTTTGATGTCTTATTCAAAAGACCAAATGATGTACTTACATATTATCAAATGACTGCACTATATTTGTTTTGGTTATGTGCCTTCAAATTAACTCTGACTTATGACAACCATATACTAAGATTTTTTTTGGCAAGATTTTTTCAAAGGAAGGTTGTCATTGCCTTCCTCTAAAGCTGAGAAAGTGTGACTTGCCAGCTCACCCAGTGGGTTTCCATAGCTGAATGGGGATTTGAATTATGGTTTCCCAGAGATGTAGCCCAGTGTTCAGACCACTATATCATTTTGGCTTTCTTTGAATTATATACTTATAAATAAATAAAAAAATACTAGCATGGTTTTGTTTGATTATTGTAAAGGTATATCCATGCTGCACTGTTCTAGCAGTTTAATACCACTTTGTAATTGCTCCATCCTATGGAGTACTAGGAGTACCAGGCTAATGGTTACTCCAGCTCAGACATCAGAAGGGCTGCCAAACCCAGGAAAACCTATAGGAGTGAAGAGAAACCACCACCCAAAGGGAAGGTATTTTTTACCATGCATCAAAGGAGTCACAGACAGAATAAGGAAACTGGTGAGGAAATACAACCTCCAAATGGTCTACAAACCAACCAAGAAAATCCAGCAAATGCCATGCTCCGCAAAGGACAGGAGAGACCTTCTCACAGGCACAGGAATTTACTGCATACTGTGCAGGTGTGGACAAATCTACAGAGGGACCACCAAACACAGTGTTCAAACACGAATCAAGGAACACAAGAGACACTGCAGACTGGGCCAGCCAGAAAAATCAGCAGTAGCAGATCATGTTATAAAACACCCTGGGCACAAAATGCTATTTGAAAACACTGAAATTTTGGACCATGCCAACAACTATCAGGTCAGAATGCACACAGAAGCCATTGAAATCCACAAAAACCTAGACAACTTCAACAGAAAAGAAGAAATCCTTAAAGTAAAGAAAGTTTGGCTACCAGTCCCCAAAAAACCACCAAAATCAAGATCCAGTAAGTGCAAATGAAAACCACCCAGCGTGAGTGGGATTCCCAGCAGACAATGGATTATTAAGTAAACTGACACCATGCCATTCAACAACAGAGCAAAACACATATTAACCTGTAAATCACTTCCTCTCAAACAACGGTCACACTGTGTGTGTGTATGTATATCCCACTCACTTCCATGCCAGCATTCTCTGAAGATGCCAGCCACAGCTGCTGGTGAAAGGTCAGGAATAAACTCCTTCAGTACACAGCCCCAAAGCCTGAAAACCCCACAAAAAACTACTAGGATTTGTAGTTTTGCAAGATGAATTTCAGCTAGACAACTACTCTACTCTGCTGAAGTACAGCAAATTTGAATTCCCTCACCAAACTGCAGAGCCCAGGATTATATAGGATGGAGCAATGGCAATTTTTGCTGTTGTTAACTGCCTTCACATCAGTCTCAACCCATGACAACCCTGTGGATGAGACATCTCCAAGACTCCCTGTTATCCACTGATCTGCTTAATTCCTGTAAAAGCAGTGAGTACCTCTTCTACATGTCACTCATGAGGATGATGCAAAATGGCTGCTCTGGAAGCAGAATAAACAATTTGTGTGAATGGTTTATGGTGGTAGTGGTGGTGGTGATGGTAATGGCAATAAGCACTAAGCACTGGGCAGGTCAGATGAGAAAATGGACAAGTATGTTTGTAAACATTTTACTGAGTGCAGCTATTCCAGAGAGTAGGAGTGGAGTAGAAAACCATTGGTGTGGGCAGCTGGATGTGTTAAAAGACTGTTGCAACAGCATATCCATAATCTGAACCAATACACCTACTGAATTTGACCTTCCATCTTACACAGTAATACTGTTCATAAATCATAGCCAACATCCTGTAGAAAGTGACAGATTAGCCAAATGTGTGTTCATATACATCATAGCATGTGTTGCTAAATAATTCATTTTTAATATGCGTTATTTCTCACCCACTTATGAAACAGTATATCCTGCTTGTCATTTGGTAGAATTCTCATAAACAATAGGTCTCACTGAGCCTAAATAATTCTGTTCACTACTGTCTGTCTGAGTTCATAATTCATGATGTCCAAGAGAGCTACATTTATCTTGGCAGCATATACCTATACCTTTTGAGTTTAATCTCAAAAGTTGACAGTCCTCTAAAGAAGCCAACAATTATTTAGCAGATGTTCTGCGTAACATTAAGGTGCCATTCATTTAGTGTGTGTGTATTTATTTCCTAAATATAGAGCTCCTAATATATTTATGGTTGTAGCTGTTAGATAAGGAATACTCAAATGCTATTGATAAGTATAGAATAGATGCAAACAGAAGGCTTCCAGAAACAAATTGAACCTGCCTTTTATGGAGCCCGGAATCGGATACTCTACATTCATAAAAAGAATACAATGTTCTCTAATTACTGAGCTTAATTGTCTCTAAACTAGAGGATCCAATAACCAGAAGCTTATGAATTCTTTATGTATGACTGTCTTAAAGTTCTCAAGTCAGGTTCAAGGCATGATCAGAAGGCATTATTATAAATGGTTACTCATCAGTCAATCTACCCTCAAAACAGTTTGCAACCCTAAGGCAAACCTATCAGGCGGTTTTCTGGGTCTGAGAGTGTGTCTCACTGAAGGTCACCCAGTGAGTCTGCATGGCTGAGCAAGGAACTGAACCCTGATTTCCAGAGTTGTAGTACAATGCTCAAACCACTACACCATGCTGGCTCTCGAAAGAAGTCATACCATCTCTGAGGCATATATAGTACAAACCAAAGAAACATCTTATGTTCTTACTATAAACACAAATCCCTGATGCTACATTTATTACGGATCTGTATTCCATTCTTTCTGTTTACGTGTGCAATGATATCAGGGCCAATATAGGTCTCTGAGTAGTTTGGCATTTCAGCAACCCCATCTTCCCTAAGTCTAAAGAGATGTTCATATCTACATTAATTGAATAAAAAGCAGAATAATCAACTAAAATCTTCTTCAGTTTACAGAGTTGTAATTCTGTGTGAAAGCTTGAGTGTGTGGTCCTCGGGTAGCCTAGAAATTCTGTGGTCTGTAATAAAGGACAAGATGTAACCTCTCTCACCCTTCCATGCAGAAAAGGCAACTGAGCTGCTGATCTTACTTCAACACTGAGACAGGACAGCATCTTCTACTGCATCTGAAGGTATCGGAATAATTAGGAGACAAAAGACAGACAAAGTAGTAATCCAACTTCCTCCCCACTACTCCTTGCTGCTCAGCACCTGCTGCCTGAGGCATCTGCCTTCCTCTGCCTGTCAACTCCATGTGCTTAAATTAATAACCCTTTTCATTCTCCATTTCACATGCTGTTATTAATTGTTGTCAAGTCAGCTTTGATTTATGGAGACCTATGAATGAGAGATTTCCAAGACACTCTGTTAATAACAAGCCTGCTAAGGTCTTGCAAACTCAGGGCCATGGCTTCTTTGACTGAGTCTATCCACCTGTAATTCCTATTACCTTCCCCTTTACCAAGCTTTTGGTAAAGGGATATAATGCCAAATCAGACCAAATCATCTCAATAAGGCTCCATGGAAAACCTATGAATATTACCATATTTCAAGTATATGCACCATCCACAGATGCAAAAGAGGAAGAAATATTGAGATGTTACGAAGGACAACACACCAACACAGGACATTAAGCTAATAATAGGTGACTGGAACACCAAAGTTGGAAGCAAAAAGGAATCAAAAACAATAGGCAGATTTGGATTAGGTAAAAGAAATGAAGCAGGTCAGTGTCTGATAGATTTATGTGAAACCAACCAACTATTCATTGCAAACATCTTTTTCATACGGCCAAAGCAAAGGCTATACACATGGACATTACTAGACAGACAACACAAAAACCAAATAGATTATACTGGAAGCAAAAGATGGGGAAGCACAATTTTGGTGGCCAAGAGTAAACCAGGCACTAACTGTAACATAGACCACGAATTACTTATTTCAAAAATAAGAGTAAAACTTAAGAGGAGAACAAAACCAATCATCATACTGAAATTTAATCTAAACAATATTTCAACAGAATTTATTGTCAATATCAGGAACAGATTTGAACTACTAAGCACAATAGACTGGGAACCAGAAGAACTATGCTCAGAAGCCAGGGACATAATAAAAGAAGAATGCAGACAGACACTTACAGTAGTCAAAAAGAAAGAGAAGAAACATGGATGTCAAATAAAACACTACAAGCAGTAAAAGAAACAAGAGAAGCAAAACAAAAGGTAGACAGGAACAAACTCAGAACCATGAATACTACAGTTAAACAAATTGTGCAAACAGATAAAGATAAAAATAGATAAAGACTACAAGGATCAATGCAGAGAGATAGAGGACAACAACAAAAAGGGAAGAACAAGATCTGGGAAAACAAAGGAAACTTCTAACCAAGGACTGGGACACTCTATGACAATTAAGTCAACATAATTCAGTATCAGGAAGGAATAAAAGTATGCTGGATGCAGTACACAGAAGGGCTATATAAAAGGGATAACAAAATGAAGGACATATGCATTGAATAGTCATATGAAGATGAACCCCAAATTCTAAAAACAGAGATGGAAGCTGCAATTAGAGAAATGGGAAGATGATATTCCAATCAAATTGCTTCAATCCACACTAGCAGAGGCAACACCAGTGCTAACCAACATATGTCAACAGAAATGGAAAACAAAGTGATGGCCAACAGATTGGAAATGATCAATATACATCCCCATCCACAAAACAGGAGATACAAAAGACTGCAGCAACTATAGGACCATAGATCTAATCTCTCATGCAAGCAAAATCATGCTGAAAATTCTGCAACATAGACTCCAACCATACATGGAGAGACAAATCCCAGAGATCCAAGCAGGATTCAAGAAAGGAAGAGGCACTAGGGACCACACTGGAAACATATGGTGGCTAATGGAGTGCACCAAGGAATTCCAAAAGAAAATCAGCATGTGCCTTGTAAACTATAGCAATGTCTTTGACTGCATAGATCACAAAAGACTATGAAATGCCCTTAAAAACATGAGAGTCCCAACACATCTGATAGTCCTAATGTAGAATCTTTACTCAGGACAGGAGGCCACTATTGGGACAGACCACAGAGAAATAGAATGTTTCCCAATTGGCAAAAGGGTCAGACAAGGCTGCATCCTCTCACCCTATCTGTTCAACTTGTATGCAGAACATATTATACGAAAAGCAGGATTGGACACAGAAGAAGGAGGAGTGAAAATAGGAGGAAGGAATATGAACAATCTAAGATATGCAGATAACATCATACTACTAACCGAAAACATCACAGAACAACTACTAAAGAAGATCATGGAGGAAAGTGTTAAGGCAGGCTTATTGTTGAACACAAAAAACCCAAAAATAATGACCACAGAAAATTTACACAGATTCAACCTAGACAATGAGAAAATAAAAATAGTAAAAGAATTTTCATACCTGGGATCAAATATTGATCAGAGTGGGGACTGCAGTCAAGAAATCATAAGAAGACTAAGAATGGGGAGGGCAACTGTATTGATGTGAGAGCTGGACAGTTAAGAAAGTGGATAGAAAGAGAATTAATTCATTTGAGATGTAGTGCTAGAGAAGAGTGCTGAGGTTACCATGGACAACCAAGACGTCAAACCAATGAGTTCTAGAGCAGATCAAACCAGAAATCTATCTGGAAGCTAAGATGAGTAAACTGAGGCTGTTGTACTTTGGCCACATCATGAGGAAGCACAACTCACTGGAAAAACAATAATGCTAGGAAAGGTAGAGAGAAGCAGAAAGAGAGGAAGGCCACATGCTAGATTGATGGACTCTCTTAAGGAGGTCATGGGTATGAATTTGCAGGACCTGAGCAGAGCAGTGGAGTATAGGGAGTCTTGGAGATGTCTCATCTACAGGGTCGCCATGGGTCGAGATTGACTCGAGGGTCGATAACAACAACAACAACAACAACAACAACAACAACAACAACAACAACAAACCACATTTCAAATGAGTTGATCCTCTTCCTGATAGCTTTCTTCACTGCCCAGCTTCTACAACCATAGATAAAGATAGGAAATGCTATGGTGTAGGCTAACCCCATGATGATGATGATGATGATGATGATGATGATGATGATGATTTTAAGTGAAAAAATCCATTCCAATCATTGTTTCTTCTCCTAGGAAAGGCAGCATAAAATAAAGCAAAAGAATACCAAACACTTCTATAAACAAATGTTTAAAAAAAACCAGGGGAAATCAGAAATGTATCCTTCTTTTCTGATGCATTTTTATGTATACTAAATGACTGAAGTGAAAAATGTAACATATCCACCTAGGTGAAAGGTGGGATACTCTAGATCAGTGTTTCCCAAACTTTGATCATCTAAATGTTTTGGACTTCAGCTCCCAGAATTCCTGATGGTTGGCCCAAATGGTTAGGGTTTCTGGGAGATAAAGGAAACACTTTATTTAGATAGACAGATAGATTATACATAATACATAATAGCCACCCACTGTGATATACCATGAGACCTGCAACAAACTCAGAAATCTTTAGGCTCCAGTCGTATACCACCGATTGCCTGAGGCAGTCAAGCATCACTTCCAGTTTAAGACAAGTATTAGTATCCAATCAAATATGGATGAAAATGTCGAATGAGCTCAATCTACAGAGGTGCTCCCAGTTGGATCCATGCTTGAATCTGTGGTGCAGTTAGGTGAGAAAAATAAAAGAACTGTATGAAAGAGTTTATATATTTTTCCTTTACAGTTCCTCATTACAGCTGGCAATTTCAGATGATCTCATAGTCTGCTGTGTGCCTGCCAGAGAGCTTGCATACAAATAGATGCCTTTGTACCGTGGCCCATAGAAACCTGCATCAAATTGGCCGTCTTTCCTTAACTGGAGCTGCACAAACAAAGATGAGTTTGTTGCTGATCAAGAGGCAAAGAGCTTTGTTTCCTAAGACTCTCTGAATGTAGTGCACTTTAGCACAGGAGAAGGTCTGCAACTTAAAAATAAAAAGAAGGAGAATGGGAAAGGGAAAGGGAGGGAGGGAGGGAGGGAGAGACAGAGGGAGAATGAAAACAAGAGAAGAATAGTAATGGAAACCAGACAACAAATCAAAGTGTATACTCTTCAAGTAGATATTAGTGTTGGGAGTATGGTGAAACTTTTTTCTTCTTCTTTCTTCTCCTTGTGAATACTGGTCACATTTCACGAGCTGAATAAAAATGAAAGGGAAAGGGGCTTTAATTAATGGGATGCCTTTTGATTTGTAGAGCAAAACTGCCAGAGCAGATGTAGTAGCAAAGAGGATTAGATTGTCCCTTTGCTGACACTCTGAATTTTTCTTTTTCTCCCCTTTGGTAACCCCTATTGAGGAAGGGCTGTCTTTAGTAAATTCAGCACTGCTAAAGAAACTGTTGTATTTGATTACAATAGCCAGCTCTCCTAAGCCCAGACAGAATATGTGAGGAGAGAGCTAATATTCATTTAAATTTAAAGTTTCATTAAGAAGAACTGCTGAGTCTGAATTCCTTCAGAGTCTATCGAAAGGGTATTAAAAGGAAACCTGTAATAATCCCAATTAGAGAGTTTCATCTGTAAAGCACAGATCAAAAGACTACAACAGTTACATTCATTTTGTGTATTTTACATTAATTTGGGACAATTTTGTACACCTGTTTTTGACATATTAAAGACCAAAATCTAGTTGCAAGTCCCAAACAGAGTTCAAACACTGGGGGGGGGAAATTGAATTTACACATATGATGACTTACCATTGAGCAATTGAGTCAACTGGTCTACTCTAGTTAGGACTAGCACTTGGATTTAGCCTAGATATTTATTACATTGACAAGTTTAAATGCATTTTATAATGTTATTTTTTAATTTATTTTTAAAAAATAAATACTCACTAGCATTAATTTGATCTGTACTTCTAAATGCTGTCATTAACACATGTGAAAAGACACAGGTAGCTCTGTTGCTTTGATCTACTTCAGTGGATTATTTTTTTCACATCATGAAAATGTAACATAGGAGTGAGATGGCACATTTGTCACTCTCTACTGCTAACTTACATTTCTAGCCCCAAATATAGTATTATAGTACATGCTGTCTCTATGTAGAGATCCCAGTGTTTGCCCTTACATCGCTACTGAAAAGTACAAGAACATAAGAAAAATGGTACTGGGTCAAACCAAAAGTATATATAGTCCAGCACTCTGTTCCCAAAGTTCCCATTGTGACAATCTCCGGGAAGCACACCAGCAGGAACTGAATGCAATGGCACTCTCCTATCATTTCCCAACCCAACCCAGCTATTACTATACATGTTTGTTGTTTGTTGAAATGTGCCTTCAAGTCATTTCCAACATATGGCATACCTAAGGCGAAGCTCTCATGGGGCTTTCTTGGCAGTATTTTTTCAGAGGAGATTTGACATTATCTTCCCGAGGCTGAGAGCATGTGACTTGCCCAAGGGTTTCATGGCCAAGCTGGGAATCAAACCCTGATCTCCAGAATCATAATCCAACACTCAAGCCACTATGCTGTACTGGCTCTCATATGGCTCATAGCCAACTTGGTAGCCTTATCCATTATTAAAGGAAAAGATATCAGATAAAAGATTTGGGATTAGACGTCATCCTAAAATCAAACAAAAGGCACCAGATCCCATCTGATATGGGAAGTAGGAAGTGTTAGCTCTGGTTAGGACTTGGATGGGAATCTATCAATGTATAACAGGTGCTATATTTCAGAAGGTGGTACTGGCAAAACCACCTCTGAGTCTTCCTTCCCTAAGAAAATCCTATGAAATTTATGGGGTCACTGTAAATCAACAGGTGACTTGAAGGCACATACATGCATGCACACACATACAGACACAAACACACATAGGCTTTACTGGACTAATTATATGGTCTTTTCTTTTTGAGGAGGATGGCTATTAATTTTGAATCCATCCCAATTCTAGTTGCAGACAACTAGTCATGCAGAACACAAGAGCATGGGACTCTGCCTTTCCTTTCACACCAGAAGATACTTGTAGCCATTTTAGTGCAACCTAATCACATAGTTAAACTTCATGCAATAAATGTAAATCTGCAGCCAAGAATCTTAAATCTTAAGCATGTGAAGTTTTCTTTCCTCATAGGAACTCCCTTACTAAGTTGAGGAGATGAATAAAGAATGCCTGTTGTGTGTTTTAGAAACGTATAGATTCAAAGCATTTTAATGTTTTCCTCTTTATGTGAGATCATAGGCACATCTCAGTTAGGTCACTGGTATAATTAAAAAAATATTCTGCTTTTGTTTTTATTAAAGATTAATGAGTGGGAACTGAGAGCTATCTCACCTCATATTACTGTTGCTGCTTTCAACACACATTAGATCTTGCATGACAAACTAGGAGTTTATTGCTTCATCTGGGGATAGAGGGGGAAGACTGTAATAGATCTTCAGCTTTATTTATACAGTTTTCCACCTAATATAAGAACCAATAGTCAAGTGCACCACTGGGGAAAAACTTGAGAAAAATAATCTAACAAACAAGGAGAAGTTTTAAAAGTGAAAGGGATTAGTTCAGCAAGAATGAAAACGGCTTGTAATGGAGACCAGTAACATGTGGTAATAGTCTCTTCCTTTCAGCTTTCCCCCTCAATTTCCAGTTAGCTTCTGAAAGAGCTAAAGCTGGACTCCCTGAAGGCCCTTGTACTTAAAGACTTAGTTGCATTTAACATGAACTTCTACAGATTCCCCTTGGTTGCTATCTGGACTGGGATAATACCACTTTCCGTGTTTCTTCAGAAATGGGGTTGCACACTTGCAAAGAAAATGTGGAGCTGGGAGAAGTATTGTGCATTTTATGACCTGAATCCTACTGAATCAATGGACTTTATGAAAATGTCAGTTGTTTAGCAATTGATTCAATGGATCCATAAGTCTACTGTGTTTGATACTACCAAGAGAAATCAGGCCTGCATTAGTTCCCCATTTTTTAGGGTCATTGGGGAGAAGGGTTGGCCATGGCTCAATTATTTTTTTACAAGAAATAAATACTTGATTAAAAATAAATTATCTCCCAAACATGCCCTAATATTAACATGCCATAAACTATTTAAATGATGACTAATTACAGTCCCTTAGCCATTTTTGGTAGTGAGCAGAGTGGCTAAATGCCAGTACTGTAGCCACAGCATTGTGAGTTTGATCCCATGGCTGCAAAGTTGACTCAGCCTTCCATCCTTTCATAGGTCAATAAAATGAGTACTCATTTGTTGGGGGCAACTGTTGAGGGCAATTGGCTTGCAGACTGTAAAATGCTTAGAGAGAGCTGAATTCATTGATAAGCGGTATAGAAATGTAACGGCTAAAGGCTAGTGTTCCAAGCTCTCAACCTACAGACCCTTCCATGATGGGTGGAAGGTCTGAAGAGGAAGCCTGTATATGTTCAACTGATTATGTGCATAGGCTCTACCTGCAGTCAGAGGTGCTGATCTTGAGCATTTCCTAGCTGAAAGAAGGAGCTTACACATATCCAGCTGAATAAATATAGATCTCCTTTGATGAGTCCACAAAAGTCTGGGTAGCAGAACTGGAAGAAACTGTGATATCAGGTTGTGCTAGCATGCCCTACTCTGTGCACTCCCTTACCCAATGCATTTTTGAATACTTATTTGAATTTCTGGAAAGGGCTCTGAAAAATCACAGTAATAACTCTTTAAATTAGTAACCAATCAAGGTCCTTTATAACCAACACAATGAGAATGTTATTTCAGGGGTGTAGCTGCGAGGGGGGAAATGAGGTTCTTGTCTCCACATAGGAATTCTGCTCCTCAATGAAATTTTTCCTCAATCTCCAAATTTCTACCATTGCAAAGAGTGGCATGCTGAAAATCATTAATACCCAAAACTCTTATATTTGCCCATGCTCAATATTCGCTTGGTAAATTTGCCTGCCCCTTTCCTTTGGACAACCAAATAATATTTCTCAAGGCTCAACTGATGTTTCAAGTTATTGCAATGTTAGAAATTTTGAGACTGAAGAAAAATGTTATGGAAGGACAGAATTCTTATTTTGGAGAGCAATGCCCTCATTTTGCCCACTCCCCCAAACATGGCTTTACCTTGGCTATCATTCCATTTGAATTTTCATGGTTCCATCCAGTGGAATCCTGGAATTTGCAGTTTCAGGAAGGGTTCTTAAGGTTTTTTTAGGCTGAGCATTATAGTACCTCACCAAACCATAAATTCCAAGATTCCATTGGATGCAGCCATGACAGTTCAAGTGAAATCATAGTGCTATAACTGTACAGTGTGCAATTACTGCAATTAAGTATAAGTTTGCATTTATCAATAAATTAACAAATGCAAATTTCATGTACATTTATCTCCTCCTCCCTTCTCTCTCTAGTTTTTTTGCAGATGCATTTTCTTTATCTTAGCAATGAGAAAGTGACTACCTTATTTTCTGTTAGAAGGCATAAATGTTTTACAAGGGCCACTTAGACCAAATCCCATCCCACCTTCCTAGGGTCCTTCTGCAATTCCTGGCTGCATTTAATCTAGGAATTAGCAAAATGCAAGCCTCAAAAATTTGGTCGGTTTCCTACTCCTGATCTGGAATGTAAAATTTTCCATGTGTTCCCCACCTATTTTGCATTCCAATTGCCTGTACTATATGAACAGCTGGCCTTGAAATTTCTCCAGAGAACAATGTAAAGAAGAATGGGGGGGGGGGTATTACAGCTAAGGTAAAACACATCACATTTTGCTTCCCTCCCTCCCTCTCTGAAGCACCAAATGTCTACACCAAAGGGTGAAAGATCCAGCCCAAGACCTGAGATAGTACAGCAAATGGCTCCCATCGTACATAAATTGTGGCAAATTATACCCAAGGCTAGGTAAACTAATTCTGGAAGCTGTGGTAGAAACCCCCCCCCCCCCAAGTAATCTTTCTTTGGCTGCATTCGTACCACAGAAATAATCCAGTTTGACATCACTTTAACTGCCATAGGTCAATGCAATGGAATCCCGGGAATTGTAGTTTGATGTGGCACCATAGCACTGTACCATGGCAGTTAAAGTGGTGTCAAACCGGCTTATTTCTACAGTGCAGATGTTGCATTTGCATTCTTCTTAGTAAATATATAATAACAATAGATTAATAATTAACCATTTGTTTCCTTTTTGTCACCCCAGATCTACTGTCTGGGGTAGCTGATTCACTCATCTAATGAGAAATAAGATAGCTGTGCATACACAGGCTTATTCTGCACCTGAAGAACAATCCATCTCAAACAGGATCGTGAAGGTGCAATTTCCAGGAATTCTTTCATGCAGTCAGTTGCATCATTACTGTCCTTTGACTCACATTCAGAGTTAAAATTTTTACTCTGCTTTCACGATATTTCGATGCACACCAACTTAAAATGTATTGTTCCTTTGGGCCTTATGAAGTAAATCTCATAAGGGCTGTTTCCATCCAGTCCATCGTCCTTCACATTGGACTTTGTACTGAGTAATTACGAATGCCGCAAATAATCTCTTAATGAACTTTTAAAAAAAAAAAGGGATGGGGAAAGTGGAACTTTCCCTCCTCACAGCCTCCAGAGGCTCACACAACATCCAGCCTCCATTAAGCTTTTGGTATCCGAATAGCTGTTGCTTGGCAACCAAGGAATCCTTATCTTCCAGGGGCCTCATTTTGTTAAACTGTAGTTTTATACACTAGACTCTCTCTTCCTTTAATTTGCTACCTAGTAAACAATATCAAAAAGTGATCAGCACTGAAGGGGCACCCAGAGACACTTCAAAAGCGTTCTGAATTTATTATTCATGCAACAGCCCTGGTGCCTCCTCTTAAATGACCCACATTTTGGCTATGGTGTAATTGAAAAGATATAATAGGCGTATCAGTTGCCATGGGAGAAGCTCCTTAAGTATTACACAGCCACCTTCCTTCCCCCTCCGCCGCCCTTGCCTGACACCCTCCTTGGAGAGGCAAAGACATCAGGAAGCTTATGCCAAGTCTAAACAGCAAGGTTATTTCCTCGAAAGCTTTCCAGTTCATCCAGCAGAGCCAAATTACTCATTTTAGCTGTAATCAGACAGCTAAAATAATTAAACCCTACTTGCATGGAAGACACTTCCATAGGAAGCATGGGTGTCACTTCACCTTATATTTTTAAATGATGAGTTGTTTGTAAGTCACATGTGCCACAAGCTTTGAATCAGAGCTTTAAAAAGATACGTTTTTGGACTACAGCTGCAAGAGTCCCTCATACTGTGCTGGCTGGGAGATTCCAGCAGTTATGGTCACAAAAGTAACTTTTTCAAGTAACCGTGTTTTGAAATGTCTCATTTGCAAACAAGGGGGGATATATATATATATATATATATATATATATATATATATATATTCATTAGGAATACAGAAAAAATAAAAGATAATTTTTCATTCGGAATGCAGAAAAGATACAAGTCAGCTTTTCTTTCTTTCACTCACATCACATAAGAGTTCTAATCAGATAATCAGTTTCTCATCTTTATTTCTTTTTAATTTGATAGATATACATTATATACAGATATAAAGGTTTAACATTTGTTTTTCCTTTGGGCAAACATATATGGAAAACTTAAATAGAAAATATGGCTGAAGCTGCAATGCTAACCACAGTTATAGGGAGATAACCCCGCTGAACAAAGTCAGATCTGATTTCTGCGTTAACATGTACAGCATTGTGCAGTGAGTGTGCTAGCAGGTGCTAGGTTGACCACATACATCATTTTCACACACACACATATATATGTGTGTGTGTGTGGGTGTGTGTGTGGGTGGGTGTGAGAAAATGCATCTTTCAAAATAGGCCAAAAGGGCCTACAGTATTTACACAAAAACTGGAAATGCTAATTTATAAGTAAAAACACAAATTAAGAAATTACTACTATAATTTTAATAGAAATGCAGTACATTTCTACTGAACTGGAAGAAGACTATGACCACATGAGCTTAATCTGCTCATCACAACAACTGTAAGCCTAGGAATCCCTACTGTGCAGCTAAGCCACTTATATGAAGAAAATATGTTTGTTCTCATTTTGACGATATCAGCAATAGCCAAGCTGAAACTTGGAGTGACATGTTGATGTGCCAGCATGTTTATGTGACACATGTTATGTCAACAGGATGTGGCATCTTGATGAGACATGAATGGGCACATCCACATGAACAGCAATTCCCTGTATGCCATCACCAGTGAATAGACAAGTTACATTTTGGACTACAGATCCCAGAATCTTCCAGCTGCCATGGCCACTGACTACACATAGGAATACTAGTCCAAAAATGAACTTTTCCAAACTCTGATACTGCTGCAAGTGATGCAAGATATGGCACAGCTAAGTGGTGGTACCAATTTGACTTGGCTTTCCAAGCCATTTATTACTCAGCACAAGTGTTAGTGACACATATAGCTGTCTCTACAAACATCTGACACTTTTTTTATTTATGAAAAAGTTGGGTTCTTTTTCTGTACCATTCTTAGTATATAGCTCCAATAAGCAGGAACAATTATCTTTGAATCAATAGTATACTCAAAAATAAAGCAAATTAATTTTTTAAAATAATAGGTCAAATAGTAAAAAAGCAATATATGACCATAAAACAGTGAACAGTATAAAATATTAGGTAATAGTGATTAAAAAAAACCAAAGTGCTAAGGCAGGCTTAATGTTGAACAATAAGAACATAAAAATAATGACTACAGAAGATTTACATAAATTCAATTTAGAGGAATTTAGAAGAAACAGAAATAGTAAAAGAGTTTCCCTACCTTGAATCTATCATAGATCAGAATGGAGATTCCAGTTAATAACAACAACAACAACAACAACAACAACAACAATAAAGTTTGTTTGTATTTCCCCACTTCTCCCAGTGGATCGAAGCAAGATTACAACCAGAAAAATCTCCATACAATGGCAATTATATCTAAAATGCATATCATAAAAACATCAGACTATATAAAAAATTTATTATAACAACAACAAAGCATTGGTCGGATCATGATGTTATGAACCGGAAATGATGTTTTCTACAGTTTTTCACAGAAGAAGACTCGAATTGGGAAGTGCAGCTATGAAAGAACTAAAGGAGATTCTAAAGTGCTAAGACATAAAAATGAATACTGTACCAAGGTTAGGATAGTCCAAGCCATGTACAGATATGAGAGCAGAAGGAACATTTGAGATGTGGTGCTGGGGGAGTGTGCTGAGAATACTAAGGGCAGCCAAAAACACAAACAAGCATGTCCTAGGACAGATCAAGCCTGATCTCTCCCTAGAATCCAAGATGACCTGAGATTGTCATACTACAGACACATCATGAGAAGGAATGACCTAATGCTAGGAAAAGTGGAGGAAAGTAGAAAATGAGGAAGACCACATATTACATATAGACTCATCAAAGAATGAGTCTCCCTGGGGCAAAGATCTGTGATGTGAAAGAGAGGCTGACCAATACCCCTTCCTTTTGGTCCATGTGGGAATAAATGATACTGCAAGACACAGCCTTCAGAACATCAGAAGGGATTACGAGGCTCTTGGTAGGAAGCTGAAAGGGACGGCTGCACAGGTTGTCATCTCATCTCTTCTGCCAGTTGAAGGGCATGGTCCAAGAAGGGAGAGGAAAATAGCAGATATGAACAACTGGCTCCGCAGATGGTGCCGCTGAGAACAATTGCATCTCATACCAGTTGGAAGAAATGTTTTTGCCAACAGTCTCAAGAATTTGATCAGTAGGGCTTTAAACTGAGTTTCGTGGGGGAGGGAGACAATATTAAGGCAAAAGGGCTGGTGAAAATAGTCAAACAAGACAAATAGTGCAAGGACCCAACAGTGGGAGGCCAAAAACTTGCACAGAGAAACAAGTAAAGGGAACCCATGGTCTGTGACGTCTCTACACTAATGCACAGAGCATGAGAAATAAGCAAGATGAACTTGAACTCAAGTCATGTCAGACAAATCTGATCTTTTTCTTTGATAAAATTACTAGCTTGTTAGATGAAGGGAATGCTGTGGATATTGTATATCTTGATTTCAGTAAGGCCTTTGACAAGGTTTCCCATGACATTCTTGCAAACAAGCTTGTAAAATGTGGGCTAGACAAGGCAACTGTTACTTGGATTCGTAATTGGTTGACCGGCCGAACCCAAAGGGTGCTCAAGAATGGCTCCTTTTCATCCTGGAGAGAAGTGACCAGTGAGGTCCCACAGGGCTGTGTCCTGGGCCCAGTGCTATTCAACATCTTTATCAATGACTTGGATGACAGAATTGGGGGCATACTTATGAAATTTGCAGATGATATCAAATTAGGAGGAATAGCTAATATTCCAGAGGACAGGATCAAAATTCAAAATGACTTGAATAGACTAGAAAGCTGGGCCAAAGCTAACAAAATGAAATTTAACACAGAGAAATGTAAGGTACTGTACTTAGGGTGAAAAAGGAAAATGCACAGATACAGGGGGACACCTGGCTGAATGAAACTACATGTGAAAAGGATCTAGGAGTCCAAGTAGACCACAGGTTGAACATGAGTGAACAGTGTGATGCGGCAGCTAAAAAAGGCCAATGCAATTTTAGGCTGCATCAATAAAAGTATATTGTCTAGATCAAGAGAAGTAATAGTGCCACTATATTCTGTTTTGGTCAGGCCTCACCTGGAATATTGTGTCCAGTTCTGGGCACCACAATTTAAAAAGGACGTTGAAAAACTGGAGCGTGTCCAAAGGAGATCAACTAAATTGGTGAAGGGTCTGGAAACCATGTCCTATGAGGAACGCCTTAGGGAGCTGGGATGTTTAGCCTGGAGAAAAGAAGGTTAAGAGGTGATATGATAGCCCTGTTTAAATATTTAAAGGGATGTCATATTGAGGTGGGAGCAAGCTTGTTTTCTGCTGCTCCAGAGAACAGGACGCGGAACAAGCTACAGGAAAAGAGAGTCCACCTCAACATTAGGAGGAACTTCCTGATAGTAAGAGCTCTTTTACAGTGGAACACATTCCCTTGGAGAGTGGTGGAGTCTCCCTCTTTTGAGGTCTTTAAGCAGAGGCTGGATGGCCATCTGTCAGGGATGCTTTGATTGAGGTTTCCTGTATGGCAGCGGGTTGGACTGGATGGCCCTTGTAGTCCCTTCCAACTCTATTATTCTGTGATTCTACAGTTCTATGATTTTTGGAAGCCCTGGCCCTGCAGGACCTAAGCTGTATGGTAGAGGACAGGGAGTCTTGGAGGTGTCTCTCTCATGAGGTCGCCATGAGTTCAAGTCAACTCAAGGACAGTTAACTACAATAGTAATGATAATGGTTACAATATAACAACCTAAAATGGCTAGCAAATAACAAAATCATACAGTAGCTAAAGTACTACTTCTAAAAAGGCTATAATGACAGCATGAAATGTAAGTAAAGCAGTTACAGTGCAACTAGAAGGGAATGATGAAATAATGAGTGAAATAGTAATCAAGGCATCATAGATAGCAACTAATGTATGAGAAAATCAGAACAAATCTCAAACATTAAATCCTAGCATCTACACAAGTCTAGCAAACCTAAGCATTTTGAATCTCCAGTTATAAAAGACAGTCATATCTATCATTCCTATAGAAAGTTTAGGATTTTTAGATGCTTGCCACAAATGTTTTAGGCTAGGTTAAGCACAGATTGTCTGGTAAAGGCACTCTTCTGCTTTTGGTCATCCCTCTGTGTGTGTGTGTGTGTTTCTACTTTCTAGTTGGTGCTTTACATAAAATTGTCACGATGCATATGCATGACCTTACCAGACATCAAAGCCCAGATATGTGCCCAAATCTTGCAGACCTCAAAGCCCAGACAAATGCATGTTTTTTGCAGACTTGAAAGATGACTGTCCCTTGCTTTTATGTCCCCATTAATATGAATACAAGTGTGTGATATAGGCTCCTGTTCCTATAAGACAGGGTATGAATGTGTCAGGTACCTAGATTGATTGGTTTTGTATGCCGTCTATGAAACTTACTCTATACCTGTTGTGCTCGCTGTGCGCTTGTACAACCCTGGCTCAACCTTTTACAGAAAAGTTTCCTGCTCAAGGATTATGGTACTAGGTATAGACTGCTAGGTATAGTTCATTTTTTAATTAGGGGCAACATTTATCTTATCTATTATCCTCTTGGCAGAAGGCCCAGTTGAGTTTGGTTTAGCAAAGGAATTACACCAACTGCAGCACTGTGTGAAGTCTTGTATCAATGGGTTATGACAGAGAAGCGTCCACCACAAGCAGTCCCAACTGGGTAATTTCCAATACAGCCTACTATCGAAAGAATCTCCTGAGTGTCCAGGCACAATGTCAAAGGCATATCACCTAATTCTTAACTGAAATAAAGACTTTGGATTCTTTAGCTCTTATGGTAGAGAGAAACAAAGTATAAGCAATTTAGCAGAGACATACATAATTAGATCAAACTGATTTTAAAATAAAAGATAAGAAATAAAATCAATTTAACATAAATGTTATCCTCACTTTATGGTCAAGTCATAGCACAAAAACAATAAAATATAAACTGAGAAATCTTTTAACTCAATACATTTTAGAAAGCATTTCTTGACTGTCATGGTCTACATTATTTCATAGTCAGAGATTAAGAGATACAGTAAGTTCTTAGTTATGAAGGATATGTTAATTGAGGGAAACTTTTATAGGGAAGGGGTTGTCCTGTCTTCAGATATCCTACAAATGGCAACCCATTCTTCAATGGATGTCTTCCAATCTTCTGTCCCATATTTCATCCTCAAGGACACATGGGTCTTACTATTGTGGGTTCACATATCTGCAAAATGTTATCATGCTGTCCATGAAGCAAGGTCTTCCTGAACTAGAGTCTTTGTTCACCAGAGATGGTCAGCTTTTATGCTTCAGACAGCTTTCTTTGCTTTTGGCTCTACGATACATGAAATGAACATAAGTCATATTCTGCTTTTCTGATAAACTTCCCATAGGCAACTGACTGACTATAGTCAGATCCAGTATTACTCTCCATACATTGTTGATTGTTTGTTGTTCAAAACAGTCCAAATCAACAATCTAATCCCAAAATGAAGAAATACATAATTACAGTACAGACCATTCATAAAACTTACTCAAGTGGCACATAGAAGGAAAAAGTAAAATAAAAGGAAACAGTGAAAACTTAGACATATACTTAATGTTCTTGGCAAATGGTTACCAATTTTATTGAGGATAAACTTTTTCAGTATCAGAAATATATTCTGAAAGTGAATTGTACCAATCCCTTTGTTTTGTGGCCTTGGCAATTTAGGAGATAATGACAGCCGGAATACTTGAGCTAAATTAACAGGCAGTATCAAATGACCTAGTTCCTAACATAAAGCAGATCCAAAGAGGGTTCCATTGAAAGAAAATGCTGGTTGTTGAAGAAAAAAGAGTAGAAAAATCTGCTGTCATACAAAACTATTTTGCTGCCATGTATACTGGAGACATTGTTAATGAACAGTGCCCCCTTCACACACAGATTATCCCTGTAGCTCTGCCAGCATCAGTTCCTAAATGGTTGATTTGCCAAGGAAGTGCCAGTTTTGTAATATACACTTTTCAGGCATGGAAGCAATCCTCTCTTTCACACCCATCTCCTGAATTGGCATTCTTTGACCTTTTTGTGCCAACTTTTCCCATTCAGGGTTATTGTGGCTCCCATGGAAAGTCAATGTTCAAGTATTTGCTTGGTAGGAAATTACACCAAGTAGTTATATATTCCACCAAAAGCATGAAAGTTGGCAAGCTTCCCTGCTGACTTCAATGGAAGAGCTAGTTCTACAATCTGAAAGCTTTCCGCTGTAGCCAGATGAATGGTGAAATGCTTAGAAGTAGATTAGAATATGTTTACTGAATCTTAGGCCTCCTCCAAAATGGGGGGGGGGGGGGGGTCCCTCTCTGGAAGTATCAAGCCTTTACAGTTCTTTTTGTTATGCGTTTTACCTGCATATTCCCAGGATTGCATCCAAACTCTTTCTTGAAATACCCCCCTCAATTGTGAACTTCCTCTTCTCTTCTCTATATTCATGCAACATTTCAAAAATTGAATTAAATCTTCTTTATTATTATTCAAGAGTTATAGTCAGACTGTTAAACTGACACCCAGGGAAGGTTCTCTGCCTTCAGGGGGAGAAACTTAGGTGCCCACAGAGAGACTAGAATGTTAGCTTTGGAAAAGAATGAATTGATGCTAAATATCAATTAGAAAATTAATTCACTACCATAATCGCTAACAACTGGCTTAGTTTAATTAATTTAAACTCTGGTTGTTTAACTATCATTTATACAGTTCTTGTGAGGCAAAACCATGGTATGAACAGAGAAAGGCATAGAACCTGTCACTGTTAGCACATTTTGTTATTGGCTCCTTTAAAGGGTTTATTTTTGTCCTTTCACAATTGACTGAATCCAACTTTGCATCCCGCCCCCACATGGATTGCAAAACCCACAATGTGACTGTTACCTGGGAATGCGGAGTCAAATCCATGTGGTGACTGCCATGGATTGGGGAAGGCTATTGGAAATCATGGGATTTCATCTTACAACTTCTTAAATTAACTTGGGCCTAAAACACACATGCCAAAAGGGCCAGCTTTGGGCTGATCTGGGGCATGGCATACAGATGATGCATGCCTCCGGATCAGGCTGACGTTGCACTGCGGCTGCCTAAGGCAACCTGGAGCTGCCAGCAAAAAGAACACACACAAAAAAACATTCCTTGCCAGCGGCCCTTTCAGGACCACAGCAGTGGCTGGCCTCAGGACTGTGGTGTCTAGTCACTGTGGTCCCATGCTGGATGAGGAGTGACTGGGGCTTGAGCAGCCAGAGGCCAATCTAAGCTGGCAGTCTGCTTGACCCCTAGGTTACTCATCTCATTTCTCTTTGATGTCCACCTCCACTACTATGTACACTTCAATATCTCTCTCATACTTTGGACATATCATGAGAAGGCATGACTCCCTAGAAAAGATAATTATGCTTGGTAATGTAGAAGGCAGTAGGAAAAGAAGATCCCTTGATGGACATAAATGCTATTGCTTCCAATGGCTCACAGTAGGCAAGCTTAAATCTAACTGGAAAACTTTTACTTGTATATCTATGGTGCGGTACATACCGCCTGCAAAAGGCAGGCTGAGGCCACCTCTCTTTGATGTGCAGCATTACTGCAGCAACCAAATGGCACGGTACCACTGCACAGCAAAAAAGGAGTGCTTAGAAGCAGCTCCTGTTTGCTGTGCAGCTGCGACGCAGCAAAGTGCCATAGGATGGCGTGGTGTAGTTGCAGCTGTGCGGTGCTATTTGGATGCTGTGCAGCTATGATGTCATCGATGCATGCGACATGTGGGCAGGGGCACGCAATCATGGTGGCCCCCACCACATGTACTAGGGTTAGGGAGCATGCGGTTGATGTGTGCCTCTTAATTCTAATGTCAGCGCCAGCACAGTGCAAAAGGCCAATCTGTACTTCGTCTATGTTATATGATGCTTACATCTTGTCACAATCAATGGTGCTCAGCTTACTATTTTCTGCTTGCTACTACTAACTTTCTTGTTGCTGATGTTAACTGCCCTTGTGTTAACCCAGACTCATGGTGACCCTGTGAATGAGACATCTCCAAGACCCCCCTATCCTCCACTGCTCTGCTTAGATCCTGCAGAATTGGGCCTGTGACCTCCCTGATTGAATCTATCCACCCATGTGTGCAGTCTTCATCTCTTTCTACTACCTTCTCCCTTTCCTAGCTTTGTTGTCTTTTTTAAAGAGCCATGCCTTCTCATGATGGGACCAAAGTACAACAGTCTCAGTTTGATTATTTTGACTTCCAGGGAAAGATCAGGTTTGATCTGTCCAAGGACCCATTTGTTTGTCTTTTTGGCTGTCCATAGCATCCACAGCACTCTTCTCCACCATCACATTTCAAATAAGTTCGTTTTCTTTTTATCAACTTTCTTCACTGTCCAGCTTTCACATCCATGCATGGTGATAAGGAATACTATGATGTGGCTGATTCTAACTTTAGTGCTCAGTTGTACATGTCTTCTCCTTAGGATCTTGTTTAATTTTTCATAGCTGCCCTTCCTATTTGTAGTCTTCTTATTTCTTGATTGCAGTCTCCATTTTTATCAATGTTTGATCCAAGGTACGGGAAATTTTTGAATTTCCTCATTGTCTAGACTGAATTTATATAGATCCACCGTGGTCATTATTTTTGTTTTCTTTGTGTTTAGCAGCAAACTTGCCTTTGCACTTTCCTCTTTGACATAACTTCCTATCAACAGCAATAACCATGAAGTTTGGCACATTAGGTAACACGTTCACCAATTAAAATACTCTAATGACTTTCATGTTCTGCTTCAATGGACAAATGAGTGGCCCCATGGGGCTCTTTTGATTAAGAAGGGGTCACTGAGGAAAGGGTCACTGAGCTTCACAGGGCCTTCCTCCATTCCACAGCAAAATGGTCTTTGGAGAAACCCTTGCTTTTAAGCAAGGAGGTGGGGAGAATCTATGGAGATGTCCAATGGCACAAAAGAGAGTGATTATTCAAATCAAGACATGACCAACAACAACAATAAAAGGGGGAAGCCCATAGTGAGGAGTACTGAAACTGAAGAAGCAGCAGGCATTGTGGAGAAAGCACAAATAGGGATAGGGAAAGCAGAAATGAATGCAAAAAGGATGGGCTGAATGGAAAGCAGGGAGGTGAAATTGTAGAGAGCTGAAAAGAAAAGGAGGGGGAAGGAACAAAGAGTGAAGGTAGAGAAGAAGGGACCTACTAAAAGAGAGAAAACATAACTTGAAAAGTTACTTCAGCAGATTATTGGGCAAGGGGTATAATCTCTGTTGCAGACAGAGCTAATGACACAGACCAATGTTTCATTAAAAAGTAAATAAGAAAGTTCTATTTATGTCTGGGAAATGATAATTACATAAAGACTGTTGATCAATGATAATCAGCCAAGGCAGATGGATATCGTAATGGTCAATCACAAGCTATTACATTTCTAGTAGATGTAAACTGCAGCCCACACAACTTCACTGATAAGAAATGTCCCTTTGTTTATATGCTTTTACTTTCTGTAATTACTTTTCCTGGATGGAAAAAAAGGAAGTCATAAAAAGACTTCACTTTTCCTACAAAGTGCTCCCTGTATCTTTCAGGACACTTTGACTGGATCGAAAGAAGGAATAAGAATTGAGGAATTAGAGAATGTTGTGAGATAATGAGCTCTTATCCCAGGAAAATAGATCTTGTAAAAAAGCTGCAAAAACAATGCTCATAGATGATTTACATAACTTCAAAGTAGATGATAAAGATAATGAAATATTTCAACATTTTCCATATCTTTACTCCATCATTAGTCAGAATGGAGACTGCAGTTAGGAAATCAGAAGAAAATTTCTTTGACTAGGACTTTGAAGGGCAGCTGTGAAGGAAATAAACAAGATCTTCAAGTGTGAAGATATATCAGTGAACACCAAAGTCAGAACTGTCCATGTCATTGTATTTACGATTTATATGCATGGTTGTGAAAGCTGGATAGCCAAGAAAACTGATAGGGAGAGAATAGACTCACTTGTGGTGCTGGAGGAGAGTTCTGCACATACAACGGGCTGCCAAAAAGACAAATAAATGGGTCCAAGAACAAATCAAGTCTGAATACCTAGAAGCCAAGATGAGTAAACTGAGACTATTTAATTTTTGGACATAATATAAGAAAACATGACTCACTAGGAAAAAAAGTAATTCTTGGTAAGGTGGAAGGCAGCAGGAAAAGAATGAAACCACATTACAGGTGCATACATTCAATCAAGAAGCCACAGCCCTGAGTTTGGAAGACCTGAGCAGTGCTATTGATAGCAGGGTAGCTTGGAGATCTCTCATTCACAGGGTTGACATAAGTCAAAGTGGGCTAGAAGACAATTCACAACAACAACGAGCTTGCTTAGAAGAATAGTGAGATTTAAAATCCCTAGTTTTGTGTGTTGCACTTTGACTCTGGAGACCAGGGTTCAATTCCCCGCTTGGTCATGAAACCCACTGGGTGGCCCTAGACAAGCCACATGTTCTCAACCTCAGGGGAAGAAAAAAAGGCAAGCCTCCTCTGAACAAATCTTGCCAAGAAAACCCTACGATAGGCTCACCTTAGGATTGCCATAAATCAGAAATGACATGAAGGCACACAACAACAAACAACAACATGATATGTTTGGTTTTAGTGGAATAAAATGATATAACATCCACTCACTTTCTCTGACAGTAAAGATGATGTTATGGTTTATACATCTGGGGCTTTTTAAAGGACAGAAACTTCCACTGAGGCAGGAATGGGTACGATCAGCTTTGGCATAGGATCATTACAAGTCTATATAAAATATATCTGTGTCAGATGGAAGATACATTTTGCAATCCTTCTGATGTTCTCTTGAAATATTTATTAAACGTTTGAGGCAATGCAAGACAGTTGGAATCTCCAGGGAGAGGTGTTGAAGGAAAAATCTTGTGCCAAATTAAATGCTTTCCTTTCCCTTCTTGCCATTTTTTTCAACATGTTTATGTTTATTGCTCTTGCAACACCAAGTATTTGCAGCATGCAATCTGTGTTTTGTCCTTTTGCCTGTCTCTTGGGTTCATAAAAGATGAATGCATGCCATGGAGTAAGAGGAGTCGCTGAAAGTAAGGATTAGTAAAAATAATAAACAGATTTGAAATCTTTATAAATATGTGTAGAGAATGTTTAGTAGTGTGCAAAATAACCACATAAAGTTACAGTGCGTTCTATATGTGTCCACTCAAACTCAGCCCCACTGAGTTAAACAAGACTTATTTGTAGATGCGTGTAGAGGATTGTTGTTTTAATGTCTGCAAACAAATTGCAAGGATAAAAGGAAGTGGATGTTTCACATTGCTGATGAAGAGTTATTCTCCCTTTCCTTTTCTTTGTCCTTGCTTTTCCTTCCCCTTCCTTGGAAAGCTCCTGTTTTTCTGAGTAGCTGTTGTTTTATATCTAGAAAGTAACTTTAGTATTCATGGCACATAACCCAATAGTTCTTTCCAAGAGGCACTGTGAGTCAGAGTTTTTGGCTGGAGTAAGATTCTTACAGAACTGGAGCGTGGTCTAGCCCGCTAATGACTCTGATAGCTGTGTACAGCTCACTTTTCTAACCAGTGTTCTAGATAACAATGTTGTCATGTCTGATCAAGATCAGCAGCTGTTAAGGATTTTCAACTGAAAACACAGATCATACTCAGGCAAGCTACCACCCAGATCTGGAACACAGACAAAGCAGTAGCAGAATAAAATGGGCTCTGGTCACATCAATGAGGAAACACATCAATGTGTATCCAAAAGCAGGGTTTTATTTCTAAAATGACAGCTGAAACTCATACTGCCTGAGACCTGGAAATTATTTTCAAGAGCAGCCATCCAGAAGCTTCAGCAACTCATGAATGAGCCCAGAGAGACTGTCCAAGAGATTATTTATTAATCATTGCTTTCTTCAAAGAAGAAATTAAACCACAGGATCTGTGTTCTCTGGGACTTTCCATTGGGCTCTTTCAGAAGTAAAGAAGGAGACCCATTTAGCACTCAAGGGATAAGAATATATGAAGATCCCCACTGGACTATTGGGTTATGTGCTTTGATCAGACCAAAGGCTTTCTAGGATTCTACTCACACAGTTGGCAACAAGTTGCCTTTGAGAACCCCACCAGCAGGCATGTGTGCATCTTCATTCCCCTATTCAACTGCTAAACAGGAGCATATTACCTCTGATACTAGATAACAAGAAAGAATATATAGTCATCATGATTATATCAGTACTACACAGTTACAGTAGTTTGATAGTGCTCTAGCTGCCGTTGTATAAAATCCTGGGATTTGTACTTTGGTGAAGTGCTTAGAATTCTCTGCTGGGGAGCTCTAATCCAATTCCCTGAACTGCAGCACAAAAGTTCTCCAGCAGAGAATTGTAAGTATGTGCAAAATCCAGGATTGTGTAGGAGGGACCCATTGCAGTTAAAAGTGATATCAAACTTCTATCAAACTTCTTTAACTGTGTTATCAGACTTCTATCAAACTTCTTTAACTGGATAGGTGGTAACATATGGACACTGTTAGCGGCATCTTAACCCAAACTTGTCTAATCTCCCTTTAACACTCCTTAAACTGGTGGCAATCACTTTACTTTGTGGTAGTAATCATACACAGTTGTCTCTTCAGATTGGCAGACTTCAGATCTGCAAATTCAATCATAAAAGGATTGTTGTGCCCCATATTATTAAATGGCAGTGATATGAATGTGCACACTTCATTTTTCTTTTTCATCCTGAAATGAACCCTCACAAATCCAAAGTCTCTTCAGAATCTTCTATCATTTTGTTGCTATGGATGATCAACTTTCTTCACACAGTGCAAAGTTTTATCGACATCTTCCATGTCTCTGTCCATCTACTACATGCTAATCTTTATTTTTTGTTTCATGAAAGAAGTAACTGATCCCAAATATGGGAATCTATATCTTAGGGAAATGGAAAGAACTTCAAACTTCATAGAAATTGTTGGGGGTTTCTTTCAGCTGAATCAGCTGAATCCTACATGACAGCTTGGAGGTGGCTGGTGGGGGGAGACTATTGATCTCCAGCATACTTGTAAGGCATACTAGTTTTAATGAGAGAGATTTGTGTGCAGATCGCCTATGGAAATTAGTACCAGAAATATGATCAATATGAACAACCACGTAAGCAACACTGCCAGTGGTGGGGTATGATGGGGTTTCCAGTCCAATAATGGGTGGACCAGCCACATATCGCTCACCTCTGCTACACTGTCATTGTGGTTTATTCCCAAGTACTTATACATAGAATCTAGCAATATGTATTTATCCATCACTGGGTAGTATTAGGAAAACTGCACTTAAATAAACAACAAACCTGGCATAAAACAGTGTCTGCAAGTTTCATTTGTTATGACCAAAAACACAATGGAGCTAGAAAAACTGAAACTCTATTGCAGGGATTGGCAGTTTCATGGGGATAAGGGCTACCTCCTCCTCTTGCAACCACCAAATGTGGCACTATTGCTGCTATTTCTATAGCTAAAAACAGCCCAATTTCAAAAGGAAACATGGTATGCAGGGGGCATTTGTCTTGTATTCCAGAGCATAGTTCTTCTGGGAAACATGATTCACAGCCCTTACACACCATGTTTCCCTCTTGGAGCACACTGGATTGACAGGGGAATAAAACCAATGGCAGCAATTGGCGCCCCCTTTTTTTTTTTTGGAAGCTGAAAAAATGGTTATAGCATGGGGTTGGAGGTTTGCAGGCAGTCCATGTGTCATTCAGCGCTCATCTACAGATTTGATGCCTCAGTGCTATGCAGCAGTCAGACCAGCACACACATGCTGTGTTAGTATGCTTCCTCCACAATATGAATAAAACTAAATACATTCTGGCTGTTTGCAACATGTCATTCACCTCACTCTGCTCTGTATAAATTGTGCAGTAGCTTGAAGGTAACCCTTTTAAGCCCAAATGTGCATTGAATAGCATAAGCATAAGAAAACAGATTTGCAAGAAATGTTCAAGGAAATAAAATCAGAAAAGGGAGGAAACAAAATTAGTTGTTTGTAGGCTGGCTCATGTTGCTCTCAACTTTAGCATGGCTCTCTGGATCTTGTGAATTGGTTTCTGCAAAACAAGTCTTGGTTTGTCTTCCCACATAACAAATGGCACCTGGGCAAAGTTGCCAGTTTTATTTTAACACTGTGTAACTGATAATATCCAACCCACACACTGGCAGCCCTGATTAAAATTTTGTGACAGATTGCATGGATATACTGCAGTATGATATAAATACATTGTGATCACTGGGTGCTATCATAATTATGGCTGGTAAGAAAACAGGATGCTGCCTGAAGTATTTTTGTACATGACAGAAAGCTGTTCCTAAGAATTTTAAACAAAATTGCCTTAAATTGGCAGGGATATTTAAGACTATGGGAGTGGCCCTGGAATCATGCCCATATTGACTGGTGAATGCAATGCATGGAAATATCTAGGTTTTCTGTTGACAGCAGCTGTCAGTACCTTAAAAAAATAAGGCCTTCATGTTTGTGTTTTCTTGTTCTTTCTCCAGATAGCAAGTGAAAATCTGGGTTCTGTTTTCCATAACACTCTTGGTATAAAACTCCAGTGAAAAGGGAGAATTGTCTTTGAACCAGCAGCACAATCAAAAGTAAGACAAACTTAACATTTATTGAAATGATAGACAAAATGGTGAAAATCAATACCTAATGAGAAAACAGTGAGTAATATAAAATATGAGGTACAACTAAGAATAATGGTTACAGTATAACAACAGAAGGGACTGTAATGTGGCTAACAAATAAGAAAATTGTACAAGGTACTTACAGAAGTATATCTACTAAAAAGACTATGATGGTAGCATCAAGCATAATGAGAGCCAGCATGGTATAGTGGTTAGAGTGATGGTCTATGACTCTGGAGATCAAGGTTCAATTCTCCGCTAGGACATGGAAACCCACTGTGTGTCCTTGGGTGAGTCACATATTCTCAGCCATGGAAAATCCCTTGATAGGTTCAAACCACCTTATGGTTGCCATAAATCAGAAATGACTTGAAGGCACACAACAAGAACAAAAACTCTTCAAGCATAATAATTAAAACAGTTATAATGTGACTAGTGTAAAAGGATATGATAAAATAGTATACAAGGCATAATAGATGGCAACTAGCATATCAGAAAATCAGAACAAATGTCAAACATTAAATCCTAGCTTGATAAAATGTCCAAACTTGTCTAGAAAACATAAGCATTTTACATTCTGAGCTTTAAAAAAAAGTAATATCTACCATTCCTTTATACAGCGCAGGATGATTAAATGGTTGGAGCAGAATTTTTAGACAAGTCAGATTTGAATAGCAGGTTAAGCACAGATTGTCTGGCAAAGAAACTCTCTCCCCTCCCCATTCTTGGTCATTCTTCCACCCCTCTGTTTTCTAGCTGAAGCTTTATATAAGATTGCCACCATGTGTATGGCTCTAATAGACTTTAAAGCCAGAAGTCTCTAATGTTGATGGTCTTCAAAGCCCACTCTGCCGTACTTAGTAGAGTGTTATAAATGTGTGGCAGCATGTATTAATAAATTAATACAGGTGGCTAGACTAATTGGCCTTTGCTTGAACTATGGTTGACACTGTCCCCCCATGCACTTGATACAGATAAATTTCACTGTCTGGATTTGCTGTACCAAGTGTGAGTTGCTTCCCAGTTCCCCTTCTTCTTTACTTCTAATGAGATGGACCATTTATCTTATCTGTTACCCTCATGGCAGCAAGCCCAGTTGTGCTGAGCAAATGAATTACAAGACTCCAGTATTTTTTGGAGTTTTATACCAATGTAATTTGCCAAAGAACTGCCCACTACAGACAGTCCCAACTAGGTAATTTCTGTCTAGTCTACTATCTAAAGAATCTCCTGAGCAGTGGAGCCACTAGCATTAACATTACCTAGTGCTGTAACTCATGGTGTCACCTCCCTGTTGATCTCCTCCCATACCATGCATTCAGAATTCTTAGTAATTTTTTTTTGTACTAATGTTATTCATAAATTGCAATTCTCATATATCACTGAATGTAATGGTAATAGTCATGACAGTGACAACAAGCAAAATTAAAATTATACTTTTAAATTACAATATCACACATACAGCCTAAATGTATTTATATGTACATAGTTTCATAGAATCATAGAGTTGGAAGAGACCACATGTCCAAACCCCCAACCATGCAGGAACTCACAATCAAGGCACCCCCGAGAGATGGTCATCCAGCCTCTGTTTCATACAGTTAATGAAAATTTTTAGTAAGGTGATGTTTTCAAAGAATTTTTTTTAAGAATTCAAAAAGATTTTTTTTAATTTTCTAATTGTTTAAATAAATAAAAATAAAAATTATTTCTATCCTGCCTCTCTGTGTAGCACAACCAGGGTGGCTTACATGTTAAAACAAACAATCCCCGACCTCAGTATCCCACCCTCATAATTAAAAACATGCTTTAAAATAACAACAGACAGACAGACAGGCTGAACAGTGGCTGTGGCAAAAATCACAGGTATAGTGGATTCAACTTTATTGGTGGCTGGTTATCTATTCAGGAAAGGCCTTTTAATTTTTTTAAATTAAAATTTAATTTAAAGAAACCCGAGGCCTCTCCATTCTTCTCCAGTGGAGCCTTGCCCTACTTCCATCATCTCTTCAGAATTTTAAAGGGACTCAGGCCAACATGACAGCCCATTTCTATCAAAAAGAGAAGTTTGGGAAGCAGTGATATCAACCCCCCCCCCCCTTTTTTTGGGGGGTGTCACCTGATGCAGTGCACACCCCTCAAGTAACATCCCTTTCCTGAGTGTCCAGTATCATCCAACTCTTAACTGAAACAAAGTCTTAGGATTCCTTCGCTTTTACAGGAGAGAGATACTAAGTGCAATCAACTTATCAGAGATACACTACTGAAATCATTTCTCATTTCTTTAAAAGCAAAAATTATTTCAACATAAATCTTATTCTCACTCTATGGTAAAGTCATAGCATAAAACAATAAAATATAAACTTATGAGCCTTCCAACATATTTTAAACATAGTTCCTTGCCTGCCATAGTCTGCATTATTTCACAGTCAGAGAGATTTTAAGATATAAGCTCTCAGTTTTTCTAAGTCTGTACACAGACTCCTTACATTCGTGTAGCAACTGAAGAAGAAAAAGAAGAAGACTGTCATCCACAGGGAAGGGGGGACACCAAATGAAAAAAATATATGAGAAATGCTGACAGTGTGTATCAAACAGACTGGCAATCTGTTGTTGTGTGATCAAATTGCTAAACAGAAGTGACAGCTTTTTGGATAATTTCTGCTCCCCCAGGGGAAAAAACCCAATATGTTTCCTATCAGAATAATTCACAACTGTGGCCAACAAGTTAGGATTATTTTTGTTTAAATGGTTTTTATCCTGACTTTCTACACCAAAGGATACTCAAGGCTGCTTGCAATAAAATTAACTACAAATCATAAAATGTAGGTGATCATTAGACCCTTATCATTGCCATCTTTTATTCATAACCATGAAAAATATTATTTCCTTAGAAAGCAAAGAATGGAGAAAGGGAGAGATAGAGAGATAGAAGAAGGGAAAGGGGAACAAGCATCAAATTGAACCTCACCAACTGTTTTCATCACACTGCCTGTTTATATTGATACCTTTACAGTTCCTTGTGGCTGCATATTTTTAACCCAACAGCAACATAAGAGTTCTTATGGCTTCTGCTCCTCATCCCCTAGACACAGTGCTGTGGATGAAAGGGCTAAAAGCTAGCACAGAAAAAACAGAGCACCTTCACAATACACAATTATAACACACCAAGAAATATCTGCTGAGGAAAGGAGGAAGTTTGGAAAAGAGTGAATCTGAGAGTGAACCTTCCAGAATGAGGCTGGAACTTTGTTGATGATCTTCAACAGGGATTTCTAATTTATCCTGTTGTACCTGGGATGTGTGTTCCTGGGATGCTAGGTCTATATTCTAAATGTGGTGGAAATTATTCTAGTGCACATTTTTCACTTTTGATGTAGTATTTGATGGGTAGACATTAATTCACACGGGATATGTCTGCCTTCACCCTAACAAAGCATAGAATTTGGGCCTTAGGGTCACACTAGATGATATGCTTAGAATATAGTTAGAAGGGTGGAAGGCATCTATTAGTCATGAAATGAGATTTGCTACCTCTTGCATCTTGCAAATTAGCTTGCTTTGTTTTGTGATTTATCAATAGAAGGGACACAATTTCAAGACAAATATGGAGAATATCTACTTCCACATCATAGCAACTATGACCCTAAGGGTCTTTCTGTCAAGTGTGATAATTAAGACTATCTCACACAGTTACTTTACTCCAGCAGATGCAAATCATCCCTCCGCCCATTTAAATCCTGAGAGAGGCTGTCAGATTTATCTTCACAATCATGAAAAACAGACCAGAGCTTGGCTTTTTGTTTTCACTAGAGCTAGCAAAAGACTCTGGAAGATGTAGTACATAAAAGCAACATGTTTGGCTGCCTCTGCTATAGAAAGTAGGTGAGCAGAATACCTCAGAATTTTAGCAAAAACACCAAGGATTTCATTATAGCACATCTGGAGCTATGGTCAACCTACAGGCTATCCATACATCCTTTCCCTGCTCCAAGGTCACTGCGTGCTTTTGAATTTGAATTCAGACCAAATAAATGAATTGACCATATTATTATACATAACACTGAAGGATTGTTTTCTGAATTGACCCAGTGAAGAATATCTGCTCTGGAAGTGGAGTGTATATGGAGCCAACCTAGCTGATTTCCAAGCTAGCCTCCTCATCTGTCTTTGGCAAGACAGCTAAGTACAATTTAAGACACTTCCCAAGTATCTGTACCACAATCAGGTCTGGACTAAAATTCTACAGGTTTCATCAGGATGCACAGAACCATTTCAACATGGACTGACAGGGTAGAAAATCAGCATAAGCTGGCTTTTCTTGTGGCTGCCATGGGAACAGACCTTTAGCCTGAGATGAAAACAGAAAGGAGAGGCAACTCCTTTTTGATCATTACAAATGTGGGTCATTCAACACTCTCTCAAGTCCTCTGTATGAAGTACTGACAAATTCTCATATCATGTTAAATACTAAATGTAGGCTATTCTGTTCTAATCTCTTCTGTCCTTATTGTTCTGCTTTTTTATTTTCTACAATTTCTGTAACATCGACAAACATGGCAACTTCTGAAAATGTGAAAACTTAGAAAATTGAAATGAAGTCTATATTAGAATCCATTCTAGTCCAGTAAGCACGGATCAGGAGTATGAGCTATGCTTTTAAGAAAGCTGAGGCTGCTATTGTTTAAAGCAAAATAAGAAGTAAAACATGAAGTGCAAAACAAAATCGAGACAAAATTGCTTGATTTCACTCTGACCTGGATGCTGTAATTGATATGAGTCCAAGGGATCAATCTTGACTCCTGTTTGACTTGTGATATTGGATACATTTCAGATTGTGCAGACTGTAGATGTAGATAGGAACCTTAGGTAGGTGAGAGCCACCACATGTGTACTGGACCTTCAGTTTGTTTTAAAATGTATACAGGCTGTGTATCCCTTATCCAGAATTCCAAAATCTGAAGTACTCCAAAATCCAAAACCTTTTGAGCTACAACACAAGTAGTGTAGTGCCTATGGGAAGGTTTTAGATTTTGGAGTACTTCACTCTTCTCACTTTCCACTAGCTTCAGTCTGTTTTAACTGTTCTTTTAATAGTGTAGTACTTACCTGTATAGTATTTGCAAGACTGGAGAGATGCACAGCTGGGGAGAGATGCAAGGCTCTGTGAAATGGCAGGAATCCAGACGTCCCACCATTTCACAGATCCTCAGTCTCTCTCCAGCCTCATTATGTCAGCTGGCTTTTTCACCTTAGCTAATAGTGTTCTCTTTTTCTGCCCCTTGTTTTCTGTTTTCTTGACCCCACATTATTGTAAATATTGTTGCTTATTTAGCCCCTGATGAACGTGATTTGTATCGATTCCTGTTTATATCCCCTTGTAATGTCGTTTTAAATTTTTATACTCTGATGTTTTAACTGTATTTTTGTAAGCCGCCTTGATCACACCCGTGGAAAGGCGGGGTAGAAATAAAGATTATTATTATTATTATTATTATTATTATTATTATTATTATGTCTCATTATGTATATGCAAATACTATTCCAAAATCCAAAAATAATTTCAAAATACAGAACACTGCTGGTCCCAGGTAAATATGGTCTTCATTGACTATACATTTTATTATTTATTTGATTTATAACTCACCTTTGTACCAGAACCAGACCCAAGGCAGCTGCAGTGGTGGAGTAGAGCAGGGGCTTACAGAACTTGAGGAAGAAGGACTTTTTTTGATTAGCTGACATCCTCTACCATTCTCCTCCTCTCCTCCATTTGACCTTAACTACAGTCTCTGCTGTCTGAGCCCCTCTCCATACAAACTGCCAGTACCACCTGCCACCCATAGCCATAGGTTACTAGAAGAAACTGATTTTCCACCACCAATACATCCTTGTGAGTAATCCCTGCAGCAATACAACTTTGTCAATTTGTATGGGAAATTAAGTTCAAGTCAGCTTACAAAAGACCCACTCCTACTAAAGATGAGAGCTGCTGCAGATTTGTTGCTTTTTTTGAGTTTTCATGGGGTTTGGCTATGACTGTGAGACTGGTACATTTTAGTAATTGCACGTGGTTGCTATGAAGATTGTCATGATGCCCACCTGCACATCAAATATATCACTATACTATTAGACATCTATGTGCTGTTGTCTCCTAAAGCTTTCCACTGTAGATGGGGACCATTAGGTTCTAATAATAATTCTGGAATAGCATAAGATGTGTAAATAAACTGTGACCCTGGTTGCTGTGAATCTCAGGGCCCGAACAGACAGGCCAAAATAAAGCTGCTTTGGGTCACTTTGGAGGTATGCTGTTTAAATGACACACACATCTTAAGAGGCCAGAAGCTGTGCCAAAGCTGTGCTCTAGTCCTTAGGACTTAGCAGCTTTATTTTGGCCTGTCTATTTGGGCCCTCAGTTAGTATTTATCCCCAGTGCTTGGCTCCATAACTAGCCATGGAGAAAGATGCCTGCTCAAGTTATATGCAGCCTATCAACACAGATGCTATCACCACCCATATAATTATCATTTCCTTCTCAGATCCAAGGCAGGAGGGATGAAATGAGAGTGGAGAGGCCTCTGCATTTATGAGCTTTGGAAGCATCCATATGGCTCTATGTGTGTACAAGAACTCTGATCAGTATACTTTTGCATATTTTCACACTTACAGCACTAGTTTTTGCCATGCTTTACATAGCACTTAATGATGATGAGGGTATGTGATAGTGTAGGTAGTAGGGGCAGGATAGATTCCTCTTCCTAGAGGTTTGTCTGTTAAGGGCTTTTAAAATTAGACCAAAAGTTGCCTCCTTCACCGTAGCAAGCTCAATAGGAAAATAAGTGCTAGCTGAGAAGTCCTTCCTATTAGGTGTAACATCATTAACTGGGACTGCCACTGCTCTGTCAGGTCAGTGGGTCCTTATTATTATTATTAACCTTTATTTATGAAGCGCTGTAAATTTACACAGTGCTGTACATGCAATCTTTTTAGTTAGATGGTTCCCTGTCCTTGTGATTTCAGTGAAACAATCTGGAGGAGATGTTATACTCCATCGGGACTGCACTGTTTTCTTTTTCTTTCGTTTTTCTTCTTCCCTTTCTCCTTGCATGTTTGTTTTTAATTAATTTTTAACACAAATATTTTATTCAAAAAAATAAAAAGACAGAAAGAAGAGAGAGAGAAAAATGAGAAAAGAGAAACAAAACAACAAAAAGACATATAATTAATATACAATAGGACTCTGTTCCCCCCAATCCTGCCTGTCATGAAAAGTAAAATAAGAAAAGGAAAAAAATTGTTATACTACCATTACAGTTTCAACTATGTAATCCTACTCAAATGACTAAAAATCGTAACCACAGATTATAGCATTGTTAGATTTCTCAATGCTCAAAAATTCATAAAAGGTGTCCACTTTTTCATTATTAGTCTTTATTATTACATAATTATAAATTAGTCTTTCCAGATGGAGGGTTCTTTGTGCTCCCAGTCTGAACAAACTGTAGAGTTTTCCCATTTTTTCTTCTCCTTAATAGGTTTTCTGCAGTATAGGGAAAATATGGAATAAGAATGGATAAACAAGGAAGAATTATGAAAGGAGAGCCACATTGTGCATAAAACATCCACAAAATTAAGTCAGTTAGTCAGAGCAATGGCTAAAAACTTCATCAGGAACCACTCCAGATCTGCAGGAATTACCTGGAGCACTGCCAGAGAAGTCACATTTTTGGTTTGAGTTCAAATTTGGACTTCAAATTTGATTGCCTATAGAACATTTGGAAGCTCAAACCTTCAATTCTAATCTAAACTAGTTAATGAAACTACAGTTTGACATGACGTCTAAAAGATATATCAGGTCTGCTTGGAAAAGTTTAGTTTCTGCCTCATATTGACACAGGGCTATTTGCTCAAAAGTAAAACACAGCCTTTACATGCAGGCAATGTACAAGTTAGTGCCTCACATCTCCACATAAAACATATCTTGGGTGGCAGATGCATGCTGGAGGCACCCTGCTTGTTTGCAGTCACATGTTATCAGGATCTTGGCTGACCAGCATTAAGATCTTCTTTTTAACGCAGTCACAGATTCCTTTTCAGAAGCACTTCCCCGCCATTAAAGGATGCTTCTTGTGAAAAGCAACTCAGCATTATATTAAAAGATAAAATGTGGTGGTGGTGGTGGGGGAGGATATCTGCTGCCCATCACATTTCCTTAACTGTGCCACCTTATCTTGCTTTATGGTAAAATTGGGATCTTCATGGTGGGAATGTATATAGAGGATAACTGTGCCATGTTCTGTCTCTGTTCTGGTAACCCCAAATGCCACAAATCAATGAGAATCTCAACTGGTAGTTAGCAATAGCAAGTACATTTCTATGCTGCTTATAAGCACTTCCAAAGTGGTTTACAACTGTAAGCTAATTGCCCTCAACAAGGTGGGTACTCCTTTTAGCAACCTCAGAAGGACGCCAGGCGGAGCCAACTCTGAACCCCTGGCTGGTATTGAACTCACAATATTGTGGTTTGTGAGTGGCTGCAGTACTGGCATTTAACCACTGCCCCAGCAAGGCTCCTCAAGTTCTTGTCATCACCAATTTTGTGGCAAAATAAATGATCACAGCCCTTTTTCTGCATTGTCAATTTACAGGGAGTCAATGCTTCCTTTCTTCTGCAGAGTACACACAGCACACTCTCTTGTTGTAGTGTGTGATTCAGTAGCATGCCCCTAGGGTTGGCATTTTGTTCCGGAAAACCTGAAAAATCCCAAATTGAAGGGACTAAAAAATGTCCCAGCTGGCTTTAATGGCTTTGGCGTGGCTTCCAGACTTAGGACACATGCATCATTTAAACAGCATACCTCCAAAGTGACCCGAAGCAGCTTTATTTTGGCCTGTCTGTACGGGGCCGAAATATATATCTCCGCGGATTTATTGTTGTGATGTGCCTCCGACTCAGGGTACTGCTCCACATTTGGAGGGCATTTTGAACTAACTCCTGGGAAAGCAAGCTGAAAGGGAGGCCACGTCCTGGAAAGTCGTCTCTGACTTCAGGCAACCCTAAATTGTGAACCTATCCTGGGGTTTCCTGGCAAGGTTTGTTCAGAGGAGGTTTGCCGGGGGTCTCATCTCCTTCTGTGCCCCGCCACTTCCTTCCCTCAGAGGGCATGGACTGGGTGCAGTGGGCACCTCAGGGAGGATGAGGAGAAGGAGCAGCAAAGGAGGGCTGGGGGAGGCTTGGGTGGCATTGACTCATAAAAGAGATGCCTTCTCAGCTCCCTCCACCTTGGGAGAGGGGTCTTTCTTGCCCCTAACCCACCCATCTCCACCTTTAAGGCCTCTTCCTTCCTTCCTTCTTTCCTTCCTTGGGCTCCCTTTTTCTTTCTTCCCTTACTTCTTTCCTTCCTCCCTCCATTCCCTGGGCTCCCTCCCTCCCTTCCTTCCTTCCTTCCTTCCTTCCTTCCTTCCTTCCTTCCTTCCTTCCTTCCCTGGGCTCCCCTCCTTTCTTCCTTGGGCTCCCTTTTTCCTTCCTTCCTTGGGCTCTTTCTTTCTTTCCTTCCTTCCTTCCTTCCTTCCTTGGGCTCCCTCCCTCCCTCCTTCCTTCCTTCCTTCCTTCCTTCCCTGGGTTTCTTTCTTCCTTCCTTCCTTCCTTCCTTCCTTTCCTTCCTTCCTTCCTTCCTTCCCTTCTTCCTCCTAGCCTCTCTCCTCCTTCCAAGGGGGCGCGCCCCCTCCCCTCCCTGCTGGGCGCGTGCCCGTGGCGCGTGCTCCTGGGCGGCGGGAGCCTTTCCTTGGCTCTTGCAGCTCGGTCGCTCTCTCTCGCTCCCTTTCTCTTTAGGCTCAGAGAGAGAGAGAGAGAGAGAGAGAGAGAGAGATGCCCTCCTCCTGGAGGCGGCTCCAGCAAGAAGCACTACGAGCAGCAGCAGCAGCAGCTCCTGGGGCAGGTGGCTCCTGCTAAAGGGGATTTGTGTGCCTTCCTTCCCTTGGCTTCGGAGGAAACGAGAAGGGCGAAGGAAGAAGGCTTTGGCCATGCTGGCCCTCCAGCCCTGGCTCCTCGCCTGCCTCCAGCTGGCCTGCCTTGGGCAGAGAGGTGAGTGCCCCCTTGCGCCTGCCCCTCCCGGCTCTTGCCTGACTGCTGGGGTTGGGGGGGGGGGGTTCTTTGGCCAGTGGCTTCAGAGAGGGCTATTGGTGCCATGGCCAGACTCTGAGGCTGAGAGAGTGAGGCTTCTCCATGCCAAGGAAAGGTTTATTTCTCCTGCAGACCTTTGAGACTCACTGGAAGAAAGGCATGGGCAGCATGGGCTCTTCCTAGACTTCAGTCTACTTCCTCAGATGCTATGCCCTCCACTCCACCAAAAGCATCTGAGGAAGTAGACTGAAGTCTAGGAAAAGCCCATGCTGCCCTTTCAGTTAGGACTTTACCACTCTGGGACTCATTTCAGACATCAAAGAGAGATCAAAGCGTCTTTGAAAGCATCCCGCAAATAAAGCAGAAACGGTGAGGAATCCCGTGAACGGTTATTGCACGCAGTGATATTGGGAATGCATTGCCACGGACATCCTGCCAGTCAAAAAGGAAGAAAAGTTCTCCCCTGTGGGCAGAAGCCAGAGGTTGAGTTATGGGCATCTCACCTCAGGGCCAGAGCAGGGCCCTGCTTTGGCCAGAAGAAAGGCCAGCCGGAATCTATTATCCTCCTCTTAAAGGAGGCGACCCTCTGCAGGGAGAAGAGATGCCCAAAGGGGGCACCTGTTCTCACCCGCACCAGTGGGAGACGCATGTATTCATTGGGTTTGTTGTGGTTGTTGTGTGCCTTCAAGTCATTTTCACTAAGGGCGGCCCTAAGGCGAACCTCTCCTGTGGTTTCCTTGGTCTGGTTTGTTCAGAAAAGGGTTGCCCTTGAGGCTGAGAAAGTGTGGCTTGTCCAAGGCCATCCAGCGGGTTTCATGGCTGAGCAGGGGAGCAAACCCTGAGTCATAGAATCGTACAGTTGGAAAAGACCACAAGGGCCATCCAGTCCAACCCCATTCTGCCATGCAGGAAATCTCAATTAAAGGATCCTCATCAGATGGCCATCCAGCCTCTGTTTAAAGACCTCCAAGGAAGGAGACTCCACTACACTCTGAGGGATTCTGTTCACTGTCAAACAACACCTCTTACCGCAGGAAATTGCTCCTAATGTTGAGGTGGAATCTCTTTTCCTGTAGCTTGCATCCATTATTCCCGATCCTATTCTCTGGAGCAGCAGAAAACAAGCTTGCTCCCTCCTCAATATGACATCCCTTCAAGTATTTAAACAAGGCTATCGTATCACCTCTTACCCGTCTCTTATCCAGGCCAAACATCCCCAGCTCCCCAAGTTGTTCCTCATAGGGCAGGGTTTCCAGACCCTTCCAGAGTTGTGGCCCAATGCTCAAACCACTACACCATTATTTATTCCATGTATATACAGTACTCCCTTTCTCCCATTCAAGATCTGGACCATCAGTTCTGGTTAATGAAAAAGTGGTCCCAGTTGCACTGCTCCATTGGTCAATGGAAGAGTGATCCCAGTTGCATTGTTATGCACCAAGGCAACTCACCACTCCACATAGCAAGCCTTGCGAGAGAAAGCAGGGCTGGTGGCACCCAGGATCATGAAGGGAGGGTAGTATCTGAGCCATTCTGTTCTCTCCCCCACCCAGGAGGCATGCAACCCTCCTCTGAGTCTCTGCACACATGATCGGGGAATGAGAAACTGCCTACAGTCCAACAGGCATCGACCTGCCTCTGTGGGGTGTTGGATTGCATTACGTGTTCAGGCAGCTGGCATTGGGTGCTCATCCAAACCGCTCATAGGATGGCTCTTTCCATTGAGATGAATGGTGGATGCTCTTGGCTCCTGCCCATCAAAGGACTGAGGGGGATTCCTCAGTCTAATGCCATCAAATAGATTTCTGTCTCTAAGAAGAAAAGTGTCTTTTCGCTAATCAGTTCACTCAATTCAGGACACACTTGTTTCGATCTGATTTTTTCTCTCTCCTCCCGGCAGTGCAGCTTACATAATCAAATTAATATTGAATATGCTCACTTTCATATAGAGGGCTTGTACTTCCTGCTTAATTTGCTAGCGCTTTTAAAAAAAGGATTTTAAATTAAAATGTTAAACAGTCAGATTGTTAAATACCAGTATGATACAATTACCAAACAAAACACAGGCTTCTCATTTCTTTGTGACATACAGTCACGGCTATTACATCGCTAGCATCTGCCAAAGGGAGAGGAACATATTGTTTCTATTACTGTGAGCGAGAATAAAGATTCGCTGCAGTCATTTATACCCAAGCCCCAGTTTTACAACAGAGAAAGTAGATATTAACCTATATTTTTTACCCAATAGGTGGTGCTGGTTTTAGTACATTAAACCGTTGTTAACAATGTCATGCTCTTTCTTTGAAGAAATTTCATTATAATGTTTATTCAACGTGTAAAATTAATTTGACTTTTCATTTTGAAGACTGCTAGAAGAGCTTAGTTTGTAATTAAAGATGGTCGGTTCAATGGAGGTTACACTGAAATAGCATGAGCAGTGTATTGGCATTCTTAGTTTTATGGTAGTTGCTATTATATGTTTCATCTCAATTCTTTTGCAAATGGGATTGTTTTTATAGAAAATGGTTGTCTCTTCCACAGCACCAATAAACATGTGTCTAAATATCTGTGGCAACAGAATTCATTCATTACAGTCAGTGGCAAATTCAGTAACAGCTTAGTTTGCTTAGTTTTTTGATAATAAGAGCCATTTTCATAATTGTTGAAATAGTTTGAATGACTCTGCTTTGTTTAAGTTGTTAAATCATATATTTAACGGGGCTTTTCCTGAGAGTTTTTAAATGTGTTTCCTGGTCTAGGAGAAGCAATATTATGTACAGTTATTGCAATGAGGCAGAAGACAGGACCTGATTTTTGTAGCATTAGACAGATTTTTCAAAACCTATTTTTAGAAAGAAAATGCTAACTTGTATGAATACCTTGAAGTGTTTGGTATGCAAAGGGATATGACAGTGAGATGGTTAAGAATAAAAGCTTAATTGACATATTAGATAGAAAATTTGCTGTTACTTGGCTATATCACTCTGAATCATCGCTCTCAAATATGAAATAAAGGAACATATATTATTTAGTGTAAATGACAGTATATTGCTTATCCTATGGAGCCATACTACTTGTTTGCTCAATTATGTAATAGTTCTAGTGTAAGAATGCACTCTACCAGATACTAACTATTATTAGCGCTCATTTTGAGATGTCTTTATAGGTTGAGATGCTTGTTATCTATGCCTATTTCCTTTGTGGTATTCACATTTTCAATAACTTCATTTTTCTATCCTGCTTTCACATTATGGTTGCAAAACTAAATATTTTGCTTGTGTTTGTGTATATGGGGGCATGCAAATAATAATCCTAGCATCTAAAATCTATGTTATGATAATGGTCCTTCTGGTACATATCATCAATGCCAGTTGGTAGTGTCTATGTTAATGCGGTAGTGAATCCACTCCTGGGTTAAGTCTTAACTTTAAAGGGCCTGTACAAGGTTGTTGTTGTGTGCCTTCAATTTTTTTCCAACTTATGGTGACCCTCTCACGGGGTTTTCTTAGCAAGATTTGTTTAGAGAAGGTTTTCCATTGCCTTCCCCTGAGGCTGAGAACATGTGACCTGCCCAGGGTCACCAAGGGCTGAGCAGATGGGCTGGGAAAGCCTGGGCTGAGCCTGTGCTGATCTTTGGGTTGGCCTGGGGGGCTGGTGTTCACACACCTGTCCTTGCGCTGATCCAGGACCTGGGACTGGCATGCTGATCCTTACCTTGCTGGCTGTTGATCCAAATGAGAGGCCCCCCAGTCGCCCCATCTGACATAAAAATGGGCACCTGGCTACACCCACACGGCCAGGTGCCCCATTTCTGCATCAGCCAGAGTAACTGCAGGGGGATTCTTGGTTGGATTGACAGTCAACAAGATAAGGAGCACCAGGGGGCTGTCTGAACAGTCCAGTTTTGCTGCAGTTTCTTAGAATCTACACACAAAACCAGGAGTGTTTTACACTGGGATAAAGGCACTTTAGCCTGGCAGTAGACCTGATCCTCTGGGTCCAGGTCTGCACAGGAAGAATCAGGCCCAGTCCTGCCCTGGGAGTTTTGGCTTGCATGATCTAAACTAGACAACATGAAGCCCGGGGAAGAGGGGGAAGCTGGGCATTTTGGCCTGTGCAGGCAACCCCTCACTGGGTTTCATATGCTGAAGCTATTTTGGGTTCAGCACTTTGGACAGCTGTTTTAAGTTTGGAGAAAACACACCTCACTGATATGGAAACCACTATGCGATGCTATGTATCATTGTGAATATATATAGTGAATATATACAGTGGTGCCTCGGGTTACGAAATTAATTCGTTCCGCGGCCGCTTTTGTAACCCGAAAAGCCTTCGTAAGCCGAATTGCCATAGGCGCTAATGGGGAAAAGCCGCGATTCCGTGCGAAAAAGCCGAAAAAAGCACCAAAAGTTTTTTCGTAACCCGAAAAAACATTCGTAACCCGGAACAATGATTCCCTATGGGATTTTTTCGTATCCTGAAAATTTCGTAACCTGGGTATTTCGTATCCCGAGGTACCACTGTATAATGGTGGTGCCCGTGTGGATGGGATGCCGTGATGATGCTGCCGCTGGCACGTTCTAGAGCTAGGGTTAGGGACCATACAATTGGTGCATGGTCCCTAACCCTAAAATCGCCACAGCCATGACCGCTTTTGGGCTGTCTGTCTCGGCCCTATAGTATCTTTTCATTACAAGAATCTGATATTTCCAAGATGTAATTGTAATTGTGACGTATTGTGAATTGATACTGGCTGTAATCCCGCCTCAATCTGTAGGGAGAGGCGGGAAAATATAAATATAAATATTATTATTATTATTATTATTATTATTATTATTATTATTATTTTTAAAACGATTTCCTTTCTGCCTTGAAATGAAAGCAAAGGAATACTGTGAATTACAAACTATGGATGGCCTGATGTTTGACAGTGGGACACACTCCCTTAGAGTGTGGTGGAGTCTCCTTTGGAGGTTTTTAAACAGGCTGGATGGCCAACTCTTGGAGGTGCTTTGATTTTGTGTTCCTGCATAGCAGAGGGTTGGACTGCATGGCCCTTGAGGTCTCTTCCAACTCTCGGATCCTATGATTTTATGATTATATATATATATCTTCTGCCACCTCCCACTGTAGACTTAGCTCATGTCATATCATAATTTTGCTTATTTTGAATTTGCCTTGCTTGTAATGCATTGGTATGTGGTCTTACTCTTGTTACTCTACCACATATCTTTGAGTCCATGTGTGGTATGTAAAGAGATTTGTGGGTGTCTGCACATCCATTGGTCTTCTGCCACTACACAGTCTCTGTCCCTTGAAAGCATTGCCTGTTTCACATTTAAGACTAGCAAGAACTTCCAAACTTAATAATCTTCTTTAAAGTCTGTGTTTAATTTTCTTCATCAAAACCATTGTAGTATATTTTGTGAATTAAGACCAAATAAAAATGAAGGAACAGTAAAGTTTAGGCCAAGTAAAAAATGATATAAATGGCACAATTGGTTCTATCAACAAATAGTTTTGATTTTGGATTGAAAGGATTAATGTCAAAGAGTATTTTCATAACTTTGTGAGCTCTGCAGAGTCACATGGTTCATCTGAATAAAAAAACTGAAATGTTACCTAACCTCATAACAGGTTTTAACAAAAATAACTTGCAGGCATTGTGTATAAAGAACGAGGCAGACTACTTTTCATGTTTTACTATACTGTAATAATTTTTCATGAGAAATCTCCAGTCTTCAATTGAAAAGAGTTATTTACTCCATTTAGATAAATTTGTTGCATTACACAATAAAAACGAGAAAGCCATGATGATCATATTACAATGAACTGATACATTTCTTTTATTCTCATCTGTCAGCATTCTTGAACATGTTTGAACCACTTGCAGATTAACCCACAACTTAGTTGTGTCAAAATGTTGAATTTCAGGCAGCTTAAACATATTTGCTGCAACTGGACTAAACTGGACTTAAATAGTACTTGATGTCTTTGTGTGATGTAGTTCTACTGGAGACTGTATGATTACTGAGAAGTAATTAGTTTGAATACTGTCATCTTAACAAGTCTTATTTTCCTTCTTTCTTGTACTTGTCATTTAAATGGCCAGTTCCCACTGAGACTGCTCTAATTAGGAATTTAAGGGTGAGAAGGTTCAGCTCTTTTGCTGACAATTTCAATTCTTCTTGAAACAGTGTTTTTCAAGTTTTCTTTCAAGTATAGAAGTCTCAGTTGATTCCGGAACTGCAGTATTATAGCTGAGGGATTTATTCTTACAACTTCATGCGCCAATTGAGGGCCCTCCCAGTATGACACATCTTTGGGCAGCATGGTCACTATGCCTATAAACTGTTCCACTCATTAAGTTCAAATATATCATGAAAACACAATCTAATGAAAAGGACATCTATAAAATTTAAAAGTAAATGCCAAAAATGTCGTCACCACTGTATATAGACCATATAGTGTACCACATAGTAGTGGCAATCCATGTGGTAAGTCACCTTAGATATGGACTGTGTAATATGTCGTACTTCAGATACAGCTGGACTGTAAATCCCATCAGTCTCAGTTGAACACAGTCAGTGGTGAGGGATGGTGGAAATTGCTATTCAGCAACATGGTTCCCAATTCTATCCTAGATATTATAGCTGTCATGCATGCAGAAATTTCTTTGTTCAGCCAAATTATGTATATAGAAAGTAACAGGTATAAAATTAATATTTATTTCATTGGCATTTTATTTTAATTCATATGTGATGCTTATTATTATTATTATTAACCTTTATGTATAAAGCGCTGTAAATTTACACAGAGCTGTACATACAATCTTTTTAATTAGATGGTTCCCTGCCCTCAGGCTTACAATCTAAAATTTCCAAAGTCCTCACAAAACCTACTACCTATTTATGTCAGATCAAACATGAGTGCTTCTGAATTAAATAGCTCTTACTCCCAGGTACTACCAAGTAACTATGGCGGGATACAAACCGCCATTTAGTACGTATACAATACGTACTAGGGTTAGGAAGGGGCGGTGCTTCCGCACCCCCCTAACCCTAGTACGTATTGTATACGTACAAGATGGCGGCGCCCCTTCTACATGGGCGCCGCCATCTTTACGTACTGGACGCACAGCGTCCAGACGTGTCACGGCGCCTATGACGTCGCGAGTCCGCGCCAGGCGCCTCGCGACGTTATTGAGGCGCCGCAAAAAGAAGCTCCGAAATGGAGCTTCTTTTTTGCTCCGCGCGGGAGTCGCGCGGTTTGGCTGCTGCGGCTCCCGCGCGGAGCAAATGGCGGCGGCGGACCACCGCAAAGCGGCGGTCTGTACCCCGCCTATGTATAAGATTACAGCCTAAAACCTCAACTACATTCTTTCTGGCAGTTGCCTTGACCTTTTGTATTAGATGCTATTGATGTGAAGCTCACTGCCTTAAAAATACAGAGCAAAAGTCAACAGTGATCCAAACGTTTTCATGGCATTGTAGCTGGAATTCAAAATGCTTTCTAGAGTAAGACCACAATCTTAAGCAAGATGTAAAACTTTGATTTACCATCCTGGCCAAGAAGCAGTATAGAGTGTGGTGAATACTGACTGTGTCCAACTTGAATCTAACAGAAAATGTTGTGTAATAGAGCGGTGTGGTATTTCTGTTCAGGTAGCCATATTAGAAGTAGGTGCAGTCTAATCATGTAGAATTGGCAATACAGTGGAAAATGAACAGATCTGAGCATTCTGAAATTGAGATCGACTTCATCAGGTGCATGAAATGTTATCCTAATTTGACAGGTGTATGCATATAGAGAAGAGCCTGTGAATTATAAAGTGAGAGGAAAATAACATGAAAAAAATAAGGCAGAATCAGTTATATTAATGTGAAGTCAAAGGCTTTCATGGCCAGCATTCACAGTTTTTTGTGTGTTAGTCAGGCTATGTGGCCATGTTCTAGAAGAGCTTATTCCTGATGTTTCGCCAGCATTTTAGGCTGGCATCTTCAGATAAATTCTCTGAAGATGCCAGCCACATATGTTGGCAAAACATCAGGAATAAACTCTTCTACAATATGGCCACATAGCCTGAAAAACCCACAAAAACTAATTAAAGTAACCTTTAAATATATTTAAAAGTTATAATAACTTTTATGAATAAAATTGTTGATGATAATACAAGCATAAGGTTGTGAGTTCAATCCCAGCCAAGGGCTCAGGCTCATTTCAGGCTTGGATCCTTCCGAAGTCACTAAAATGAATACCCAGCTTGCTGGGGGCAATTACCTTACAGTTATAAACCGCTTAGAAACTGCTTAGTGTGGTATGAAGCGGTATATAAATGAAGCTGGTATTGCTATGTTAACATTGTTAATTAAATCAAGACTGTTAATGATATAAAAACCCATTATCTCAATTCAAACTATAGGTAATAAATTTAGTGTCTTTATAAATTCAGCATAAGAACTTCTCTTGGATGTAAATATCTTATATAATGACATACCTCACTTTGTGTATCATCACAGTTACAACTACAGCTATACATACGTAACTATTCTGGTACTGTAATTCAACTGGAATGAATGTTCATTAACAGTTAACAGTACACCTGGACAGCAGACTGAGAAGGCATACTGCTCAGCTTGTCACAGTCTTCCCTGCTGTGGCAAGATACATTTAAATTATAGGGATAGTGTCTAAATTTACATCTCTGTCTATGCGATATGTAAATGTGCAAGCCTGTGCCCTCATTTTGTCCTCTGTTTTGACAATATATTTCTTCATTTTGGGGAATGTGTAAGTGGCTATACAATGAGCATTCCATGGAAGTGCTGAACACAGACTCTAACACTTAAGTCTGTTAGATAGGTCAACCTGGGGTGCCCAGAGACAACACTCCCTGAACTAGATTGCTGAGTGACCTGTTTGGCATTCCCAGTCTCATACTTCCCAATGCCTGCTTAACATAACACAATGTACAAGGTAAAAATTGGCAGACGACTGTGTACTTGCCTTCAGGTAGGAAGATTTAAGGTTACCCAGCCATCAGAAGAAGACCAGACCCTGTGGCATTTTGATGGGAAGACTAGCTGAAAAGACCTCAGTTAACTGCTGTATTTTTCCAGCACAAGTGAAGTTGGGGTTGTGCCAGGTCATGCAATACTAGCCCTGTAAAGTACCTGTGCTGATTGAGGCTCACCTTATGCTTTGTGGGCTCCTGACTGAAGCCTAGGCAAGACGTGTTAAGTGAAAATCTAAACTGCAGGTCATGGGAAAGTTGTGGTCCTCCAAATTTTGTCAGCTCTTGCTAGAATAGCCCATGGGAAATGGGATCTGCAATCCAAAACAGATAATAAAGATAACCAATTCCCAACCCTTGCTGGAGGTAAATGTCAGTGCTCTCCATTCCTTAGGAAGTAAGAACATCGTAAAGATTGAAAGTGTATTCTGTCTCCATCATTATCAGCAAATGGTAACTGGACAATTCATATGTTCTGTGCCTGTCCACTCTAGAATCTGTTCTTCATTTATATCCACCAAAAAGCTTTTGCTTTTTAAGAGGTAGGTTTATTTTTCTCCTAACCATTCTTCCTTCTTCCTCATTCCCATTTTTTTGGTAATATGCAAGATTTTCATCTATATTTCCCTCAGTTTCCCCTGTAATTTTTTGTGCCAGTACCTGACCAGAGTTAAGCCAAACAGTTGGTATAAACTCTTACAATAGAAATAGAAGGCTATCTCTAATAATGTTCAGAGTAGCTTTCTCTTACTATTGAACAGGCCAAGTGATCTATCCCCCCTTAGGATTCACATGCTGAGCACATACTTAAACAGGAGTTTAATGTTTGAAAGCATGTTCAAAACTGCTTACAAATTCAGTAAAACCAAACCATGAGCACAGACATTTCATGGCACTAGATTGTCAACTGTTGAATCATACACCAATATAAAATACTGAAACTGTTTAAATTTTAATAAAGTACCAGCATGACAATAAGATAAGAGAAAATGTAAATGCATAATCTCTGTCAGTATAAAAGTAGCAGAAAAGATAATCACATACTCAGTACTTCAAAGAACTCATAAAGTTACATTAGGGGTTTAAATATAAAAACAGTTTTGAGGCAGCCCATCTTTCCTCCTCTTGTAACTCTTACCTAGGGCATCTTGAGTCTCTCACTAGGGAATCCAATTTCACCTCCATTCATCCTCTAAATATACCAAATGTAATCACAGACCAGCTTTTTTTTATAGCTAGACTCACTGAAGTTTCCTCTGCACATACCAAGTGTAATAAGCCAGATACAGAAGAAAGATACTAGGTATTTCACAGCTCATAACCACATGCTGATTTTCTTTGTGCAAAACCTAGCTGTATTATATATCATTTTAGTAGACGTTTTGGAGCTTCCAGAAGGACAGCTCCTAGTACTAGTGATCAGATAATATTGTGTCACTAGTCCACAATTCTGTCCATAGTGCTTTGAGTGTGTGTGTGTGAGTGAGAGAGAGAGAGAGAGAGAGAGGAGAAGAGAGAAAGATAGAAGATGTGGTGGACAAACATGGCTTATGGAGGCCTAACTATCCACATCTTGTCTGATCTTGCAAGCAAAGCAGGGTCAGCCCTGGTTAGTACTTGGATGAGAGACTGATAATGAATCCCAGGTACTGTAGGCTGTATTTCAAAGGAAGGAACTGGCAAAACCACCTCTGAGTATTCCTTGCCAAAGAAAAACCTATGAGATTCATGGAGCCGCCACAAGTTGACAGGCAACTTATAGACACACATACATATGTGGTTTATATACTGCCTTTCTCCCAGGATTGGGAAGGTGGCTTTCAACATAAATTGAAAAGGTTCCAATGAAAGCACAATAAATTGTACATATTAAAATAAAAATGCAAATTAAACTAATTATAACATTAAAATCAGTAATTTTCTTATAAATCACCTATTCCCTAAGACTGGACTCAAGGTGACTTACAAGATTTTTTAAAAAGAGTAAAATCACATCTAGCTTACAAATAATATAAATGTAAAATTAAAATAGTGTTAAACTATAGAATTAAAACCATTTAAAACAGTAATGTAAAATATTAGAATAGAAGTACATTAAACAATAAACCATTTACAAGTAAAGCAATCAGTTCTCAATAACAGTGGTGGTATTTGGTATATAATATTAAAACACCAATTAAAATTATTTAAAAAGTGGTGATAACCATTAAAGTATTATAAGATCTAGATAATCTACTACTGTATAAAGCTTCTGACCAAACCAGACGGTCAGTTGTTGAAAACAGAGAGCTGGGGAGCATGCAGTTCTCTATACTGGGAAATCCAGATTTGCTAGTTTAATATAATATTTAAAAAATCTTAGTGTGAGATCTGCTGAAAGGTGAACATGTTATGTGTTTTGCTCATTTAGTAGGCAGAAGTAATGAGAAGAAGTCATGGGCAGCAACGGAACCCTATATGGGAAAACAAAAAGAGAAGCAATCACAAAGCAAGGGAACAAAGACAGTATAGTATCAGGCAATGAAAGAACAATATGGAGACTGACAGAGGAGAGATTACAGAAATGTAATATGCAGGAAAAAGAAGGATAGGCTAAAGAAAAAATAATGGGGAAAGTCAAATGTGCTTCAGTAGTTAATATAGAAGCTACCAAATTGTTGATTTCATAAAAACATAAACATGGGTAAAATGATGTGTTGACGTTTATAGCTAAAGTGCAGTTATACTACAGTAGAATCAGCTTGAGCTGGTATAGCAAGAGAGGTACAGGTTTTCATTGACAGGATTCTTGGAGAGGTGAACGCCACCACACATGTGCTAGGCCCTTACCCTTCCTGGCATATCAAGCAGCCTAGAAGGGAACAGGCTGCATGCATGAAGGGATCATGCCTTCTTACAACAAGGCAGAGTGCCAGCTTGCCTAAAGGAGGCAGCTGTGAGCCCTATGATGGATAATTATCAACTAGTGTCCAACCTACTATTTTTAGACAAGTATTGGGTATGGAACAGAGAAAGTATTTTTGATCACCTATCTACCACTGCCACCTCTGCTTCCACAGATGATTCGGCAGAATTCCCCAAACTGCAAATATTAAGTCTGAAAAATGTTGACCTTTTATTATTTTATAAATTCCCCTGAAAAGGGCCTTAAGAAGAGTACACAAAAGCTGAAGCATGTTGGCCTAGTTTTACAAATAGAACAACAATGTTTTGAGCATCTTGAAATGTATGTCCAATTTTGTATTTTGTTATAATGTGAGACAGCCTGATGGTTGCCATGGAGGTTATAAATGTTCTAAGCTGCTCTAGACAAGGCGATCACAGCATGAATGTTGAATGCTTCATTCAGACCCACTTCCCCCAGCTCAGACAGGCAAACTTGTTAAACAGTGAGGTGGAGAGTAAAGCTATAGAATCTTTGATGAAATTAAGATCAATACCTTGGAGCTTTAAGCTAACAGGCAATTGTTGCCTTTTCTAAAAACAGATATCGAACTAAATTGATGTAAATCCAAGCATTTCAGTTTAGCTAGTATCTCCATAGGTCTGATTTTTTTATAACAGAAAAGTAATTTGTTGCTTGAAATACATAAAAGAATTGAGAGAGATGAAATCACTGTGGGGTTTTTGCATTTCTAGTTTCCTTCTTTTAAATGTAATGTATATGGAATGTTCTATAAACTTAAATGGATCCAGATGTATCTTAATGAACAAGCAGTTTCTATGTGCACTCATTGATAGGATTTTGCACACAGCCATTAGCATATGTAAATTTTCTTGGCAAATCATTAGCCATGTCTTTTAATGTGACTAGCTTTCTGTTGCTTGGGATGCAGTATCAACAAATTTTAGTATTCAGTGGAAAGTCTTAATTTGACTTTTCTTGTAATGGTTTCCTTTAAGTCATTATGTCTTAAGACAGACATTGTCTAATAAGGAATATCCAGTGGACCTCTGGAACACTGTAAATTAAAAAGCTTGAAAGCTCATTTTGAAACTGAATGGAACAAGTCATCAGACGTACTCCCTTGGGGCGCTTGGACATTCCTTAGGAGAGGCAGACACAATTTCTTCTTCCCTGTTTCACATCAGATGTATTCTTGATGATTTGCAGGCAAACTCTAAATTATTGTTTTTGTGTGTTAGTGGCATTGTAAACACAGAATGCTGGCTGGTACTGTGTTTTGGTTTAACTCACTTCTGCAGTTAGCAGTTTGTCTATTGGCTTACAGTAAGTAACTATTTCTTCTGTGCACATAGTTTTTGATGCTGCCTACTTGTAGTCATACATATGTGTGCACATACAGACATGCACAGACACAGTTTTTTCAGTGTCATTTCCCCTCACATCTACACCCTAGTGATAAAACAGGATCATAACAAAAGTATGGAAATGACAATAGGATTCCTTCCCTTGTCCCTCTCTCCAATCTTGAAGCTTGTTTTGTAACACGCATGAATGGTCTAAAACACGCTGCAGGAATAATCCCGTTCAAGACTGCTTTAACTGCTGTGATTAAGTGCTAGGGAATCCTGGGAATGGTAGTTTATTGTGGTACCAGAGCTTTCTGACAAAGAAAGTTGAATGTCTCACAAAACGACAGTTCCAGAATTCCCTAGCATTGAGCCAGGGCAGTTAAAGTGGCCTCAAACTGGATTATTTCTTCAGTGTGTTTTGGAGCAATGTTATGCATATCCTTCAACTGTTTCAGTTTTGCAAAGGTGACTACAGTTAATCTTCTGCTGTACCACTTCTTATCTGCTTTTAAATTGTCCTGGTTTCTCGCTCATCCTTTTCACCCCTTTGCCCTTGGTTTACTTCAGTTGCACCAAACTGAGCTTATAATACAAAAGTAGTTAGTATTCAGTTAAGTTAGCAAGTGGAAGAAAAAAGGAGAGAATAGATTCTTGCCTTCTTGGTAGGCTCAGGCAAAATCAAACTGCTGCAGCCTCTCCTACCTTTGGAACAGAACATCCTGCTTTGTGTAACACCACATTGCTTCTTGTGGTAAAAAAAAAAAAAGGAGAAGTAGGAGTAGGTATAAGAGTAGGGAAGGGGGAGGTTACTGCAAGTAAAGAGGAGCTTTCTTTGCAGAGATCCTGATTGAATTACAGCACTCTTAAAACTGTGCACCAGGTGGTCTCTCAGTATTCTCACAGACACAGAGATTCATTCCACACCTCTGACTTCCATAAAATTGGATCAATATTGCAGAGGAGCATTCCTGATTTGAAATTTTCCCCCTCCATTCCATTCTGTTTTTGTTGTTGTTCTTCAGGTGTGTGTAAACGCTATATTTTAAGGTTTAATTACTGATTTTTTTCACTTCATCCCCTCTCCTTGGTTTTTGCTAATCCTGCGTGTGTGCCAGGGATGCACAGTGGCACAGGAAACAAAGTGTAACTTCTAGAAGTTGTATGTCGGGAGACATTTTATTGTTTAATTAGTTTGAGATGTTTCCCCCCCCTAAGAGTTATGTTCAGTTTACATTAGCAGTGCAATCATGCACACATCAGCTTAGGAGAAAGTCCCAATAAGTTCAGAGGGTGTTGTTCCAAGGTAAATGTGTTTAAGACTGTAGCCTGAGAAATTGTAAAAGGCTATTAGAGTACATGTCTTTATGACAATCATGGGTTTTTTTTTAAGTTTATCTTTCTAAACTCATTCTTAACTAATTTCCTAACTACTCATCTTCCATTTATTCCAGGAGCTAAAACTATTCATATTATGTATTTACCCCACCCTACCCCTTTTTCACCTTGTGAAGTAATCCAAAGTTGCATCTACACTGCATAATTAATGCAGTTTGACACCACTTTAACTGTCATGGCTAGGTTGACTGGCTAAAACTGATCACATGGGTGTTATCTGGTAAGCTAGGATTTGGCCTGATCTATAATGTGCCTTGAGACATGGATATGAGGGCAAGGGCAGGCACACACTTTAAGTCTCAGAGGAGGGCAACAGAGAGATGCACACATACACACACAAACACCGTGTTGTATTTATGGATTTCGGTCATCCCCTCCCTTTTCTCTAGCTTCCCTAAACCCAGTACATACGTTTCTCTGCTTGAAATAGTAGATTTCTGTGATCTTTCTCATAAATAATACTTGTTGCCTGGCCATACCCACTCTGTAATATTGCTCAGTCACACGTGTCTGGTTTTCATCTGTGAAATGTTGGGAATGCATGTTTCAGCCTCTTCTGGATGACACTTCTCAGTTTTAGTTGCTGCCAGATGTTTTACAAATTGAAATATGCAACATTCCTAGTATAGAAAAATGAGGAAAGATTCATCTATTGGATGTGAACCTTACCATAGAGTTTCTAAAAATAGAGCAGCCCTACTTGAGTCAAAGAACAAAATGGTTCCCCCATCCACACTTTTTATGGAGGTTGATTGGACTAGCAGTTCAGTCTTATTTCAGCACTGATTATTTGCTGTTCCCTTAGCACTGTAGCAGGCAGCAGGCTAGTTTAGGAGGTGCATAAACAGAGAAATCATGCACAATAGCTCTATCCCCCCAGAGGAATACATGATCATGAAGTACAGGAAGAATGACTGGGAGTCTGTCCTTCTGCACCAACTGCCTGAGGCGATTGCCCCATTCTGCCTAATAGTGAAGTTTAGAAGTGATGAGGATTGACTAGGATGGCAAGGTAGATGATCCTCACCATACTTTATCCTAGGACAGATTGTCTTATAGCTGTCATACAAGGGGGCACACAGAAGTCTACTTAGGGGGAAAGGAGTTCATGCTTTTAAAAACAAAGCAGAATGAAACACCATTCTATAGAACAGTGGTTGTCAAGTACAGGTGTTTATTTTGTTCCAGTATTTTGAATTAATTTGGCATTAAAATATGCTGTCTGTTGTTATTTGTCATCAATTTGACATCAACCTATGGTGATCCTCCGTATGACAGAACTCCAAGATCCCCAAATATCATCTACGCTGCTCATAACTTGCAAACCCAGGGCTGCTGTTTCCTTGACTTGGGCTGTGGTTTCTCTGCCTGCAGTGTGGTCTCTGTTTCTGTGGGGTAGAAAATTCTGTGGGATTACATGCTCCTGTGAGACAAAGAAGCTGTGCTGATGACAGTACTGCTGCTAATAGGGCCAGATAGGATTTCTCTAAGAAGCTAGACTAAATATCCCTAACAGCTACTGGACAGCAGTCTTAGTGGTGTTAGTGGTGCTGGTATAACACTGGTCATGGGTCACTCAGAAAGAACATCAGTAGCATCATAGCTAACCATGAAAGACTGTTCCTGAAACCTCTTACCTTGAAAGTGGTAAACTACTTCAAGCTTCTCACCTTGAAAACCAGGTAAAAGGTGTTATACATTCAATAAATTATGAACTATGAATTACAAGTGACCAATGGCTTTTAACAGATGAAGGAGTTTTGGAAACTGCAGCTTGTCACATCATAGTGCTATGAAGTAACTATAGTGGGAAGCAGGGAACGTGCATCTGCCCCAATATGACTTTTTGCTTCTTAAATATGGGGAAAAAAACAGAAAAACAGGCATGCTTAGCCTCTGTAGAGTTATTTTTCTGCAACACTGCATTGCCATTTTCTGTGACTGTTAAAAGACTTTGGCATCCGCTGATCAGAGCAAGGAAGCAAACTTCAGTAGTCAGCAATGTAGACATTTGAACACAGAATAGATTCAATAGAATTCATTCAAGTGGTCATACAAATAAGGTTAGCTTAGGAATTAGTCTCTTTCTCTATTCATGACTAGTAGGTCTGTACAAAAAAAAAAAGATTTGGGGGTGCTACCATTTAATTCTTAGTGGTTCTGTGCTTTTTCTGAATCATACTGTCAGATGTTGGGTTTGTATTGTATGAATCTGGCAGTAAAATGTTCCACCATGAGCCAGTATTCTTTATTATCTACACATGGGAAGCTCCGGTTTCCCCCCACTACATGGCAATGTGACAGCAGCACACAATCTGCTAAAGATTTCTCTGAATCGTGGTGTCATATCCTAGCCAGAAACCCCAGGGGAAATATGACTGTGGGAAAGATTTTTAAATGCTGCCTCTGCTTTCTCCTGAGAATGTTAAAATATGCACAAATTCATTTATATTCCAGCAATATTCAAATGTTCACAATAACTAGCAGTTAGATCTTTAGGGCTAGCTGCAAGTCTCTTTCAGTAGTAGAAATGGGGTGTGATTCAGGTGAACCTAAAACTATGGCACATCTTTTCAGTGACTGTAAAATCTTTTGTCACCACTAATGTCAAAAATACTTTGTGGATTCATCGCATGCAACTGATTGGATGGATGGATGGAGATACTTGCAAAGGTAGCTTCTCTTTCTTCTTCCATCAGTTGAAACTCTGAGCCATAAAAAGAGGAAGACAGTTATCAAGATTTTTTTCTTGCAGTGACAGCTGCTGATATCTCTTCATGTCATTCTGAACTTTGAATGTGCTATTTTGGATTTAGGGTTCAGCACTTTGGATAATTTTTTTAAAAAGTGGTTTGACTAAAGTGCCTAGCAGATTCACCACTCTGCTGTCATAGAAGTCTGCAGCTGCTACTGCCTGACTGCTGCCTTGGCCAGCTCCACAAACATCTGTGGCCAGTACAGGACTAGAATATGGAAATTGGCTTCAATGTTACTATGTTTTTCATAATTATAATTAATAACTAATTACTCCAAAGAGTGGATATATTAATCAAGCTTTCCAACACTAGAAACTGGAAATAACTAGTTTCAGCCCGCTAGTATTATTGTGACTTAACAGGTGATATCTTTTGTTAGGTAACTCACTTTTAATTGCTTTTAGAGTTACATTGTAGTCTCACTAAAAAGTGAAAGAGAAATATTGTATGTTAAAGGACTGCCTCGGGCTGTTTCTCATGCTTGTGCTGGCTTGTGCTCCACTGGAGATGTTGAGAATGAGGATGTTTTGCACCATAGTACATGTATTTGTATCATTGGATACTTTCAAAAAGTACTTGAAATAAATATTTAGTGACTTTCGAGAAAGGAGAAGCCAGATAGTTAAGTCGAAGTTTTTCATAACTGGCATCCATAGTTTTTTGTGGGGTTTTCAGGCTATGTGGCCATGTTCTAGAAGAGTTTCTTCCTGATGTTTTGCCAGCATCTGTAGCTGGCATCTTCTGAGAATGCTTGCCTGGAAAATGAAGATGCCAGCCACAGATGCTGGCGAAACGTCAGGAAGAAATTCTTCTAGAACATGACCACATAGCCTGAAAAACCCACAAAAAAGCCAGATAGTTACTTTTGAAATTGTAGCCATAATGACAACTAACTACTGTCAGAGCTTTGCAACTATAATACTGACATGTTACTTTTTAAAAAGTAAAAAGCCTTGTCTTGTTGACATTGTTAGAAATATGGTGAATGGATTACAGACTAAACCGAGTCAAATCTACTTTCAGATGAAACCATCTGCTTCTCTTTCTCTAGCCTTCTGTTGGTCTAGGGCAATAAGGTTGAGTGCATGGCTGAGGAAAGGACAGTAGATACTCTGAATCAACCAGTGGCATTTCCATTGAAAATGGGTGATCAATGAAGAATATGTGCAAGTACATACTTCTTTGAATTAATGTGCCCATTTATGAAATTGACAAAATCTATATCTAGTACATATGGAAAGTACTGTATACCCCAGCCTCCTTCAGGCATTCATTATCAGTGCTCAGTGAACATATGAGGAAAGAGAATGCATTAGTCCCCCTTCCTTTGAAGAAAAGGGGTACAACAGCCTCACTCACCTCCATCTTCTCTGTTGCCCTTTACTTGTGGAAGGTAGTGGTCTGAAAGGGAGAATCCTTTATATCCCTTGAATTCTCTTCTTTAGACAGTGATCATTCACATCCCAAATATTGGATGGTGGTTACTCAGGGGAACGTGTGTGCTCCCCTTCTTATGTGTTAACTGAGTACAAATAGAGAATGTCTGAAGAAAGCTAGTGTGTTATTAAAAAGTGAATATAGATAGCTGTACTTGATTAATATAATGTTTCTGAATTTCATGGGCTTTGGAAAACAATATTGTGATCTGCCACAGAACCAGAATAATATTCTGTATTTTTATATCTCCAGACACAAAACATTGAAGAGGTGACCTATGTGACCTCTCAACATAGGAAACTTAATTGCTTCCATTACAGCAGTATAGCTAAGTGACCTAGATTAATGAGAGAGAAGTATAGACCAGGATGTTGTTGAACTACACCTACTATCAACTGTAATAATCATAGACAGTTGTGCCAAAATTACCCATAAGGTTGCAGTGTTTTTAACTGTGGTTTGAAAAATCAGGACTTTGGGGAAACTGCTAATTTGACTTTTACTGTCAGACTAGATATTTTACATGGCTTTAATTTTTCTGTGATTAATCTCACTGCATAGCATCTTCCCTCCTCTTTGCAAATGATAAATAGTTTGTGTACTAAATAAGCAAATCATCATGTCAGAATCAATGAGAGGTGATGGTGGTCACAATCTAACAACATCTGGAGAGCCATGAATTCCCCATTCCTGCTAGATTACCTACAGGTGTTACATGAATAAACTCACTCATACACATGTGTACCTAATATCTAAGCCCTTTACTTTCATTTTAATGCAATATAGGCAGGTGGAAATCCTGCAGAATCAAAGTATTTATTTTGGAAAGATTTCAGAGAAGCTTAAAAAGGAGGAAGGCAAAAGGAGGAAAGAAAAAAAGGAATGTACAGTCAGCCCTCCTCATCCACAGATTTTTTTTTTATTCATGGATTCAAGCATCCACGGCTTGAAAATGTTCCAAAAAAGTATAAATTCCAAATAGCAAACCTTGATTTTCCATTTTATATAAGGGACACCATTTTATATAAGGGACACCCCTATTTTATGGGACGTGAGCATCCATAAATTTTGTTATCCACGTGGGATTCTGGAACCAAAAACCAGTGGATAACAAGGGCCCACTGTAGCAGCACCTTTAAAGCTAGCATGAGTTTTTTGAGGATATAGACCCACTTCTTCAGATGCAGTATAGCCTTAGGCTGTAAACCTAAAGCCTTAGGTTTAAAAGCATATTTATATGGTTGTGGGAATGGGATAGAATGTAATAGGATCCAAAAAGATACACATTATGTCCCTTACCCTATATTTGCAAAAGGCTTTCAGATCTTTATAGTGGTGCTGATGTGCAAAAGCAATAAATTGGCTTCCCAAAAGTCATTTTATCTGGGTTCAAAATTTCCTATGAGAAAATTCCTTTTGTCATACCTGCAGTAATGAGGAATCTTGTATTAATATATGTAGTGAGCCATGAAACCATTGTCTTTGTTCATATCTCTGCTAAAGGATTATAATTTCTGAATATCATTCAATCCAGTTGTTTCTCTTTCTAGACTTCCTTTAATTTCTTTTTATCCAATGATTGTGACCTGTAAATTCTTTACTGTATGTCCCGGAAGGTTAAAATATTCAGCAACTGGTTTTTGGATATTGGCATTTCTAATTTGTGTCCTTTTTTGTCCAATATAGAACATAGAGGGCATTACTGGTATAGGATGTTATATATTACATTGGAAGAAGAGCAAATAAATGCACCTCTGATATGGAAATTACAAAGAAAAAATAGGAAGATAAACAGCTGAATTGTATTAACAAATCCCAATTTATTATATTCTGATGCTAATAAACAAAGGCCCCAAATACATGGGCCAAAAGAAGCGGTTTCTGGATGCTTTCAGGGCATGGTGCTTACGCTCCCAAAGTGACTGGAAGCCACTCTGAGGTTGCCAAAGGCGGCCCAGAGGTGCTGCAAAAAGGAGCCTATTAAATTTGTCTCCTGGT